>NC_083097.1:98481272-98806272 GCF_949774975.1 Lagenorhynchus albirostris | reverse complement strand
CATCTTGAAGTCATTGAAAAATAGAATTCTTCATACTGACAACCCATGGGACACAGTAAAAACTGTGCTTGGAAAATGTACATTTAATTTAATTTTTTTCAATATTAAAGCAGAAAGACTATAAATGAAAAAAACTATTTGACAATTTTACGTGAAAGAGAAAAGAGTAACACAATTTGAAAGAAATGAAATTAATACATATAGAAGCTGAAATTAATGCAGCTGAAGATAAATAACCCAAATTAGTAGAAAGAATAAATTCAAAAACTGTTTTTTTGTAATGATGAATAAAATAGTTAAACGTGTTGTTAACAAGAGAAGGGGTAAAGAGGGAGGGAGGAAAGTAGAGAGAGAGAGAGAGAAGGCTACACACAAAATTAGGAGAAAGGAGACACAGGCACAGAAAAGATGAAATTAAAGTAATACTTGCAACTCTATGGCAATGCATTTGAAAAGTTCTAAGAGATGAATGATTTCCTTATAAAAATATAAGTTGCCAAAATTGAAAATCCCTATAAATGGAAAACCTGAACAGATTAATTAACATAAAATTGCTGGTCCTTTCTGTTAAGTTTCACAGAACTTTTAACAGAAGAATGATGGGACAATGGGGCATACTGCCCAAATATCTCTGGCTTTGAGAATTTAGAGTCTGTTATAGCAGTCTATCCTGTAAACAGATAGTATCCAGTATAACTGAAAACATAAAAGCTACAAACCCCAGGATGCTAGGTAGAGCCAATAGCTGTAGCTCTTCAAGAGAAATCCTATCGAAGTGTATAGTTAAATGCAAGGATAAGCGCCAATGGGAAACACCAGGCCATAATTCTTGTACATGTGTTTATCTGAGATTAAGGGGCTATTCAACAGTTAGTTACTCCAAATCTAGATTGATTTAATTTTAGAAGAACTTGCTTTGATGTTGGCAGGAGGAAATTTTCATCATCCCATGAAGCCAACTGACTTACTGGTTTGTGCTGAATAGATAAAAACATGTTAATATTTCTCTATGCTGTACTCAGTACTCAACTGAATAAAGCTGTAGGCCATTCACCAAAGAAGATAAGTACTACTATTCATTATTGAAATGAAATAATCAAGCACAGCATGCACAAATTTTAAACCTATATTACTAGATTGGCATCATATTCTAAAAAAAACGGTATTTATAAATCTGTATTTTCTCTGAGACCCTAACTCGAATAGCTCTTCAGTGCCTCCTCCAACTTGCTGAGTAGCCCCGACATTAATAGGAGTTCGGCACTATACTCGATGAAGGTATGTGGTCTCACCACCACTTTAATAAAATATTCTAAGTAAAGAAAACAAATTTAAAAATACACACCTTGCAAAAAGTGTAGCCACCATATTCAGGGATATCAACATGCAAGAGTCTATATTTATCGATTATCAAACAATTTTGGAAATGCTAATTTCTGCTATTTAAAATATATTCAATATATAACAGGCATATATATATATATATATATATATATAGAGAGAGAGAGAGAGAGAGAGAGAGAGAGAGAACATCTTTCTTGGAGTATAGTTGCTTCAAAGTGCTGTGTTAGTTTCTGCTGTATAACAAAGTGAATCAGCTATACATAAACATATATCTCCATATCTCCTCCCTCTTGGGTCTCCCTCCACCCTCCTTAACCCACCCCTCTAGGGGGTCACAAAGTACACAGCTGATCTCCCTGTGCTATGCAGCTGCTTCCCAGTAGCTATCTCTTTTATATTTGGTAGGGTATATATGTCAATGCTACTCTCTCACTTCGCCCCAGCTTACCCTTCCCTCTCCCAGTGTCCTCAAGTCCATTTTCTATGACTGTGTCTTTATTCCTGTCCTGCCTCTAGGTTCTTCAGAACCATTTTCTTTTAGATTCCATATATATGTGTTAGCATACGGTATTTATTTTCTCTTTCTGATTTACTTCACTCTGCATGACAGACTCTAGGTCCATCTGCCTCACTACAAATAACTCAACTTCGTTTCCTTTTATGGCTGAGTAATATTCCACTGTATATATGTCCCATATCTTCTTTATCCATTCATCTGTTGATGGACACTTAGGTTGGTTCCATGTCCTAGCTATTGCAAATAGTGCGGCAATGAACATTGTGGTACATGACTCTTTTTGAATTATGGTTTTCTGAGTGTATATGCCAAGTAGTGGGATTGCTGGGTCATCTGGTAGTTCTATTTTTAGATTTTTTTTTTTAACATCTTTATTGGAGTATAATGGAGGTTCCTTAAAAAGCTACAAATAGAACTACCATATGACCCAGCAATCCCACTACTGGGCATATACCCTGAGAAAACCATAATTCAAAAAGAGTCATGTACCAAAATGTTCATTGCAGCTCTATTTACAATAGCCCAGAGATGGAAACAACCTAAGTGTCCATCATCGGATGAATGGATATTTTTAGTTTTTTAAGGAAACTCCATACTGTTCTCCATAGTGGCTGTATCAATTTACATTCCCAGCAAAAGTGCAAGAGGGTTCCCTTTTCTCCACACCCTCTCCAGCATTTATTGCTTGTAGATTATTTGGTGATGGCCATTCTGACTGGCGAGAAGTGATACCTCATTGTAGTTTTGATTTGCATTTCTCTAATGAATAGTGATGTTGAGCATCCTTTCATGCGTTTGTTGGCAATCTGTATATCGTCTTTGGAGAAATGTCTATTTAGATCTTCTGCCCATTTTTGGATTGGGTTGTTTGTTTTTTTTATATTGAGCTGCATGAGCTGCTTGTAAATTTTGGAGATTAATCCTTTGTCAGTTGCTTCATTTGCAAATAATTTCTCCCTTCTGAGGGTTGTCTTTTTGTCTTGTTTTTGGTTTCCTTTGTTATGCAGAAGATTTTAAGTTTCATTAGGTCCCATTATTTATTTTTGTTTTTATTTCCATTTCTCTAGGAGGTGGGTCAAAAAGGATCTTGCTGTGATTTATGTCATAGAGTGTTCTGCCTATGTTTTCCTCTAAGAGTTTTATAGTGTCTGGCCTTACCTTTAGGTCTTTAATCCATTTTGAGTTTATTTTTGTGTATGGTGTTAGGGAGTGTTCTAATTTCATTCTTTTACATGTAGCTCTCCAGTTTTCCCAGCACCACTTACTGAAGAGGCTGTCTTTTCTCCACTGTATATTCTTGCCTCCTTTATCAAAAATAAGGTGACTAAACCCACGTATGTGCGTGGGTTTATCTCTGGGCTTTCTATCCTGTTCCATTGATCTATCTTTCTGTTTTTATGCCAGGACCATACTGTCTTGATTACTGTAGCTTTGTAAGATACTCTGAAGTCAGGGAGCCTGATTCCTCCAGCTCCTTTTCTTTTTCTCAAGATTGCTTTGGCTATTTGGGGTCTTTTGTGTTTCCATACAAATTATGTAATTTTTTGTTCTAGTTCTGTGAAAAATGCCTGTGGTAGTTTGATAGGGATTGCCTTGAATTTGTAGATTGCTTTGGGTAGTAGAGTCATTTTCACAATGTTGATTCTTCAAATCCAAGAACATGGTATATCTCTCCATCTGTTTATATCATCTTTAATTTCTTTCATCAGTGTCTTATAGTTTTCTGCATACAGGTCTTTTGTCTCCTTAGGTAGGTTTATCCCTAGGTATTTTATTCTTTTTGTTGCAATGGCAAATGGGAGTGTTTCTTTAATTTCTCTTTCAGATTTTTCATCATCAGTGTATAGGAATGCAAGAGATTTCTGTGCATTAATTTTGTACCCTGCTAATTTACCAAATTCATTGATTAGCTCTAGTAGTTTTCTGGTAGCATCTTTAGGATTCCCTTTGTATAATGTCACGTCATTGGCAAACAGTGACAGCTTTACTTCTTCTTTTCTGATTTGGATTCGGTTTATTTCTTTTCTTCTCTGATAGCTGTGGCTAAAACTTCCACAATTATGTTCAATAACAGTGGTGAGTGTGGGTGACCTTCTCTTGTTCCTGATCTTAGTGGAAATGGTTTCAATTTTTCACCATTGAGAACAAAGTTGGCTGGGGTTTATTATATATGGCCTTTATTATATTGAGGTAGGTTCCCTCCATGCCTACTTTCTGGACAGTTTTTATAATAAGTGGGTGTTGAATTTTGTCAAAAGCTTTTTCTGCATCTATTGAGATGATCATATGGTTTTGTCGTTCAGTTTATTAATATAGTGTATCACATTGATTGATTTGCGTATATTGAAGAATCCTTGCGTTCCTGGGATAAAAACCCCACTTGATCATGGTGTATGATCATTTTAATGTACTGTTGGATTCTGTTTGCTAGTGTTCTGTTGAGGATTCTTGCATCTATGTTCATCAGAGATATTGGCCTGTAATTTTGCTTTTTGGGACATCTTTGTCTGGTTTTGGTATCAGCGTGTCAGTGGCCTCATATAATGATTATGGGAGTGTTCCTCCCTCTGCTATATTTCTGAAGAGTTTGAGAAGGATAGGTGTTAGCTCTTCTCTAAATGTTTGATAGAATTTGCCTGTGAAGCCACCTGGTCCTGGGCTTTTGTTTGTTGGAAGGTTTTTAATCACAGTTTCACTTTCAGTGTTTCTTCTTGTTTCAGTCTCAAAACAATGTGCTTTTCTAAGAATTTATGCATTTCTTCCAGGTTGTCCATTTTGTTGGCACATAGTTGCCTGTAGTAATCTCTCATGATCTTTTGTATTTCTGCAGTGTCTGTTGTTACTTCTCCGTTATCATTTCTAATTTTGTTGATTTGAGTATTTTCCCTTTTTTTCTTGATGAGTCTGGCTTATGGTTTATTAATTTTGTTTATCTTCTCAAAGAACCAGCTTTTAGGGACTTCCCTGATGACACAGTGGTTAAGAATCCACCTGCCAATGCAGGTGACACAGGTTTGAGCCCTGGTCCAGGAAGATTCCACATACCATGGTGCAACTAAGCCCCTGCACCACAACTACTGAGCCTACATGCCTAGAGCTGGTGCTCCACAACAAGAGAAGCCACCACAATGAGAAGCCTGCACACTGCAACTAGAGATAGCCCACATGCAGCAATGAAGACCCAATGTAGCCATAAATAAATAAATAAATTTTAAAAAAAGAAACAGCTTTTAATTTTATTGATCTTTGCTATTGTTTTCTTCATTTCTTTTTCATTCATTTCTGATCTGATCTTTATGATTTCTTTCCTTCTGCTAACTTTGGGGTTTTTTTGTTCTTCTCTCCCTAACTGCTTTAGGTATAAAGTTAGGTTGTTTATTTGAAATTTTTCTTGTTTCTTGAGGTAGGATTGTATTGCTATAAACTTCCCTTTTAGAACTGCTTTTGCTGCATCCCATAGGTTTTGGGTCATTTTGTTTTCAATATCATGTTTTTCTAGGTATTTTTTTGATTTCCTCTTTGATTTCTTCAGTAATCTCTTTGTTATTTAGTAGCACATTGTTTAGCCTCCATGTGTTTGTATTTCTTACAGTTTTTTTCCTTTAATTGATATCTAGTCTCATAGCATTGTGGTTGGAAAAGGTACTTGATACAATTTCAATTTTCTTATATTTACCAAGGCTTAATTTGTGACCCAAGATGTGATCTATCCTGGAGAATGTTCCATGAGCAATTGAGAAGAAAATGTATTCTGTTGTTTTTGGATGGAATGTCCTATAAATATCAGTTAAGTCAACCCTGTATAATGTGTCATTTAAAGCTTGTGTTTCCTTATTTATTTTCATTTTGGTTGATCTGTCCATTGGTGAAAGTGGGGTATTTAAGTCCCCTACTACTATTGCGTTACTGTTGATTTCCCCTTTTTTGGCTGTTAACATTTGCTTATGTATTGAGGTGCTCCTATGTCGGGTGCATAAATATTTACAATTGTTATATCTACTTTGGATTGATTCCTTGATCATTATGTAGTGTCCTTCTTTGCCTCTTGTAATAGTCTTTAAAGTCTAGCTTGTCTGATATGAGTTTTGCTACTTCAGCTTTCTTTTGATTTCCATTTGGATGGAATATCTTTTTCCATCTCCTCATTTTCAAACTGTATGTGTCCCTATGTCTGAAGTGGGTCTCTTGTAGACAGCATATATATGGGTATTGTTTTTATATCCATTCAGCCAGTCTATGTCTTTTGGTTGGAGCATTTAATCTATTTACATTTAAAGTAATTATTGATATGTATATTTCTATTACCATTTTCTTAATTGCTTTGGGTTTGTTTTTGTAGATCTTTTCCTTCTTTTGTGTTTCCTGCCTAGAGAAGTTCCTTTAGCATTTGTTGTAAAGCTGGTTTGGTGGTGCTGAATTCTCTTAACCTTTCCTTGTCTGTAAAGGTTTTAATTTCTCTATCGAATCTGAATGAGATCCTTGCTGTGTAGAGTAATCTTGGTTATAGGTTTTTCCCTTTCATCACTTTAAATATGTCCTGTCACTCCCGTCTGGCTTGCAGAGTTTCTGCTGAAAGATCAGCTGTTAACCTTATGGGGATTCCTTTGTATGTTATTTGTTGTTTTTCCCTTGCTGCTTTTAATATTTTTTCTTTGTATTTAATTTTTGATAGTTTGATTAATATGTGTCTTGGCGTTTTTCTCCTTGGATTTATCCTGTATGGGACTCTGTGCTTCCTGGACTTGACTTTTTCCTTTTCCATATTAGGGAAGTTTTTGACTATAATCTCTTCAAATATTTTCTCAGTCCCTTTCTTTTCCTCTTCTTCTTCTGGGACCCCTATAAATTGAATGTTGGTATGCTTAATGTCCCAGACCGCTTTGAAACTGTCCTCAATACTTTTCATTGTTTTTTCTTTATTCTGCTCTGCAGTAGTTATTTCCACTGTTTTATCTTCCAGGTCACTTATCCATTCTTCTGCCTCAGTTATTCTGCTACTGATTCCTTCTAGAGAATTTTTAATTTCATTTATTGTGTTGTTCATCATTGTTTGTTTGCAGTTAAGTTCTTCTAGGTCCTTGTTAAACATTTCTTGTATTTTCTCCATTCTATTTCCAAGATTTTGGATCTTTACTATTATCTTTACTATTAGTACTCTGAATTCTTTTTCAGGTAGACTTCCTATTTCCTCTTCATTTGTTGGTCTGGTGGGTATTTACCCCTTGCTCCTTCATCGACTGTGTTTTTCTCTGTCTTCTCATTTTGTTTAACTTACTATGTTTGGGGTCTCCTTTTTGCAGCCTGCAGGTTCATAGTTCCCATTGTTTTTGGTGTCTGCCCCCAGTGTGTAAGGTTGGTTCAGTGGGTTGTGCAGGTTTCCTGGTAGAGGGGACTGGTGCCTGTGTTCTGATGTGTGGGGCTGGACTTGTCTTTCTGGTAGGCAGGGCCATATCCAGTGTTGTGTTTTGGGGTGTCTGTGAACTTAGTATGATTTTATGCATCCTCTCTGCTAATGGGTGGGGTTGTGTTCCTGTCTTGCTAGTTGTTTGTCATGGGG
Source organism: Lagenorhynchus albirostris (assembly GCF_949774975.1). NCBI lineage: Eukaryota > Metazoa > Chordata > Mammalia > Artiodactyla > Delphinidae > Lagenorhynchus > Lagenorhynchus albirostris. The sequence continues at coordinate 98,798,854 of NC_083097.1, read as the reverse complement.
TGTCCAGCAATGGAGCTTGCTGGTTCTTGAGTGGAGCTGGGTCTTAGCTTTGAGACCAAGATCTCTGGGAGAGCTCTCGCTGATTAATATTACGTGGGGCCAGAAGGTCTCTGATGGGCCAGTGACCAGAACTTGGCTCTCCCACTTTATAGGCTCAGGCCTGATGCCAGGCCAGAGCACCAAGACAGCTCAGAAGAAAAGGAAGAAAAAAATGAAAGAAAAAATAATACATAAAAAATAAAAATTTAAAAAATAAGGAAGAGAGCAGCCAAACCAATAAACCAATCCACCATTGATAAGAAGCACTAAAAACTAAACTAAACGAAGATAAACATAAATATCAGAAACAGATCAGTTTCAGACAGCAAACCCAAAGTCTACAGTTGCTCCTAAAATCCACCACCTCAATTTTGGGATGATTCGTTGTCTCTTAAGGTATTCCACAAATGCAGGGTACATCAAGTGGATTGTGGGGATTTCATCTGTTGCTCCTGAGGCTCCTGGGAGAGATATCCCTTTCTCTTCTTTTCACACAGCTCCTGGGGTTCAGCTTTGGTTTTGGCCCTACCTCTGCATGTAGGTCACCTTCAGGCATCTGTTCGCCATCCAGAGAGGAGGGAGTTAAAGCAGTGCCTGACTGGGGGGTCTGGCTCACTCAGGCTGGGGGAAGGGATGGGTATGGTAGTCATAATTGGAATGTGGAGCGAGTCTACAACGGCAGAGGTCAACGTGATGTTGCAACAGCCTGAGGCTGCTGTGAGCTGTGGATGACAGCCAGTGGTGGTAAGGATTGTGAAGCTGGTCACTAGTAAATATCTTATGCATAACAGTAAGCAATTTCTTTATACTACTGTTCACCAGGTACCATGACTCATGAGCAGGTCACTCTTTACCTAAGGTTGTATGGCATCATCTGCTACTAGGTCACTGTCTTAGCTACTGACCCTCTGTTCTGCTGGATACAGCTGTCCTTTGTGGACGGTTTCTGTCAATTCTCTAAACTAAGGGAGGGATAGCTTCTCCAAATATTATTAGAAGCAGCTATTCAGAGTTTAGCATACTCAACTTCAGAATCCCTAGAACTGTCCAGGGAACTATCAGCTTCTTCTAATGTCAAGGGTAATAATACTCACATCCCCAGCCCTTTCACCACTTGAAGTATACCATGCCTCTAGAGGCCCAAGTTGCTTTTGACCCCAGTGACAATTCCCTTACCCTATTAAGATCAATGAGCAGACATTTGTTTCATGTCATCAAAACTAATTCTATCACTGCAAAACTAAAAATTCTTCCCTCCCCTAAGAAACAGAGTATGTCCCTAAAGGAATTTAACAATTTAATTCTCTAGTCTAACAGTAAAAAATGCTTACAAATTTGAAAGCTGAAGTCTTTCAAACATGTAATAAAAAATATTAAGGTCCAATCAGCTGGCACACCTCATGACAACACTAGATTCTGAAGAAAGAGATTGGCATTTAGGTCCCTAATAAATCAAAGAGTAAATATTTTCCCTTTCATACCCTGGAGTCTATTGACAAACATTGTGATCTTCTTACAAAACTGGTCTTGTATTTTACATAGAAATATTTTTTTAAAGTTCAAGATAGAATAATTTAATGAAGTGATGTCTAAAGTTTATCTGAATATTTAAATCTATTTAAATCTATAAAAATTAAATGAACCTTAATGTTTACACAATTATTCAATTTTTTTCATTGTTACCACACTTAGAAATCAGTACCTTTGACCACTGACCATTGACAAAGAGCTGGTTATAATACAACTTCACTTTCCATGACAAAGATGGATCATGATATTTCTTCAAGTGACTGATCATCTGATGAGTGATTATGGATACTCTAGGGACAACTGTATTATTATAAACATTTTGCAATTCATTTTTAACATTTAAAATCACTGTGAAAATCTGGTATTTTAATATCTTGATAAAAGCTCCAGGTGTTCTTAAAATGTACCTTTCCATACTTTTTGGTTTAAAATATTTCATAAGACATATTTTTATTTTTGCTTATTTATTCTACTATACCACATGTAAGCAAATTTTTTTGATCCTTCTACTTTTTTTTGTAAGTCAAATATAGGCCAGATGCTCATGTGGACAAGGCTGCTTGTATTGATGTGTTCAAAGACCTCCAGGTCAACAGCATGACAATATGTTACAAAAATCCCCTTGCCTCTCATCTCCAATTTTCCCACAGTTTGTAACTGCTCCAGAGTTTCTCAATCTTTAGGACTCTTTATGAACTTTCTCCTTGAAAATCTCCCAAACACCCCATTCACATGGACTCTTTTCTCTTCTTTTCCCCATGCAACTAGTGCCACCTTCCTGTCATTTCACTGAAATTCCTGAAAACATCCATCAATTGCCTCAGGCCAAAAGACTGGGTGCCTGTGTGACCACCAATATTTCATTTCTTCTCACAGAGAAATGCATTGAGACTACTGGAAAGAAGTTTTCTCAGTCTAACTGCTTTCCCACTGTAAAATCCCAGTAGAGCCATTCTAGGGTATAAAATTGTCTACCTCTAGATTATGCAGATCAAGAGATTGCTTTATATATCTAAATCTTGGTGCTTGGTGGTTGGAAGCACAATGTATGCAGATACATGTATTGACAAACATCCTCAATGTTTCCAGCATTCTGATATATTCTTTGAGCTAGGGTGGTAAAATCTATTCACACTGCAGTTCCCTTAGCTCAAATCTTAAGGAGCAAAAATTAGATTGAGGAGTTGCACTCTCTCAAGCTGGTCCACACGCAGCCTCCTGTAATTCATAAAGTGTTTTTACAGTATACAAATCCAGCAGCTTCTGTGCCAGGTCAGAATCCTAGGGTCCCATACTTTCATGAGTTTTACCTCCAGAAATCTCACCAAGTTCTTAAGGTAAAGAGCCAATAAAAATCACCTTGTACTTCTAGCAAGGGGAGGGCAAAAATAACCATTCTGAAATATGCCCAGAATGTTCTCCACAATGAAAGCCTACTCTTCAAAGGAAAAGACTTTACCAGAGCCTCATCCACCCTGGAGGAAGGGCAATTAGCCAACTCAAGCCCCCTCTAGTTTTTATGTCTCACCTAGGTGGGGGAAAAATGCTGAGAAACATTTCTGAAAGTCACAGCTCAGGGATTCAAGCCCACTAAAAGAGTGAGATTTAATCATAAGATTACAGACTTTTTCCCTTCCTCCGCACATTACCACAACATGAAAGGACCCATGTAATAGCAGTGGATTATATTTGAAATAAATGTAAAACATAATCTATTTAAGATTTAGTTCTTAGTGGGCCCAAAGACAACAGGGAAAACAAGGATACTGGAGGAATCTGAAGCCTCTGGTAACTACAGCTACAGCAAACATGAAACACAGATGAACTTCAAGCCAGATTAATGTAAAACCTCACATAGTGCCCATGTGTCTCAGTTTTTATTACCTAATAGATCATGACTGACTTTCAACAACAAAATAACAAGGCATTCTAAATGGCATGAAAAGAAACACAGTCTGACGAGACAAAGGAAGTGTTAGAAGCTGACTCATAAATAGCATCAATGTAAAATAACTATGATCAGTATGTTAAAGTCTCTAATGGAAGAAGTAGACAACATGCAAGGACAGATGGATAATGTAAGGAGAGAAAAAAAAAACCCTAAGAAAAAGACAAAATGATATGTTAGAATCAACACTGAAGAATGCATTTGATGGGTACATCAGTAGGTTAGACATGGCTGAAGAAATAATCATTAAGCTTGAAGATATGTCAACAGAAACTTCCTAAACTAAAATGCAAACAGAAAGAATTAAAAAGATAAATAAAGAGAGAAAGAAACAGAAGAAATATTGGAGATAATAGCAGCTTAAATTTTTTGGAAATTAATGACAGACAACAAAACATAGATCAAGGACACTTAGAGAACACTGGAAAGGATAGATATCAAAAGAATCTACATCAAGCCATATTCGAATTTTAGAAAACCAGACCAAAGACAAACAGTAAATCTTAAAAGCAGCCTGAGGGGTGAGAAACACCTTACCTATAGGGGAACAAGGATCAGTTACATCAGACTTCCTGTCACAAAGCATGCAAGCAAGAAGGTAGTGGAATGAAATATTTAAAGTCTTGAAAGAAAAAAAATGCACCGACCCAGAATTCTATATCCACTCACCCAAAATTCACTTCAAGAGTGAAAGAGAAATCAAGAATTTCTCAGATAAACAATAACTGAAGGAATTTGTCTCCAGTAAAGAAGCCTGCAATAAATGTTAGAAGACCTTCTTCACAGAGTAGGAAAGTGGCATAGGTCAAAACTCAGATCTTCATAAAGAAAGGAGAAGTGGCAGAGAAAACTCATTAAGGTAAAATAAATAATTTTTTGGTATTCTTCTTAATTGATCTAATAGACAACAGTTTGTCTAAATTAATAGTAGTAACAAAGTACTGGGTGGTTATAGTGTATGGTTAAGTTAAGTGGCTAAGAGTAATGTTATAAGGGAAGGGGAGGAGAAGTTGGAAACACTAGGTTAGCAAATACTTGCACTATTAGTGAAGCAGTATAGTGTTTGAAACTAAATTATATTAGTTGTAAAGGTATAAGCTCTAAAACAAGCAAAATAAAAAAAACTTAATTGATAAGGTAAGAGAGGAGAGAAAAAGGAATCATACAAAATACTCATCTAAAACTAGAGAAAGCAGAAAAGGAATGTAACATAAAAAAGAAACAGAACAAATGCAGTGAATAGAAATTAGGCACAAATATTTTTGATATTAATCCAACAATAACCACTTTAAATGTCAATAGTCTAAATACATCAATTAAAAGTAGAGTGCATACTTATTTGCAGGGCAGGAATAGAGACACAGACATAGAGAATGGACCTGTGGAAACGGGGAGGGTGGGGAGAGACGAGGGGAGGGATGAATTGGGAGATTGGGATTCACATATATGCATTGCCATGTATAAAACGGATAGGCTGGTGGGAACCTGCTGTATAGCACAGGGAGCTCAGCTTGGTGTTATGTGATGACCTAGATGGGTGGGATGGGGGGGTGGGAAAGAGGTCCAAGAGGGTGGGGATATATGTACACATATAGCTGATTCACTTCATTGTATAGCAGAAACTAACACAGCATTGTAAAGCAACTATACCCCAATTAAAAAAAAAAAACTATATGTTGCCTATAAAAACTATATAGAAACAGAGAGGTCTCCACTGTTATAGTAACTCCTCTTTCAATTATTAGTAGATCAAGCAGGAAGAAAATCAGTAAGGATATATTTGAACTAAAAGTACCAAGATTGTTCAGCAGTATCTTACAAAACTAAACATAGTCATCTACCCAATCCAGTAGTCGTGATCCTAGGCTTTTACTCAGTTGAGTTTAAAACTTATGTCCATACAAAAACCAGCACAGGAATATTTACATCAGCTTTATTCATATGGTCAAAAGGCAGAAGCAACCAAGATGTCCTTCAACAGGTGAATGGATATGTGTGGTACATCTGTAAAGTGAGATATTACCATGTGATAAAAGAAATGAGTTATCAAGCCACAGAAGGACTTGAAAGAAACTTAAATACATCTTAAGTGAAAGAAATCAGTCTAAAAAAGCTACCTACTTTATGATTCAAATTATATGACATTGTGGAAAAGGCAAAACAATAAAAACAGTAAAATGGTAAGTGGTTGCCATGGGTTCAGGGAGTGGGAAGAAGGAGAATAGGCAAAGCAGAGGAGGTTTTTTAGGGCAATAAAACTATCTTGTGTGTTCTGTAATGAATACATGCCCTTATGTATTTGTCAAAACCCATGCAACTTTATAGCATAACGAATGAACCTTAGTTTATGCAAATTTAAAAATATCACTTGGGATGTTTGAGGAATCTCAGGAAAGCATGCAGAATGTGACAAAAGAATCTTAGTCTATTACAGCTTCACTGAAGTGGGTATGGGAAGGGTGGTAACCTGAGTAACTATGGAAATGAGTGGTGTACATAAGACCAAAGGCAAAAGGGACTGCATATAAGCACTGTACTCTAGTTCAAAAGGTTGTTTACTACAGAGATATGGATGAACAATTCTGATATTGTTATTCAAAAATACTGGAATTGAACCATTAAAAAAATGGATAGCAGATAACAGGATCCAAGTTTCTCATTGTTGGAGTGGGAATTTATAGATAAGCAAAAAATGAGGCCAGAATATCCATATGGTAATGTATTAGAGTTGGGAATACCAGCAGACTTCATATTTAACTTAGTATAGTTAAAGATAGTTTTACATGTAGAAATATTTATTGACATATGTATATACATAGGTTAATACACAAACATATCTTTCTTTGCTCTATCAGCTGAGCAGAAAGAGCTTAAAAGAAATGACACCCAATAGTAACAAGCATACCTACTGCCCAGATCTTGGTGTCTAATACCAGTCTCTAATTAAAAAAAAAAAAAATCCTTATAAATAACAAAATCAGAGATCCTTGGAGAATTCCGATTCTAGAACTAGAGCTGGAAATATTCGAGATGAGCCTGAAGCATCTTATAATGCCATAAACAATGAAGTGCTCAAACACACATACACACACACGCACACGCACACGCACACACACAGGCAAAGAGATGAGGTACGTCAAAGGGGAATAGGAGCCAACTGAAAGATTCCCAATGGCCAGGATGGAAAAAATTGAGCTATAAAATTGATAGGCATTATAATCCTATATATAAAATAAATACTATGCATCCATACTGATGTATAAAAATAATTAAATAATTAATAATTGAGAAGAAATAAGTTTTCCGTGTAGAAGAATTTCAAATAAATTATGTAGATACTTCATTCTAAAGGTGACTTCCCTCTAAAAGAATACAGTATAAAAAGGAGGAAATAAAAGTGTAACTCTATAGTGGAGAAACCTGACAGAAACTACTTTAGCCAGGTGATCAAGGTCAACATCAACAGTCATAAATCATGTTGATACTATATACCTTTGATATGATATGATCACACTTTATCTCAGTGGTCTTCCTTTCCAGAAGCCATAATCTCAGTCTAACAAGAAAAAACATCAGACAGATTCCTATAAAAGGAACACACTTGATCAATACTCCTCAAAACTGTCAAGGTTCCCAAAAACAAGGAAAATCTGAAAAACTGTCACACTCAAGAGGAATCTAAGGGAAGATAATGATTAAATGCAGTGTGATGTCATGGATAGAATCCTGGAATATGAAATAATACTAGGTAAAAATTAAGGAAATCTGAATCATCTATAGACTCTAGTTAACAATATTGGTTCATTGCTAAAACTGTAAAATACCAATGTAAGATATTAATAATAGTGAAGACTGTGAGAGGGTGCTATATGGGAATTAAATTATTACTCAATTTCTCTATAAATATTAAACTATTCTAAAAATAATGTCTATTAATTTAAAAAGCAAATGAGGAATAGCTCAAAGTAAGGTACAGATAAAGATTTTTCTCACAATTTAAATGAACACAGTGCATTTAATGGTGCCCCTTAATTTAACAACAGAGACCTACAAATTTAACATACAATTAAATTCATGATGGTAGTCCAAATGAACATGATTAAATATTCTGGATGTGCATAACCAAGAGAAATTGAAATAACTGAAATTATGCTTTTTGGTCAAGAATATAGCTTAGTTGCATTCCATTAAAACCTTTAGTACCTGGAAATTGACCTGGAAAAATTTAAAAACAATTCAAGTAAACTATAACATAGAATATAATTAAGCTTTAAAGGGCCAATTTTAAGATTCAATTAGAGGGCATCTAGTATGGGTACGTAAATTATGTGAGACAAAGTATAGTATTCAAAGTAATCTTTTTCATAAAATACAGTAAGATAAGAGATTGTGAATATTAGAGTGTTAACTACTTCAGGGATTTATAACATGATGATCAGCAAATTCAAGAATTAAAGTCAAACTGAGACTTTAGTGGCTCTAAGAAATAAAGCTGATAAACTGGTAGCTAAGCACTCCAAGTTCTGCTTTTGACTCAAATTTTACAATTATTGCTGCTGAATGAACAAAGAATATATTTGTTTTATTAAAATAACAATGAGGTTTTTTTACTCTCAAAAGATCTTTTTGGTGTGACATCAGCATCGTGTGGCAAAACACATCCCTTGTTTTGTTTTCATCTCAAAAACAAAAATTCAACATCCAGCCACAAACAAAAGTACCTTTAAGGGAACTGTATACCAGCACCATTTGTCAAGGAACCAGGAGGAGTCTTGCCCAACAATGCATTGGGAAACAGGCAGACAGGACTCAGTCCTGGTTATGGACCCTGCAGTAGCCCATAAGCCAACTCCAGCCACTCTAAGCTGTGGTGTGGGAGCCCCTGGAGATCATTAACTTAAAAAATCACCCACAGACAAAAGAGCCTTTGTGGAAGTCCAGGTTTCCAGAGAAGTTCCAGCACAATGTTGGACTAAAAAAATACAAGTTTGGATGTGTTGGAGTGGGTAAGAGAAAGAGTTGACTTTGCTAGATCATACCTCCCCCAAAGTTACACAGTTTAGTGACAGGAGAGATTATCCTTGACCCATGATTTCTCCTGCAGGGGGAAAGGAGAACTAGTAAGTAAGTACCCAGCTTCCCCATCTGTGCTGAAGACTGCCAAATAGGCTCATTTCTCTCTAGCCATACCGGGAGTACTGATCATGAGCTAAATGACTAGTGTGTGGGAAGTAGCAGGAAGAAGAGAAGAGAGAACTCCCGGGAAATATTAGAAGAATGTAGACACTGTTGTGTTACTGATTCCATCAAGAAGCTTGCCCATAAGGCACTGAGAATGCCTCACCCATGGGCCCCCTCAACTGGCCTGTGGGCACTGCCAGTGCTCCAAATGCCTCACCCACACACATTCCACCGCCCTGGCCAGCTCCCTGTGTATGCTCCAGATGGCAGTGGTAAGAGCAAGCTTTGTCAGTCAGCTAGTGAGTGCATGTAGCTGGCTGAATCTGCAGACCAGGGAGAGACCACAAACTTGAGCTTTAGTGTCACCTTTGGGGAAACAAAAGAGAGGCTGTCAGGACTCAGCCTCATGTATTGCAGGATAAAAGGAGGCATAGGAGCTTAAGAATCCTGCAACAAGAGAGAGCAAGATATGTGGAGCAGTTGTATCTATAGAAGGTCTAAGAAAGCCTCAGGATCTCTAGCAGGATTGAAGGAAGTTATTTCTCCACCCCACCCCCCCAACAAAGGCACTTAGTAAAGAGAGGAGGTGGCTGCCACTTCATATGCAAAAACAACAATGCAAAACTTCAAGTTACACAAAAAATCAAGGTACAATAAAGGATCACAATAATCTTCTGGTAACCACACCCAAAAACATGGAGATCTGCAATTTACCAGGTAAAAAATTCAAAATAGCTGTTTTAAGGAAGCTCAATGAGCTACAAGAAAACACAGAAGGATGATTCAACAACATCAGGAGAACAATACACACAAAAAAGAGAATTTTAAGAGAGACAGAAATCATAAAAAAAGAATCAAACAGAAAACCTGCAACTGAAGAAAACAATGAAGGAAATGAAAATGCAAAAAAACCCCATCAACAATAGAACTGATCAAGTGAAAAAAGAAATCTGTGAGACTGAATAAAGGACTCTGAAATTATCTAGTCAGAGGAGAATAAAAAAGAATTCTAAAAAGGTGAAGAAAGCCTGCTTGATCTATGGGATATCATTAAAAGAAAAAAAATTTCAAAATAATTGGAGTTCCAGGAAAAGATAGGGAGAAAGAGGTCAGGAAGTTTATTTAGAGACATGATGGCTGATAACTTCCCAATCTGGGGAGAGATTTGGATATCCAAGTTCATGAATCTCAGAGGTCACAAAGCAAAACCTACTTAAAGAGATCCTCTCCAAGGTACATTGTAATAAAACTCAAAAATCAAAGACAAAGAGAGAATCTGAAAAGAAGCAAGAGAAAAGAAGCTTGTAACTTATAAGGGAACTCCCATAGGTTGTCAGCAGATTTCACAGCAGAACACTTATAGGATACGAGAAGGTAAATGATATATTCAAACTGCTTAAAGAAAAAAACTGTCAATCAAGAATATGTTGCCCAGCAAAGTTGTATTTCAGAAATAAAGGAGAGACAAAAACTTTCCCAGAAAAACAAAACCTGAGGGAATCCATCGTCACTAGCCTGTATTACAAGAAATACTGAAAGACTTCTTGAAGCTGAAATGAAAGAATAGTAATTAGTAAGATGAAAATATACAACACAATGATAAAGGTAAGTATATACTCAATTCAGAACTCTAATACTATAATGTGATAGAGTGTTAAACACATAACTGTAGTGAAATGAAGAATGGACAAGAGTATTAAAAATAACTATAGCTACAGTAATATGTTAGTGAATAAACAATATGAAAAGAACCAAATTATGAAATTAAAAAAAAGGAGGGAGTAAAAGCGTAGTTTTTTATGGAATTGAAGTTATTATCAATGTAAAATAGACTGTTATATCTGTAAGATGGAAAAAGATATTCCATGTAAGTAGAAACAAAATAGAGAGCAGGGGTAGCTATAGTTATATCAGATAAAAATAGAATTAAGCCAAAAACTGTAACAAGAGACAATGGAGATCATGATATAATTATAAAGGGGCCAATTCATTACGAGGATAAAATAGTAAATGTATATGTGCCCAATATCAGAACACCCAAATATGCTATACAAATACTAACAGATCTGAAAGGACAAATAGACAACAACACAATAATAGTAGGGGATTTCAATGCACCACTTTCAACAATGGATACTTTGGACAGAAAATCAATGAGATAACATTGGACTTGTACCAAACTTTAGACCAAATGGAACTAACAGACATGTGCAGAACCTTCCGTCCAATAGCAACAGAACACAAATTCTTCTCAAGCACATATGGAATATTTTCCTGGATAAATCACATGATAAGTCACAAAACAAGTTCTTAGCAAATATAAGAAGTCTGAAATCATAGTAAGTATCTTTTCCAAAACTCAGTGGTATGAAATTAAAATGAAACTAAAAATCAGTGGCTGGAGGAAAGCTGGAAAATTCACCAATATGTGGAGATTAAACAATATGCTTCTAAACAAGCAATGGGTCAAAGAAGAAATCAAAAGAAAAATCAAAATATCTTGAAACAAATAAAAATGGAAATTCAACATACAAAACTTACGGGATGCAGCAAAAGCAATGCTAAGAGGGAGATTTTAGCACTAAATGTCCACAATAAGTAACAACCGAATTTTACACCTCAAGAACCTAGCAAGAGACGAACTAACTAAGCTCATATAAGCAAAGGGAAAGAAATAAATATCAGAGCAAAATTAATGAAATAAAGACCAGAAAAACATTAGAAAAGATCAAATTAAACTAAGACTAGATTTTTTTATATACAAAAAAGGAAACCTTTACATAAACTCACTAAGAAACAAAGAGGGCATAAATAAATAAAATCGTCAATGAAAGAGACGTTACAACTGATCTAACAGAAATACAAAAGATCATGAAAGATTCTGAACAAGTATATATCAACAAATTGGGGAGCCTTGAAGAAATGGATAAATTCCTAGAAACATACAACCTACCAAGATGAAATCATGAAGATATAAAAAATCTGAACAGACCAATAATGAGTAAGAAGGTTTAATCAATAATCAAAATCCTCTCAAGGATGGAAAGCCCAGGACAAAATTGTTCCATCAGTGAATTTTACTAAACATTTAAAGAAGTAATGCCAATCCTTCACAAATTCTTCTCAAAAATTTCAGAAGAGGGAACACCCCCAAATTCATTTTATGTGGTTAGTAATAACCTGATACCAAAGCCAGATAAGGACACTACAAGGAAAGAAAACTACAGACCAATATCCCTGATGAACACAGATGTAACAACTCTCAACAAGATATTAGCAAAGTGTATTCAACAACACATGAAAAAGACCATACAACATCAACAAGCAGGAATTTTCCCTATGATGCAAGGATGGTTCAACACATGCAAATCAATAAATGTGGTACACCATATTAATAGAATGAAAGATCAAATCGTGATTATCTCAATAGATGCATAAAAAGCATTTGACAAAATACAACATTTTTTATGATAAAAACAATCAACATATTGGGTGTAGAAAACATTCTTCAACATAATAAAGGCCATATATGATAATCCCACAGCCAACATCATACTCAATGGTCAAAGTATGAAAGCTTTTCCTCTAAGATCAGAAACAAGATAAGGGTGCCTATTCTCACCACTTCCATTCAACAAAGTACTGGAAGTCCTACCTAGCACAATCAGGCAAGAAAATAAACAAAATATACATAAATCAGATAGGAATAGGTAAAATGTATTTTGTTTGCAGATGATATAATCTTATATACAGAAAATCCTAAATTCTGCTCCCAAACTATTAGAACTAATAAATAAATCAGTAAAGTTACAGGATACAAAGTCCATATACAGAAATCAGTTATATTTCTAAACACTACAATATCTGAAAAAAAAAAAAGAAAATAGCCTCATTCACAATTGCATCAAAAATAATAAAATACTTTGGAGTAAATTTAACCAAAGAAATGAAAGATTAGTATACTGAGAACTATTTACAAGGTTTTGATGAAAGAAATTTAAAAAGACATAAACAATTGGAAAGATATCCAAAATTTATGGATAGAAAGAATTAATATTAAAATGTCCATGCTACCCAAAGCTATCTATAGATTCAATGCAATCCCTATTAAGATTCCAAAAGCATTTTCTAAAGAAATGGAAATATCAATTCTAAAATTTGTGTGGAACCACAAAAGACATTGAAGAGCCAAAGCAGTCCTGAGAAAGAAGAACAAAGCTGGAGGCATCTCATTTCCTAATTTCAAACTATATTACAAAGTTATTAACAGTCAAAACAGTATGGTACTGGCATAAAAATCAACACATAGACCAATGGAACAGAAGCAAGAGCCAAGAAACAAATCCCCATACACTGTAGTCAACTAATATTTGATAAGGGACCCAAGAATACTCAATGGAAAAAGAAGAGTCTCTACAATAAATGGTGTGGGGAGTGTTGGATAACCACATGCAGAATGAAATTGACCCCTATCTTCCATCACTTACAAAAATTAACTCAAAATGGACTAAAGACTTAGAAATAAGACCTGACCACAAAACTCCTAAAAGAAAATGCAGGGGAAAAGCCCCTTGATATTGGTCTTGGCAATGATTTTTTGATATGACACCAAAAGCACAAGCAACAAAAGTAAAACTTAATTAATAAGTCAGACTACATCAAACTAAAAAGCTTCTGCACAGCAAGTCATATAACTGATAAGGGACTAATATTCAAATTATAAAAAGAGTTCTTACAACTCAAAAGCAATAATAATAAATAACCCAAGCAATGTGATTGTTTTTAATGGGCAGAAGTACTAGATAGACATTTTTCCAAAGGAGACATACGAATTACCAACAGGTACACGAAAAGGTGCTCAACATCACTAATCATCAGGGAAATGCGAATCAAAACCACAATGAGATATCATCTCATACCTGTTACAATAGTTATCAAAAAGACAAGAGATAAGTGTTGGTGAGGGTGTGGAAAACAGAGAATGATGGGAGTGTGAACTGGTACAGCCACTATGGAAAACAGTGTGCAGGTTCCTCAAAAAAATAAAAATAGAAGTGCATATAATCCAGCATTTTCACTTCTGGGTATATATCTAAAGGAAATTCAAATAGGATCTTGAAGATGCATCTGGTTTCTCATGTTCGTTGCAGTATTATTCATAATAGCCAAGATATGGAAACAACCTAAGTGCCTGTCAACAGATGAATGGATAAAGGTGTGACAGATACATAGATAGATAGATAGATAGATCTGAAAGTTCAGAATATATTAATTGGAACAGAAATATAAACATATCCAAAGGAAAAAAAACATAACAATACTCAATATTGGAAATTTAATTCTCCCTAATATAATTAGTTTATGTTTATGATTCATGAACTGTTTTATATTCTTCTACGCTTATGTATTATATATGTAACAAGCAGAAAAGTTCTTAGTTATGGCTATCAGCACACAGGAATTTTCTACAAATGTTTCTGTAGTCAGAATTTCATTTGCCTTGCCCGTGACTCATCAGAGGACTGGCAATATCTGGATTCATCACAGGAAAGATTCTCAGGAAGTTTTATTATAAGCATACACACACACACGCACACACACACACACGCACACACACACACATGCACACACACACACAGGAAAATATTCTTCAGCCATGAGAATTAAGGAAATCCTGCTATTTTGCAATAGCATGGTTGGACCTTGAAGGTGTTACGCTAAATGAAATAGATAGCAGAAGACAAATGCTATATGATATCACTTATATGTGGAATCTAAAAAAGCTGAACTTGTACAGATACTAAATTGGTGGTTACCAGGGTCTACAGGGTGGGGAAATAAGGAGAGGCTGGTCACAGGGTACAAACTTAATTTCTGGAGATCTCATGTTCAGTATGATGATTATAGTTAAAAATACTATATAGTTCAAAGGTGCTATTTTCTTACCACAAAAAAATAATGAGCATTATATGAAGTGATGGAATTATTACCTGATGTTAATGTGGTGATCATTTTTCAATATGTAAATGTTTCAAATCAACACATTGTATACCTTTAACTCACACAATGTTATATGTGAGCTATATCTCAATAAAACTGGAAAAAATAACCTTTTCAAATGAGAAGGGAATTATTTCTATTTTACAGTTGAGGTAACTGAGATTTCAAAAATTATTTGTTTAAAGTTGAACCAAAAGTTGAACCCAAATCCCTAGCACCCTAACACACATTAGATACAAATGATTCTCTCCATGGGTAAGGGTATTCCAAACTATTTACTTCAGAGTAAACATATTATTGCACTCTTACTACATGACAGGTTCTGTGCCCTTTGCTAGTAATACAGAGATTAATAAAATGCAGACTTAATCTCTCAGCAGCCTTAGATCAGGCAAAAATGTTTGTTAAATGTTGAAAGAAAACTAATAAGCTTCAGATAATCTGGATTCCACAATTATGGATTTCTTGATTCAGATACAGGCAATGTGATGCTTCTCACATCACAACAATTTTACTGTAGTTCATAATGCAGAGGAATTATTCTGGATATGTAATATTGTTTGTCAAAGCTAGACATGCTAATATATAAACAAAATATTTTCCTGTAACATCATCCAATTAAAAATCCACAGATCAATGCTGAGGTGTTGGAAAACAAATCACTTTTTTTTTTTTTTTTTTGTGGTACACGGGCCTCTCACTGTTGTGGCCTCTCCCGTTGCGGGGCACAGGCTCCGGACGCGCAGGGTCAGCGGCCACGGCTCACGGACCCAGCCGCTCCACGGCATGTGGGATCCTCCCGGACCGGGGCACGAACCCATGTCCCCTGCATCAGCAGGCGGACTCTCAATGACTGCGCCACCAGGGAAGCCCAAAAACAAATCACTTTTGATGCTTAAGAGATTATCTGTATTTCTTGAATGAGAAAGCAATAAAGAACTGATCAATTTTCTTATAATCTACTTAGAATATTTAGCAACTATTTTTATTTTCAAAAGTAGCATAATACAGAAATTTGGCTTACAGCATTTTTATGATTAACTGTGTACCTTAATATGAAGGTATATGAAAAAATGCTTAATCTGGTTAATTTCCATTCAACATATGGGGCTCTTATTGTCTTTATATGATATCAGAAAGTCTCCATACAGGAAAATACATATATGTGCTCAATAAAAGAAAAAAAAAGACTATTATAATCTTGGAGTAGCCAAGAGCTTTTGTCAGAAGTGTCTCGACTTAAAATACTGTCATTTCATTGACTAGCAAACTGACTCTCTAGTGGCATCCTTGTATCATCCTTTACTATAGAACCATATTTATCTGGAGTGCTAAATCCTCACTCTGGGCATGCTAATAAGGAATATGTCACTGGAAAGAATAGCTTTTTCCTTCTCTGTACTTTATTGCCCTATACATTGAAGCAGAAATTTTGTAAGAGACCACACACTACCATGTACATCTCTGCGTAGGATTAACTGGCATTCTTTCATTCCACCTACTAATGACTGAAATGGCATTAGCAAAAATCTAGCAGATTTGGAAGGTTTTCCTTATCCATTTTTGCAGATGTGTCCTAAAGGACTTAGCATATTGTGGTGAATTCTCTTCTGCTGGCCAGAAAATGTCTAGATTTGTATGGGTATGAGTTTTTACTTTCTGTTCCCATGTGTTCTCTTATTGTCTCCCCATGTAAAGCTGGCAGATTCTCTGGGACTGCCTTCTCACTCCTTTGTGAATTTTCTTCCTGAAACTAAGTTGAATCTTTTCTTTTTTTTTTTTTTTTTGGCTGCAAGTTCTACCTGGGATACTCTAAGAGGTTTTACCTTACAGATGATTCAGCTATTCTTCCAAAGTACTTTAAAGTTAGTGAATTAGTTGCGAGTGACTTGCCCATTTTCAGAGCCAGAGATATACTGTTGCTTTTTGAACATGGCACATTCGATGAATTTCATTTGTTTATGCTTTAATAATACATTCCAAATCTTCAACCATTAGCTTTTTTTGTGCTTCTCTTTGTTTAAAATCAGATGCAATTTCTAATATAATGGCATGTTGGAATTATTTCTTGAACATTTCACTATCTACATATAGGAACAGTTACATATTTGCAAGTCTTCCCAGGCAAAATGAAATGCAAGACTCCTTTTTCAAAATGTAATGCAAGACTCCTTTTTCAAAATGTAATGAGACTAATGCTCTGTTAACATTAAAGCATTAAACAAAGCAAATTGAGTCCTCTAGGCAGAGAGCCCTTTGTGACTTCTCAGGCTGCATACCCATGTCTATAATTTTTTTTTGATCAAAATTCTAATATTAGAAAAAATAATTAAATTTTCAACACTTGACATTTATGATGGTAATACTGATGTGACCACATAAATATGTTAAATTTCTCTATACACTATTTCCTCAACTAATTATTCAACATTCCTGAAATGTTCTTTTTTTTCTGCTAAAACAATGTTGTTTGATTTATTGTACTATCCTTGAATTACTTATTTTGCATTCCTGGTGGTAAAGATCAAGAGCTATGGAGACAGGCAGAGTGGGTGTGAATCCTGGCCACACTCACTGGGGACAAGACCCTAGCAGGGTACTTACCTCTCCAAGTCTCCATCACCTAATCTATAAAACACAGATGAGTGCTGTATGCAACTCCTAGTTTTTGTTTTTATTTTCTAATGGGGATTAAACAAATTACATTAGCATTAACTCTAGGAGAGTGTCTGATACATAACAGCAGCTTACCAATGTTAAATATTAGACGTTTTTAAAACCAAGTTCTTTCTTTTCTAGTAACCACTTGCCTATAACTCCTGGTCCTGACTTCACCATCCCCTAGTAACTCTTACCATAAGTACATCTCCTGCCTTTGTTCCCTCTTTTCTCTCTCCATGTATTCTATCATACCATCTAGTTCAGGTATTTTATTCCCTTCCTGCATATTACATATGCTCATTAGTCAGGAGTTCCTTCCTCTCAGAACCTTCCTCAAATAGTCCTAACAGTAACCTTTCTGGGGCCACTATGAGATCCTGAAGATGGCAGTAATGGATTTAGCTTTCATGACCACTTGAACCTTCAAATCTTCTTCAAAGCCTCTCAGATGTGACATTCCTCTTCTTTCTACATCTTATGACCATTTTTATCTAATTTAGGCTATGTCCATTGGGCTATGCATAAACACAAAAGACCACTTGTATTTTGAAAGCAGTAACTCTGAATTTGAAAAAGGAAAATCATCTCTTCCTTTATGTAATAAATTTTGTTCTCTCACTGCTCAATATCAAAATAACTAAATCTGTAGAATTCTAGCTAACACTGATTGCCAGCACTCTCAAGGAAACTAAAACCATCCATCTTCAGAGGAAATTGAAGTAGTCACTATTTACCTTATCATTCCTAGATGTCCAAGCCTCCATGCCATCTGGTGTCACTGGGTTCTCTCATCCTTATTCTACTAGGCACATCCTAATTCTCTCTAAACCCCATTTTGCTCCACTCTCTTAAGTTTTTTCAATGTGTCCTCTAGAATACCCATTTGATGATCAGAAGACTACTCTATATTCTCAGTTTCTTCTTGGAATATGGTCTCCACCTTCTTATCTTATCTTGATGTGCCTTGAGGACTCAGCTTCTAATAGAGCCCCTGGTATAGAGGCTCTGCTTCTCGGATACCTCGTGTATGAGACAAAAAGTTTGGAGGAGGGGTGATTAGCCTCATTAGGTTTTGACCAAACCTTACCTGATTAACAGCAAGTTTTCTTATTAATAAATATACCACCTATCCCTCACCCAACCCTTGGATTCATAGAGTTCCAAGTTTAGACTTCTTACTAGATTATGTTAAGGTTCCTGCATAGTTCAGCAAGTCAAGGACAATTAAGGGGACTTTGGTTTAACTTTAAGCAACTGGAAAGATAGTGTTGGCGTCAACTAAAATGGGAAGTGTCATATGCACAGGAGCTTTGGAGATGAGTAGTTCATGTTCTGGGATTCAACTTCTGATATATTCTTCTCTTTCTTTCTTCAAAAGCACAATACTGTTGATAGGTACTCATCTTTGGGTTTTTCTCGGGTTTTTTGGCTTTTGTTTTGGTTTATTTTGTTTTCACTTGTACTGCTTTCTATGTCATTTCCCCTAAGTCACTGAAGATTTTAGTTCCTAGGTCACACTGTCTTTCGCTCTTTCTCTAAACTCCTTATCATTCTTTGTGACTTGACCATGAGCATGCATGACATGTAGTTTCCTGACTTCTCATTTCTTATATCTGTTTATATATCTAACTATCTTTTCCTCCAATGCCACCCTCCCAGTCACACTCTCCCAAAATCAGATGGTGGGCTCCCCAGTTCCTACCAACCTTAGTGTGTTCTTCCAGATCACCTACTCTAGTACTTTAACAATTTTTTGACTTTAGGTCTTTAGCCTATTAGTATTGGTTCTTATTAATTATTTATCATCTATAATCTATTGCCACTTTCCTACGTACCCAGCTCTCACGATATTTACTGCCTTGCAAGCACCCTCAACTCCCTTACTTCTCCTTTGTAGTACTCACCTGAAAACATCCCAAACCTGGTTGAACCTAACTCTACATCCTTTGTTCCTACACCTGAGTACTTAACATTCCAGTAGAGATTACAAGCATACCTCAAAGGTATTACAAGTTCAGTTCCACTGTAAAGGGAATATCACAATAAAGTAAGTCACATGAATTTTTTGGTATCCCAGTGCACATAAAAGTTAAGTTTACACTATACTGTAGTCTATTAAGTGTGCAATAATAGTATGTCTAAAAAACACTGTAGATACCTTAGTTTAAAAATACTTTATTGCTAAAAAATGCTAACCATCATATAAGCCTTCAGTGAGCTACAATCTCTTTGTGATAGTAACATCAAAGATCACTGATCGCAGATGACTGTAATAAATATATTGAATATTATATATTTCAATATATAATAGGGAAAAAGTTGGATAGACTGTGAGAATTACCAAAATGTGACACAGAGACACAAAGTGAGAAAATGGTGCCAATAGACTTGTGTGATGCAGGGTTTCCACAAACCTTCAATTTGTAAAAAAAAAAAAAAAAAAAAAAAAAGCAATATCTGCGAAGCACAGTGAAACAAGGTATGCCTGTATATAACCAGACCAAAAGGTTAATCTTCATATTTATATTTTCATGTCACAAATTAACACATAGTACTGCTTAGAAATCCTATTACATGTCCCTAGAAAATATTTTTTCCTATGCTTCCAGTTCAGTCTTCTGTAGCTTTTTATCACTTCACAAATCATCCTTATGCTACACCGTCAGTTTTTAGATGCTGAGTTTGTCTTCCACTTGATAGGAAAACTTCAATAAAACAAGAATTTCTACATCCTCCCACAACTAAATCTATAAATTCACCAGCATGTATAGCCATATTCTCTGACTTTCTGCTGGTTATAGTGGAATACAAGTCCCTTCATCTAAAAATGTTAATCCCAAAATGTATGCTCTGGACCCATCCTCTCCCACCTTTCCAAGAGCTCTACTCCTTATTTCCCTCTCCCTGCAGAGCCAAGACTCACTTCATCTCTACTAGGTCATTCTAAACCAGGTAAAATCTCATCATGCTATTTCCCATCTTAAGAGAAATATGCCTCTCTTGAGCCTCCACCCCTTCCAGAAAGTATCCATTTCTCTCCTCCTTCCCACAAAATCCTCATCCACACTTGCTGAATGACTCTTTAACCCACTCCAATCTGGCTTCTGATCCAGCACATACTGAAACTGGTCTTGACTAGGTTCTTGCCAGTGACATCGGTATTGCCAAATCCAGGGGATATTTTTCTGTTTCATCAGTATTATTTAGCCCAATAGAATATGCTTTACTCATTAAAACCCTTTCTTTTCATGGCTTTTGTGAACACTCTCCTGCCTTTCTTGCTCATTTCCTTACCTAGACAGCCTTTTTCTTCTCAAACACTGCTACATTTGAGTGGTCCAAGGCTGAGCCCTTCACCAGCTACATTCTCCTTTTAAGTGATCTCATTTAATCTCTTGAATTTAATAGCCATATATGTTTTTTTTATGATTTTCCGAATCTCTATCTCCAGCATTTATTCCTCAGTTAAGCTTCAAGCATATTTATCCAACAATCTTACCTGACCTA
Organism: Lagenorhynchus albirostris; assembly: GCF_949774975.1. Taxonomy (NCBI): domain Eukaryota; kingdom Metazoa; phylum Chordata; class Mammalia; order Artiodactyla; family Delphinidae; genus Lagenorhynchus; species Lagenorhynchus albirostris. Next base: position 98,777,988 of record NC_083097.1, on the reverse strand, counting down.
ATCACCATTCTACATTTAGTACATCCAAAATTTAACTTTTGATTAACTTTCTCTCCCTCCATGTTATTAATTTTAGTAGTTGATGACAGATAATTCACTTTGCCTCTTCTCCATATTCAACCTGTCAGCAAGACCTGTGAGTTCTCATCCAAAATATGTCCTAAATCTACCCATGTCTTCCATCTCCACTGCCACCACACTATCTTACACAAGCATTGTAAATCATGTCCTACCCATCACCCTGTTCCTCCCTCACAAACTCTAATTTCTCTCAAGGTAAAGACTTGTATGTCTTCATTTCTCCTCCTTCAGCACATAGAAGGGTGGTGGGCATATTCCAAGCACTGAACAAATCAGGAGGCACTCTTATTCCCTCTCCATTATTCATTAAAGTCTCTTTTTTTCTGATTTAATATCATCTCTATTTTGTGTTTTCTACCTAAATCCCTATTTCCTTTTTTTCCTATTATTTCTCTTTTACCCATATTAGAATGACTAAGAATTCTTATTATTCTAAACATAATATGCTGTTTCACAAGATATCTATAGTCTTTAGTTTTTCTCAAATCAGAAAATGTACACAGAGGAAATACTTGCCACACAGAGTTCAACATTATTAATTTGATACTTACGCTTCTATACTTTCTTCTGTTCATATACACAGAATGTATTTTAAAGGTTTATTCCTCTACATATTTTTGCAACCTGTTTATATATAACATGAACATATTTCCAAATTAATAAGTTTAGTTAATTGTACGTAAGTTTAGTTAATTGAGTTTAGTTAAATAAGCTTGGCTAATTACTTTTAATGAATGGGTATTATTCCATTACATGAATTTATCTAGTGACTCTCATACTTTTGAATACTTAGGTTGTTTTTACGTGATTCTTTAAAAAACAATGTGTATACAGTTCTGTACATAGCAGTTGGCATTTATTCTTAAGCATTCTTTCAGACTAATATCACAGGAGTGTGCAAATGTTCAGGCTCTGTTTTCAAATTGATCTACATATAAGTTGCAGCAATTTACATTTCAGCTGTAATGCATGATAATTCTCATTCTTTCCAATACAGACTTTTAAAATGTTTGTTAATTTATTAGATACAATATATATTTAATTATTATCTTACTACAAAATTTTTGAGTCATCCTGGGGTTTAATATGTTCATATTTTTGTTTTCACATTTATATTCATATTTTCTTTTTTAAAACTTGCTTTTCCACGTTTCATCTTACTTTTCTATTGGAATTTTAATCACAGCCATATTGAATGTTGCCATATTGTTCTGAGACAATGCAATTTTTACCACTTTTGAAGTTTACCTGTAACTTTGTTAGCAATCTTAACAATTTGGAATTTTTATGTAATCAAATCAGCACTTTCTCTTGTGGCTCTGAACTCTGGTGTCATGTGCATAAGGTTCTACTTCACAGTTAGATATATGTTTTCCCCTTCTTCACTATTTTATGTATTCCCTTTTCCCCATTTAAAATTGTTATTATATCAGGAATTTACTTTGGTATGAGGTTAGACCTAATACTTTTGTTTTCCTAATGACTACCCCGGTTGTTGTAGTACAATTATAAATTTTTTGTGTGTTTTTAGGATTACATAAAAATCAAGTACTTTTTTCCATCCTGGGTATGTAGCATCACCTTTACTATAAACTAATTTTTATATTTCTGTGGAATGATTTCTAGACCTTATGTTCCACTGGTTCAAGTGTCTGTACCTTTCTGAGTACCGCCCTGTTTCAAATATTGTGGATGACGATGATGGTGATGATGGTGATGGTGATGATGAGATTTCAATATCTGAGGGGGCCAAGGACATTCATTAGTGTCTTTTCCTAAGTATTCTGATCCACTGTTGTGAGCTTATTTCGTAACACTGTCATATCTCTGAAACAAAGTCCTGATGATATATGTTTTGGTCAGAATTTCAGTAATGGTACTGACTATTAAACAGCCGCATTACAGTGTTTGGTTTCTCTAATAAATAAAATAGACCATCGAATCCATTTATGGATTAGAACATTTAGATGTTCTTTGCTATCTTTTTAAAATAAATTTATTTATTTTTATTTATTTATTTTTGGCTGACTTGGGTCTTTGTTGCTACACGCGGGCTTTCTCTAGTTCCGGCCAGTGGGGGCTACTCTTCATTGCGGTGTGTGGACTCCTCATTGCAGTGGCTTCTCTTCTTGTGGAGCATGGGCTCTAGATGCGTGGGCTCAGTAGTTGTGGCACAGGGGCTTAGTTGCTCTGCATCATGTGGGATCTCCCAGGATCAGGGATGGAACCTATGTCCCCTGCATTGGCAGGTAGATTCTTAACCACTGCACCACTAGGGAAGCCCTAGATGTTCTTTTATATCTTTAGTAAAGTTTTATAATTTTCTTTATTATATACTGACAATTACTATTTATTTTAAGTAACACTATGAATTTTTAATTTTTTTGTTATTGTGAATGTAATTCTTCATTCACTTTATTTTCTACTTGGTAATTAATTGTATTTAGGGAAACTATTAATTTTTAAAAATATGTTCTTTTTTACTGATGCATTATTATCCCCACATTAATTCTGAGAGATTCCAGTTGATAACTTTGATTATCCCAATCATATCACCTACTAAAGTAGTAAATGTATACCTTCCAAGACTTACTACTTAGCTGTTCTCATGATTCCCACTTTCCCTTGGAAATCTCTTCCATTCACATGCTACATTAGTCTGCTTGGGCTGCCATATAAAATACCACCACAAACTATGTGGCTTAAACAACAGAAATTTATTTTTCACTGTTTTGGAGGCTGAGAAGGTCAAGATTAATATTCTGGAATTCAGTTTCTGGTGTTATCTCTCTTCCTGGTTTGCAGATGGCTACCTTTTTACTATGTCCTTACATGGCCTTTCCACTGCAAATACATGCAGAATGAGAGAAAGAGAGTAAATCTCTTGTATCTCTTCTAATAAGGACACTAATCCTACTGGATCAGAGTCCCACGCTTATAACCTCATTTAATATCCATTACTTCCTTATAGACACTGTCTCCAAATACAGTCACATTGGAGGTTTAGGTTAGGGTTTCAACATAGGAATTTGGCGGGGGGCACAAAATTAAGTCCATAGCACATACCTTATAATTAAAGTCTTATATCTCATATCATCTGTATGGCAGTAACTTTCCACTTATCAGAGATCCACTCCACCCTTTCTTCAGAACTGCAGACTGGTATTTCTAGGTCTCAATTAAATAATGGATTTGAATCCATGATCTATGCCCACCTGCCCTAATATACTTGAGCCACAGTTTTGTTTAATTTCTCTTTCCTCCTCATCCCCCACAACCTTCAAATCCACTCCCCCGCCATGGTTCACTGCCCCTGACTTCATCTGTGTTCTCACTATGTTTTCCTAGACAGATGAAGGTGTTTTCCTCTATTTCAACTTCCTTCAAACTCCCTTTCCATAAGGGACTTGAGGAGTTCTCATTAGGTTTCTAAATGTCACTCTCTAAGGGACTCAACCTGTGGGATAAATGCTACAGTATATATGTGAGAAAGGTTAATACCAGTATTAGCCCGAACCATAATTATCAGAATTTTTAAAATCTTCTTATGAAGTTTTAAAATGTCTTACAGTTCATACTCTGGGTATCTAACTCATGTAATTTGAATTAAAAACAAAACCAACAAAAGCAAAAACGAAACAAAACACTGGTTGAAGAAGTAGGATTATGGGTTTTGCTTAATCATTACATATTTCATGACATTCTTTCAGACACTATCTACTACCTTGTGGCTATATATTATTTTCATGAGTGTAGGTACAGGACTAGGTAATTTAGTTCTAGTACTACTGGAGATGAGTTTCTAAGTATTCATCAATAATACATTAAAAGCCAAAAATGTGATATTCTTACATATGTCTGTAAAGTTGAATTTATATTAACCTTTTATTAAAAAAAAAATGAAACTATGGCTATCAGCACATAAACTTCTGCATAGCTCAGGTTTCTGGGACTTCCTGGCTGTGGCCTACCTTTGAAGCAACAACAAAATCAACAACCAAAATAAAAAGAAAAAGTCCAAAATAACCAAGCAAACAAAAGAAGCAAACCAAAAAAAATAATACTTTTTTTTTTTAAAGTGAAATGACATCTCCTACAGCACTCAACACAAAGATCAGAGGAGAAAACAATTAAAGACCCCAAATTTACCCCAATATACCATCTGATTGTCAGGAAAAACATTTAAAAATGCTGGCTATTTTGCAATGTCTAATAAAGTCAGTTCCTGAGTCAGAAAGACAAAAAGCATAATTAAATTTGAAAATTAAACAGAGACAAGTGAAACAAGGTTCCCAGAAGATGTGTTAAGAGAGGTGAATAGAAAGACATAATTTTTTTCACTTTTGTGGGTTTTTGTTATGTACTTTTTCTTTTCCACTTATTACTTCCCCTCCTCAAAAACTCATTTCTGTCTTTTCAAATGTTACCCAGAGACTTTGGACTCACCACGACAGAGTAACCCCATTCCTCCTACATCCTCCCTTTTACACTAAAATGGCCTGGACATAAGATGACAAACAAATATAGGAAATGTCTGAAATGCAGCTAGAAGCATGTGGACCGCCCAACATGCAGTCCACAACAACACATGGCGAGTTCCCTAGATTTCCTTACTGCCTTCCATAGGTCTTAGGACATTGCAGAAGCCTCCAATCAGGAACCACCAAGAGGAGGACAGAAAAAACTCCAAGGGCCTAGTTCTCCTAGCCAAAGACTTAGAAAAGGTTAACCTGACAAGAGATAACCTGTTTGGTAATCCCTGACTGACTCCTGACAAAGACCAACAGAAGAAAGCTTACCTCTCCCTCATGAGGTGCCGGGAGATAAGGAGAGTAAACTTTCCACTTTCCCCTCCTTTGGTGTCGGCAGGCTTAACAGGGAGCTGAGTTGCCACCTTCATTCAGAGGCAACAGGGCAGTGCGAGTCCCTTGGCTGCTGTCACCCAGAAAGTGTGAGCGAGGCCTAGTAGGAGGTAGACCTTCCATCCCACCTGTCTGAAACAATGCAGTATGATTTAGTGCCCCCCTTCTGCCGGGGCGCTGGTGACAGGACAAGAGAAGCTGAATACACATACTCACCCAGACCTCAGGCTGCACTTCAACAAGTGTATATAAATATATGAAATATATATATATATAATATATAAATAAACATACATACATATACACACATGTATATGTTTATGTTTATATATGTGTCACATAATATTTAAAATGTCCAGGATACAACAGAAAATCATTCATCATATTCAGAGCCAGGAAAACTACAACATGAATGAGAAAGACAATCAACCGACACCAAAAAATGTCCTCGAATGGATGACTGGTTAAACAAACCATAGTACATCCCATACCACGGAATATTGCTCAGCAATAAAAAGGTACAAACTCTAATGCAACAGCTTGAAAATATGCCAGGAATTATGCTGAGTCAAAACACTAATCCTAAAAGGTCACACACTATGATTCTATTTATATAGTATTCTTGAAATGACAAAATCGAAGAAATAAAGAACAGATGAGTGGTTGCCAAGAGTCACTGATGGGAGGTGGTGGAGGAGATCAGGATGTAACTACAAAAGGGCAACATGAGAGCCTTTTTTCACTTAGAAGCACTAGAAGTGCTTCAGCACTATGCTGAGGCCATTTTAAACAATGAAATAAACAACAAAAATTACAAAGAATGCAAAAAGTAAGGCACTTAAATAGATCTTGAAAAGGACAGTTGTTTACTGTATGAGAATTAAAATAAGAAAGCATCACCTGGTTTGGCCACATCTGAGAACTTGTGCATCAGGCAATTCAAATTTTTCATCACCCTGTGCTTGTTCATGAAAGGCAGCAAAAGCACCCTCAGTATGGATTTGGGGGTGATAAATAAGCTTTAGTTGGTAGATGAATTCTCAAATACAGAATCTGTGAATAATGAGGATTGACTGTAAATCCTCAGGAAGCCCCCTTCTCTGGTGTGGGCAAACTAAGTGAGCTTAAGATACAGTCTAGAAAAAGAGATAATATCATATTTCCAGCCAATATTTATAAGAAGCAGCTTCTGAACCCAGTCTATTTGTAATGTTCTCACTTAAAGGATTATTACTATTACCATCAAAACTACTCGGTATCTATTTCACCTCAGTATTGCATTGTGAAAATGCCCTTCAGCTTTTGAAATTTCATCATGCCATTTTATCACTTTAACCATGTACCTTTATGCCTGGCTTATACTTTTCCGATATTCTGATACATCATATTTTCTGTTCATTGTAAACTGAAAGGTTTTGTTCTCTATACCAACGCAGTTGCCAAGGATGCATTTTACAAAAAACTAGTGAACAAAGAAAGACGCTTTCATACTGCATAAGAACAGTCAAAACAAAGAGAAGTTGTACATCCCTTAGTTTGTGGTGCTGGCATTTAGCAAAATAGCATTTAGCTCCAACAGAAAGGACGGCAATGAAACACCGGCATTATAACAGCACCCAAATTATTGTTCTCCCCTCTGAATTTTTCTGATTGCTTATGATAGAATAAGGACAACATCATTGCCAGCCAACCTCGTTTTTTACATTCATGTTTCTTTCTATAGTAAACTGTCCCCTTTTTACTGCTCTGTGACCTTTCTAAGGACAGGATCTTAGTGCACGCTGGAGTTGACCCTGCGACATCCAGGCCACTCTTCCCTGATTATGTAGGATCAGTGTGGTCTGGGAATTGACGCTCCCTCCAGGGGTGGCGCTGTGTTGTTTCAGCCAGCTGGCTGCATGCTGGAATCACCTGTGGAGCTTTAAAAACTCTAATGCCTGGGTGCTAAGCCAGGGATTCTAATTTAATTGGTCTGAGGAAGAGCCCAGGGTTTTAAAACTCCCAAGGTGACTCTAAACTGCAGCCAAAGTTGAGAATCACTGGCTTAAACCAATCATGTTAATCCCAGCTCCCTTAACATTGATCCACAAAGTCCAAAACAACCAAAATATGGTACTTGTTTCAGTCGTGACTAGTATCAATGGTCAACTTAAAAGAAGACTGGAGATAGACCAAACAGGCATGGCTTAGCAGATCTAAAGTCATCAGAGACCCAGGGTCTTTCCATATTTCCATCCATTAGAACCTGATTTCAACCAGAAAGAAGGAAGAAGGGAGTACAAGAAGGGCTTAATACCCTTTCTTTTAAAAATCATTGCTAGGAGCCCTGCATGTTATACATCCTGGACAGGACTTACAAGCAGTGAACGCTCATTCTCTTTAGAGCGTTTGCTTGGAAGCTCCACACATCTCTTGTGCCTGGCAAAAGCTTAAACACATAAGCATACCTAACTAAAAGGGAGAATGCAATTTTAAGCAAAGTGCATTGCAGCCCTAAGCAAAATCAGATTTTTGTTATTCAGAGGCAATGGGGGAGAATAGACTCAGAATAGGCAAATAGAGGTATTAGCTATAGAATTTTTCTTCCTTGGGATTGGTTCATAAATGATCCAGGCTAGTGGCAAGCAAATAGTAAAAGAAAAGGTAGAAAAACCTTAGTCCTTGTTTACATTATTAAGCCACTGATTCCACCATCCTGAAGACTTATTAACTTATATTTAGGAGGTCAATAAATTTTCTTATTGATTCTCATATTAGATAGTTTTCTGCCACTTCCAATTCAAAGCATCCTCATGGTCACAAGGGCTAAAGACAGTTCAGTTACTCATTTCAATTTACCGAAGGAATGAATATGTTTGTTTTGTAAGTAAACTAAAATAGCAATTTACCAGTCTTAGATTGTGTCAAATCTATTTGCAACTCATTCTTTTGGTCTAGAGAAGGTAAATCGATTCTCCTATAGTAATCTAGCGTCTACAGATCGAGAAATATGCATTAAATCCATGTATAATTAGCTAGTTATTTTAAAAGTTAAAATATTTTGGTATAGTATTGTTTTCTTGAAATGAACTCATTGTTAGAAATCAATATTTGCTTCCATTGGACCCAGAGAAGAAATAGATTCAATGTTTCCAAGCTCCCTATCAATTTTCTTTTAGTAAAAGAAAAACTATCATGCACAAATGAATCCTCAAATCCTTTATTCCTTCTTCTCTTTCCTTAATTTTTGGTACCACTTTGTGTATCCAAGAGGATTGAGGATATGTGGTTTGATTTGGGAGCAAGTAAAGAGAATCTAAATCAACATATACTAGGCTAATAAATTACAAAGACATCACTTAGAGCCCATTTCTTGTCTTCGACTTCAATTCACAGGAAGGTGTAATGAACTAACTGAAAGGAGCCAAAGCCCAGAACTGATAATCAAAAAAATATAATCCAAGTTATGTCTCTCCCAGACTAACTCAGGTAAACTTTTACCCCCATGGTAAGTGCAAAACTTGCCTAGGAGTCAGGAATATCAAGACCAAAATGGGTTCTCCTTCTAAATCAAGCTGTGTGGCATTAAGCAAATAATTTAACTTTCCTGGTCTCAAGATACTCATGTAGAAAACGATTGGCTCTGTTGGCTGGTCTTATAAGTCTGTTCCAAAGCTAAAGTTACCTTATTTAGTCTTAGCTTTAGTTCCTCATTCAGAAAACACAGTGTTGGGCTAGTTAATGTCTAGTCTCTCTCAATCATTCTCTGTTTCTGTGTGTGTGTGTGTGTGTGTGTGTGTGTGTGTGTGTGTGTGTGTGTGCGTGCATGCATGTGAGTGTGTGTGTCAGTCTGTCCATCTTTCTCTGTCTCTCTTAAGATTCAAACTTATAATTAAAGAGAAGTTTTCGTATAGAAGTTTTTCATATAGAAGTTTTTCATATAGGGTGGGAGAGAACACTTGTTAAGATGATTTATGGAATATATATTTGATCTATTAACTAGGCCAAATTCAGCAGGATATAAGCAGAATACAGCATATTTTTCCCTGGTCACTCTTTTTGCCCTATTCCTTAGCATTCGTTCAAAAGATAACATCACTTTCTGGTTACTTTTAGGCAAAACAAACAAACATAAACAAAAAACAAAAAAAATTCACAGCCAAGTAGTAAAAAAAAAATCCAGTGCAATCTAATTCAGTACTACCATCTCATATCCAATTTAAAATTGCTCCTCTCATTTTCCTCAGACCGGACACAACTCTGTGTATCCATATAAGAAAAGAGAGATGTGTTCTTTTCTCTCTCTCTTGTTTTATTCCACATCTACCCTTAAGAATGGTTGCTTTTTGCTTCTCCTGATGAGGGGTGGGGGGAGATAGAATTAGACCAAAGAGGGAAATCTGACTTGTGCTTTTACAATGTGATCATCAACCCTCTGTGAGGCAGACGTTCACATTCTGGCTCACTCTTGTGGGACACACAAGTAAGAACATCAGCGACCCCCCACCAAGAAGCCCTCACTGCACCTTTCCTGATGCAGGCTATATACTCACCACTGATTGCCTATCACTCCCATAACACCTGCCTTCCAACAGGGCCCTATTTCCTGAGGCCTCATCACACCAGTAGACCTTCCTCTTGGTCAAAGTCCTTTAAAGAGAGCTGTAGTCTGGCTACCTTTTAAGCATTCACTTGGACAATAAGAAGAAGTCTTATACACTCTCCCAGCTAAACGGCACAAATGAAGCTTCTTCCAAAGTAGATGATTTTCTTGCCTTAAAATCAGAAGTAGCTTCAGCTAAACTCCTTCCTTCAGACAATTCCGGATGAAAGTCAGGCACCATTTTCCTTGACTCACAAATCGCAGGAGACACGTATCTAGTTTTCCCAATACTTCCTTCCTACTCTCCTCCAGTAGCAGGTTAGAACAGGCCTATATGCTTGTGCACTTTGGTAGCATCCAGCCACAAAATAAGCAATGCCGTTTGCAAAGCCACTTCCTATCTCTCTGATGGGTCCGTTTGTCATTCTTGCTTTTTCACTAGAAGAGGAAACTCTTCTCCCCACCCCCATCTGAAAAAACAGGAAAACATTACAGTGCTCTTATCACACAAATACCTGTTAAAGGATCTGGGTCTTCTTCTCTAACTAATGTCTGTGTTTTACCTATGTAAGCTGGAGACGATGATGCGATCATGATCTCAGAGCTGGTTATTGCTCCTATTAATAAGGCTTCTATGTGCTATTTCAAGTGTTTCCTTTTAAAACATGGAAGGAATTATTACCCATTACCTTCGGCTACAAGTAAGGATTTAGCCAAAATTCTGAAACAATGGGGAATAGTGAACAGGCCAACAAAGGCTTGCATTTTATGAGCAAGCCTTAGAAACATAAATCCTCTTTGAAACAGTATTTGTTATGAAATCTTTCCTAAATTACTCACAAATTTAGCCTATTTGAAATAAAATTTGTGTCTGAAACCTACAAAATGCTACTGCTTTTCCCTGGATGATATGTTTTACGTACATCTCTGTTCAGTAGAACATGAAAACTTTTTATGTTTTCATCACTTCCTTTTTCAGAAGCAGAAACTTTGCTAAAACTCTCTTATTAGTTACTTCTCAAGGGTACATATGTGAATTATACTGCAGCCAAACAAATAAAACTGCTGTTGAATCATCAATGTGACATTTTTTTTTTATTTGGAGTATGTGCGTTATGGGAATTCCCCTTTATCCTGCTTCCTGCTATAGTGACATTCTTCTGCATTTGAGCCCAGGGTAATCATTGGTTATTAGAATTAATCATATCATTCTCATCATAATTAATATTAAAATTATTTTTATTAACTGTCTACACATGGGATTTGTGTCGTGGCCTGAACACGGGTTGGAAAAGAATTTCCAGACATAAGGCAGAATGTAAAGAAGATAGAATTTATTAGAGGGAAGGGTTGCTGCCAGAACAGCGGCCGACTTCTTAGTAGTCTGGGAGAGTAGAGCCAAACATGTGCTATTGATCAGCCTTTATAGCCAGAAAAAAAGGAATGGTCCAAAGTGAAATTTTCATTTACTGATTGGTCGAGCACATATACCTTCCTTCTATAAGGTGGGAGTGGGACAGGGAAGATGCCTTTCCTTATTTGGGACAGGTCCCGTTGCCCAGGTAGGTGTCGCCCAGGTGGGCTCAGGAATTTCATAACCATTGCAACATGGAGGGGAGGGCGATTAAGAGTCCGGTAGGGGGTGTAACGCTGACACATTTTCAGGCAGGGTCGTCCTTTGTCCTTGAAGCACCATTGTCCTAGGAGCACCACAATCTGTGCAGGTTCTTCTCTAAACAAAGGAAAGTTACATGTGCTCTCCTTCCGGGTTTTCTATTTAGAGCCGAGAAATTCAAACAACAGATTCACTGGAATGGAAAACATTTTACAGCCATAATTATCATCTCTATAATCACCACCATCATGAGTATCTACAATGTGCTGAGTTTATACCAGGCACTTTAATTATATCATCTATACTTGTCAAGTAACATGGTTACTGTAGGTGTGAAGGTTAACTGATGGGGTACTTCAGAAGTTCAGATGCATTGGGTCTTGATCCAAAGTCAACTCTAATGCTTTATGAGTAGGTGTTCATTGATGATATTAGGCCCCTTATTGTCTGACAGAGCTTGAATCAGAATGACACAGTGTAGACACTCTGGCCCGGAACCTGAGGACCACTGTCTGACCAACATGATTAACTATACTATACATAAGATATACTGGGAAATACTTAAAAATTAGGCACAGAAATCTCAGGTGACTATAAAATGAAACATAACAAAAAGAAAAAATTTCAGTTGACTTAGTTATTCCTCTGTATAGGACAAAAGCTGTGGACACACTTTCATCTCTACAGGGAGAAATTTTACTCCTGACCTGACTCTTGAGGTTGGTCTCCACAATCTGTCTCATCCCTTTAAGCTACTCACTTGAAAACAGCAGCAGCTTGCATGAGAAAACACCAACCCTTCCACTGAAAATTTGAGTAGTGTCTCTTTTTTATTGATGTATAGTTAATTTGCAACATTATATTGGATTCAGGTGTACAACATAGTGATTCAATATCTGTATAGATTATACTCCATTTAAAGTTATTACAAAATATTGGCTATAGTCTCTGTGTTTTACAATGTATCCCTGTAACTTACTTATTTTATACAGAGTAGTTTATACTTCTTAATCCCCTACCCCTATCTTGCCCCTCTCCACACCCCTCTCTTCCCAGTAACTATTAGTTTGTTCTCTGTATCTGTGAGTCTGTTCCTCTTTTGTTATATTCATTCGTTTTATTTTTTTAGATTCCACATACAAGGGATAACATATAGTATTTGCCTTTCTCTGTCTCACTTATTTCACAAAGCATGATATGCTCCAAGTCCACCCATGTTGTTGCAAATGGCAAATATTTCATTCTTTTTTTATGGCTGAGTAATAGTTCAGAACATGTGTGTGTGTGTGTGTGTGTGTGTGTGTGTGTGTGTGTGTGTGCGCGTGCGTGTACATCTCTCTCATCTTCTTTATCTACTAATCTGTTGATGGTTAGATTGCTTCCATATCTTGGCTATTGTAAATAATGCTGCTATGAATATTGGGGTCCATGTATCTTTTCAAATTAGTGTTTTTGTTTTCTCGAGATATATGTCCAGCAGTAGAATTGCTGGCTTATACAGTACTTCTATTTTTAGTTTTTTGAGGAACCTTCATACTACTTTCCATAGTTGCTGTACCAATTTACATTCCCACTAACAGTGTGGGAGGGCACCATTTTCTCCTCACCCTCTCCTGCATGTATCATCTGTAGACTTTTTGAGGACAGCCATTCTGACTGTTGTGAGGTGATACCTTATCATGGTTTTGATTTGCATTTCTCTAATAATTAGTGATGTTGAATACCTTTTCATGTGCCTGTTGGAGAAATGTCTATTTAGGTCTTCTGCCCATTTTTTGATTGAGTTGTTCGTTTTCTTGATATTGAGTTGTATGAGCTGCTGGTATATTTTGGATATTAACCCCTTGTCAGTTGCATCATTTGTAAATATTTTCTTGCATCCTGGAGGTTGTCTTTTTGTTTTGTTGATGATTTCCTTTGCTGTGCAAAAGATTTGATTAGGTACCATTTGTTTATTTCTGCTTTATTTTCCTTTTGCCTTGGAAGACTGATCTAAGAAAATATCACTACAATTTATGTCTGAAAATGTTTTGTTTATGTTCTCTTCTAGGAGTTCATAGACTCTTCTAGAGTCTATGTCTCTTCGTATTTGTTTTATATATTTAAGAGCTCCTATACTGGGTGCATTTATGTTAATGAGTGTAATATCCTCTTCTTGTATTGATCCCTTTATCATTATATAATGTCTTTCTTTTTCTTTTCTTTCTTTATGGCCTTGGTTTTAAAGTCTATTTTGTCTGATATGAGTATTCCTACCCCTACTTTGTCATTTCCAGTTGCATGAAATATCTTTTTCCATCTCCTCACTTTCAGTATGTGTTTGTGCGTTTAACCCTAAAGAGAGTCTCTTGTAGGCAGCATATTGTAGGTTCCTGTGTTCTTATCCCATCTGTCAATCTCTGTCTTTTTATCAGAGCACTAAGTCCATTGACATTTAAACTAATTATTGATGTGCATGTACTTCTTGCCATTTTACTTCTTATTTTCCAACTGTCTTTGTAGTTCTTCTTTGTTCATTTCTTCTTTTTGTTTTTTCTTTTGAGGTTTAATGATTCTCTTGTATTATGCTGAGTTCGTTTCTTTTTGGTTTTTGTGAATCTACTGTATATTTTTGATTTGCAAGTACCATGGAGTTCAAATATGTTGGTCCATAACTATATCTACTTGCTTTATACTGATAGTCAAACAAGTTCAAACATATTCTAAAAGATTTACATTTTTATACTCCCCTCCCCCACATTTTGTGATTTTAATGTGCTCTTTTCATCTTCACATTTATTCTTTTGCTGTTAATCATAATCACTTTTACAAAATTTTTTGATTTTTTTTAATCCATGTACTTGTTTATTTAAGTGCTCTTCAATCCTTTTATATATTTGCCTTTCCTACTGTGATTTTCCCTTTCCTATAGATTCTTGCTTCTTTTCTATCTAGATAATATCCTTTAATATTTCTTTAAGGTAGGTTTCATATTGCTGAGTCCTTTTAGTCTTTGCTCATCTGAGAAAATCTTTATTTGTCCTAAATGATAACCTAGAGCATCCTAGGTTGCAGGTTTTCCCCTATAGTCTGCATGTGTCCAGTGGCTCTGTAGAGAGAACTGCATCTGAAATGAGCACAAGTCACATCTTCCCCCAGGGTGTGCTGGCAGCTATCCCCTTGGTAGGAGGTGGGGCTAGAGCCAGAGCCAGGTGTGAGCTGGGGCTTCTTCTCTGCTCAGTGGCCAACATCACCCTATTGGGGGTGGGGAGAGGGTCCCAAGTTGCTGGAGCTGAGGCCCTGAGTGTTGGCTTTGAGCTGGTTCTGTTCTAGGTGTGTGCTCTCCCTTCTCCCCGTATTGGCACTTTTACCCCAAAAGGGAACAGTGCTGGAGGAAGAAGGGCAAGAACGGAAGCTTGGCATGGGTTGGAGCATGGGCTGGCATGGTCCTGGAACCAGTTAGAGTTCTGAACTGCTCCCAATCTGCCACATCCACAAGCGCCAGTACTGGCTGCCCTTGCCCTGCGCATCAATTAAGCCAGGTCTGAGCCATTTGCATCCCCACAACTGCACATTCTCCTCAGCAGCAGCAGCCTTTGTCCTAAGGGGCAGCTGTGCTGTGTAGCAAGAGGGGTCAGAGTGGGCGCTCTGCATGGTCTGGTTCATGTGCTGGGGTTGTCCTAGCACCAGTCAGAGCTCCAATACCCCTCCAGGCCTGCCACCCCTGTGGCTCTAGCTTCCCCTGTCCCTTTCAGATGCCACACCAGAGCCAAGCTGGCTTAATCCCTCACAACTGCACCCTCTCCTTGGCCATGACAGTCTCCACCCACAGTGGAGTAATAGGGGCCTGAACAAGTCCTTATCTCGAGTGTGGCACAAGCTGGGACAGTCATGGAAACTGGCCAAAGTCCTGGGCAGTTCCAGTCTGCTTCCTCCACCTTGTCTGGGGAGTAAGCAACATCCCCATTTACTTGCCTTGGCTATCACTTAGTAGGACAACCCACCCAAACTGCCTGGGACTCAACTTCCCCACATACAGAGTAAGGATGCCTTCCTCAGAAATTATTGTGAAGAGGAGAGTTATGAATAAAGCATATAGAGCCTCATCTGCTACACAACAAGTGCTCAATAAACTGTAAATTTTACCACTATCATTTTATCATATCACTTGCCTAAAGTTATATAGCCATTAAGTAGCAAAGACAGGATTTATACTCTCAGCCTCCTTCAATGATACTGAGGAATCCCCACTGACAATACAACCAAAGTAACCAGAGACACTGATAACATCTAAAAACATCCCAGGAAAAGTTTCCACAATCTCCATCAGTAATTTTCCAAGTGCTCTTGAATAATATCTGACCCTCTCCTTACAGGAGTATTGGATGAGAGACAGCGAGACCAGGTACCACTATCTTCATGCATGATCTCTGAAGCAAAATGTGGAAACTGGACTTTTCACTTTAGAAGGTTTCCAGTAGTAGGCTTTATGCCACCAGGGATTTCTTTATAGGCCTGAAACTAGCAAATTCTTCAATAGGGGTGAATAATATTCTATGTCACGACTTTGATTTTTACATCTGATTAAAGGCTGCCACCAGAAATCCTTTAAGTAAATTATCAAAATTTAAGAAATATTACTATTCATAAATAAGCATAACTACATTAATAGCTTTTATTGATATTCCCATTTCAGTATTCTAAGAGGACCTACTTCCTTTTAGCATTTGGATAAGATAGAGAAATCCTACTGGGCACACCCAAACATATACTTAGAATTTCTACAATCTGGGGGAAGATTACTTTCTTTCCAGTCAGTCACCAGTGTTATCTTGAGTTATGTCCTACCATTGATATCATTTTGACTTTTTAAAATTATGAATTACTGTTATAGTAGTTTCATTATTGTAAAAGCTTATGTGTCTATCGATCTCTTATAGATGTAACTTGGTATCAAGAATATTTTTCCAAAATTTTCTAACTAGGCTTTAAGACACTTATGCAATTAGGTTGCAGAAGAAGTTATTCTTAGCCCTGTCACTGAGGCAAAGATACACGTAATCCTCCCAGCCCTCTAAATTTTATTATATGATCATATTTCATTATGGATGTGCTGTCTGTGAATTTGGGCTGTTTAAATGAATTATAATTTACTTTCAAATTAAGAATAATTATATTATCTTTTTTAGGTTTTAGAATATAAAATCATGAGTATAAGATCATATTATTCTATTCTAAAGTAAATAATAGGAGATTCATATTGCATGACAGCAACATGTTTGCTGAGATATCCTAGTAAGGATTTTAATAATTCTGCGTTATTGCAGAATTCTTTTATCCTCTGGAAGTGGGAAGAAGTATGTAGTAGTGTCCTAGAGCTGCTATAATGAAGTACCATAAACTGGGTGGCTTAAAACAAGAGAAATTTATTCTCTCACAGTTCTGGAGGCTAAAAGTCCAAAATCAAGCTGTCAGTAGAGCTGATTCCTTTTGAGGGCTCTGAGGAGAATCTGTTCCTTGCCTCTCTCCTAGCTTCTGGTGACATCTGGCAGTCTTTGTGTTCCTTGGCCTGTAGATGCATCAGTCCAATCTCTGCCTCCATCACCACATGGCATCCTCATTGTCTCTTTTCTTTCTGAGCTCTCATCAGCATTTCCTCTAACGTCTATATTTCTACCAACTGTCCCTTCAAGTCTTTTACAAGGCGTTTTGCCAATCTTCAAAACTGCATACTTTCCTGATGCCTCAGCATTCCCACAGATGGGCTGGGAGCAACCTGCTCAGGTGACCAGGTGCACCAGTGTGATCAGGCTGGTCCCTGCCACAAGTTCCCCTTCTTGCCCTCCCCTGACTGCAACCTAGTAACATTTAAACACACCAATGAAATTCTCTCACATCTTTTGCTTGTGTACTGCACCCTGACCCCCAGGAAAGGCATCTGCCCATGGGCCCTCACTCTTTCTCTCGGCTCCCTACATGTTTGGCCGAGTTCACTCCCTTGGCACTTCTTCCATATGGCCCCCTGCATGGTGTGCCATGCCTTCCTCTTCCTGGACCTATGAATATAGTAAATCCTTTCATTTTATGTGCCCTTCAAAGTGCGATTTCTGTGACCCCACTGGAGTGCTCCTTAAACCCCACAAGGAGGACTCACTCTCCATTTACTACACACAGGGTTGTTTAGGCTTTTCCTATCATATGCCTCAAAATTCTTCTCGCTTCTATCCATCACCCAATTCTAAAACCACTTGACATTTCTAGGTATTTGTAACTGCAGTATTCTTCTTCCTAGTACCCAAATCTGTATCATGGTTTTCCAGAGAAAGAGAACTAGTGAGATATATTAAGAAGGAAAGAGAGTGAAAGGAAGGAAGGAGGGAGGGAGGAAGGGAGAGAGGGAGGGAGGAAGAGATGGGGAAAGAGAGAGAAATATGAATTTATTTTAAGGAATTGGCTCAAGCAATTGTTGGGACTGGCAAAATGAAAATCTGTAAGGTTGGCCAGTGGGCTGGAAAGTCAGGCAAGAGTTAAAATTGCAGTCTGGAGTCCCAGATCTGTAGAGCAGTTTGGCAGGCTGGCAATTTATGCAGGTTTTCTATGTTACAATCTTGAGGAAGAATTCCATGTCCTCTGGAAAACCTCAGTTTTTGCTCTTAAGGTCTTCAACAACATTATCGGATGAGGCCCATTCATGTTCTTGAAAGTAATCTCTTTTACTTAATGTCAACTGATTTTTAGGCCCCGTAGTCTAGCCAAGCTGGCATATAAAATTAACCATCACAGGGTAAAGTGTAGGCTGTGAGGATTTGGTGGAAAGAACTAAAATTTGTGAGACTCATTTGGTTAGAAGCCTAGAATTTAAATGCAAATTTCTATAGTGACGCTTTTATATACTTTTAGTGTATATGCAGTTAATTTAGGTTTCTCTTCGAGAGCCAGAACAGAATAGACAGAGAAAAGATATCAGGAAAGATGGCACAGATCACAAAAGTAAGATGACTCAATTGCCTGAGGCAATCCTAAAAGAAACAGTAATTATCTGCACGTATATATGACACTGTACTTAGCCTAGGACCACATTAACTAATGATATAAAGAGAGTCTAAAAATCTGTCCAAAGATAAAGGTGCAAGAGAAAAATTTCCAATCTTCTTCTTATAGATGAATCAATGCCTAGGTCTAAGGAGTGCTCCAGGGATAAGGCACTGCACAATTCGGAAACACACTGCTGCTTCAATATGAAGCCGAGGAGGGAGATTAAAAAGGAAGTGTGGAGAGAAAAAAAATTAGAGCCTAGGAAACTGAGTGAAAAGTCTATAAGGGGATGAATAGATAGGAAGGCAGAATTCAGGCAGGGAAAAGCAGGTATGAAGAGAGTCTTTCAAAGACATAGACATCACACTCTCACAGTGCCTCAGGATGCATTCAAGATGCTTACACAGGCAATATACAAATAGAATAATAAGAACAGAAATAATTATTAACATTTATTGAGTACTTTTAAATGTTCCATGCACCAAACCTCTGAGTGATTACTATTATCATCTTTATTATCCATAAGAGGAAAATGAGGGACTTTTTAAGTTAAAGGACTTCTCCAAGGTCACAAAGCTAGCAGGTGCCAGGGCTAGGATTTGAACCTAGGCAGTTTGGCTCCAGAGCTTGTGCTTCCAGCCATGAAACCATTTGCTACGCATATACCTATAAGTTGATGCCTCCTCCTCTTTCTTTTGGCTTCCAGAGAAGCTGTCACCTCATCTACTTCCTTCATCTGGCTGATCAATGATCAGAGAGGGTAAGAGGCTAATTAATTCTAAATTCACAACTCAAACTATTTATAGATACTGGAAATAGTGAACCAACTAAAAAATGGCACTAATTGATTTTAGAAGATTAGACAACAATGAGGGCTTTGGGGGGAAAATCTATGACAAAAATAACATAAAGAAATACATGCTTTGAAGACAATGTAAAGAAATTCTACACGGCTCTAAGAAAGCAAAATGACCCCAAATGGGGAAAGCCTACGCACAGGCAATGCCCAGAAGAGGAAGCCCACAGGGCAGGAAGAGACGAGAAAATGCTCGAGCTTGCGGGCACGCGGGAGATGCACCCAAGGACGAAGGAGACGCATCGTGAGAGGGACTGGAGAGGCGGTGCCGGGGACCCGGAGCGCGAGCCGAGTGCAGCCCCCGGGGAACCAGTGTGCAAACACCCAGTCAGTGAAGATGCACACGCTATGTGACTCAGGAAGGACACTCCTAGGGGTACATCCCAGAGAAACCCGACAGCTGAGAAGGATCTTTATTGTAGAATTGTGAGAACTGAAGTGTCCATCCAGGAGGGAGGTGGTAAGAGAAGCCGGCAGAGCCACGTGTGGAGCCCTGAGCAGTCAGACTAGTAACAGAGAAAGAGATGCAGCCCCGAGTGCTGGTGGTGACAAGGCAGAGCCTGATAACCACAGTGAATAGGGATTTCTTTTTTCTTTTTTAGAAGCACGGAAACAATCACAACCGAAGACCAAAGAAGAGAGGCACAGAGAGCCAGGGGGGTTCTAAGGCATCAATTTGGGTAGGGACTCAGGGTCCTTCTAAGACATGGAGCAGATTTTGACAAGCAGATGCGGAAGGTGATGAGACATCTTTTGAAAGAGGAAGCAATGGTAAATGACTCCAAGGTAGCTGAGAGTGGGGACAAAGGCAGACGGTGGGGGCAGCAGCATGAGGCTGCGGTCCGTCAGAGTCTCACCCGGGCAGCTGCTGTCCTGCATAGGAAAGCCGACTGGGCTGGACCCAGGAGGGGGTGTGATGCTGAGACACCCACAGGTGTGTATGTAACCAGGAATGTAAATTTTAGGTACTGACCTTTATTCTTTTGATCATGAAACTATGGCTTTTTATATAAAAAAAAGAAAGAAATACATGCTTTGAACATTTGAACATGTGTAGCTCAGCAGGTCTAAAGGGGCAGCAGTCTGAGTTAATAAAAAATTATATACTCACATTATTAATCACTGCAGTAATTCAATAACGTTTTGGAAAAAAACAGAACAATGAAAAACTAAGAATGAACTTGAAAAGGCGGGGTTATGGAGTACTGACACCAACAGTTCAGCAAACACCGCCACCAGGAGCCAGTTGTTAAACATTTACCAGCATAACACAGCTCAGAGTCTTGTAATCTTAGCTCTGTGACGCTGTTTCCTGGTGTTATGTCTTTGCAGCATAAGCTCACTGAAAGCAAAGACAAATTCCTTAAGTGCTTTTGAGTACACTGCAGAACCAGGCACGTGTTTCTCAAATATTTGATTAATAATGTAAGTAAGGCTAAGGGTAGTCCCTAGTTCCTAAGGAAGAAGTAGAAGTCTACGTTTAGCTTAATTAGTTACCATCAGAAAACTATGTATCTCTTGGCTTCCAGTAAATGACATGAGTTACTAAAGCCTCAGAATATCCTTAACACATATACTTTATTTATGAGAAAATTTGGTCAGATAATTTTTAGACGTTCCAATGTGAAAACATTGTAGGTAATAATAATTGCAAAATAAATGCATAAAAAATGAAAGTATACTGACTGGTCACCTGGTAAATAAATGTCTTCCTAGACTGTGAGAAAAGGTCATGGAAAATGCAGGGCCTAACTTCCCAGAACGAGCTCCCTCTCAAGTCACAGAGATGGAATTATCCATCTGTTTGAAGAAGAAAATGAAAACATACAGTGGAATGGGGGCAGGGAGAGATAAAGTCAAGTTTCAATTAATTTGCTAAAAGAAATCCCTGGAAACAAATGTTTCAGCATTTGCATGATAAAGTGGATAGCCAAACACAATGTGTTCTCAAATATAATGAGATCATTTTTAAACTATTTCATATAATTTTGAAAAAAGTACAAGTTGAAGGAAAACCATTGTAGAAAGAGTCAAGAACCATTCAGAGAAGAGAGTACAGAGCATCATTTAAAGTTCAGCCTGATAGGAACTAGTTAAGCAATGAAAAAGATGTTTAAGATGCTGGAGAAATCTTAATCTGATTCAAAAAGAAATTTTAAAAGTGATTGGTAGGCAAAATTTTCCTACTTTGTCTCTTTAAGCTTGAGATTTAAAACTTGCCTCCAACAATCTAAAAATAATTGTGGTGAACAATTCTCCCTGACAAAAGGTTTAATTAGAAAAGCTTTGGCATGGCTCCCATCTCCCTCCATTCTACTTCTATGATTAATCAATACACATAAGCTTCAGTTTAGACCGTAATTATACACTGATACTGAGTTACCTTTTCTTCTCAATCCACCTTCACACACTGAGACTTGTAATTTTAGAAAATGGCATTTGGAAATGTGAAAATAAGGAAAGCTTCATTTAAAATGGAATTGGGAAGCCCCAAACGGAGTGTTTTCACAACCATATCACTCACTACAGCCTACAGACTTCAGTAGGAAGAAAGATTTCCTTCTGACTCATCAACAGCAAGCTACCCACCACCAGCAGTGAATGAGGAACCACCATACCACTCAGGGTTGCCTTTGGCTCGCACGTTTGCACGTCCTGAATTGCAATTCCTCTGCTATTCCAGAATAAACTCATTTTGCTGGTAAAATCACTGGCTCTCTTGTTTTTTTAAGGTCAACAGAACTTAGGCCAAATTGAATAACTGACATAATAAAATTTATGGCCTTAAATAAAGCATTGTCTATGATTCACAGAAAGGGATCTTTTAGTGTGTGTGCGTGTGTGTGTGTGTGTGTGTGTGTGTCTGTGTGTGTGTGAAATAACAGTGATAATAATAAAGTTAAAGGTCAATAAGTCATTCTGCCTGAATAGTTCTTTTCACATGCTTTGAAGATGCCTGTGTAATGTTTATAGGAGGTAAAACTTCTTTTTCATCTTAACATAAAAGAAATTTTCTTTTAATCTTAAAAAAAGTTTATCTGATCCTTTTGAATTAAGGAAGCATGGAAAAGAGATTCGTTTTGAGTTCATAAAAAATTGTTTCAACCTTACTCAGACATCTTCAAACAAATATTTTTAGAATTGAAAGTAAGTACATACAGCGAAAAATGTAATCACTTCCAAACCAGAAATAATTTATTTTTTGAAATAAAATTTTCTTTATGAAGGTCAAATACTTACTGTGGAATTCAATGTTTTTTTCCTCAGTGATTTGGGCCCACCCCAAAGTGTGACTCTGAAAAATGATATTAACATGGTGTAGTCATATATATTTCTAGATGCAGGCAAAATGGATTCCAGAGGGACATAAAGTTAAGGATGTAGAAGAGTGTATTAGTTTGATTTAAATCACGGCAGCCCCAAGACATGGATTTAGGAGATTGTAGCATACCACCATCTTCCTCCACCTTCAAACACACAAATCCTCTGGAAGGAAGAAAAGTGGGCATATGGTGCAAATAAAGTCTCTAGGTAAGTTCTTTAGTTGCCCCGTTACACTCCTCTACCTAAAATTTAGCCAGATGCCTACCCTGAAAATCTTACATAGAAGTCCTACAGTTTAACTTTATTGACAGCTGTGAGACTTCCCTGGTGGTCCAGTGGGTAAGAATCCACGCTGCCAATGCAGGATGCCCAGGTTCTATCCCT
Organism: Lagenorhynchus albirostris; assembly: GCF_949774975.1. Classification (NCBI taxonomy): domain Eukaryota; kingdom Metazoa; phylum Chordata; class Mammalia; order Artiodactyla; family Delphinidae; genus Lagenorhynchus; species Lagenorhynchus albirostris. Next base: position 98,755,270 of record NC_083097.1, on the reverse strand, counting down.
GGTTGGGGAACTAGATCCCACATGCATGCTGCAACTACAAGATCACATGCCGCTAAGAGCCCACATGTCACAACTAAAGATCTTGCATGCTGCAACTAAAAACACGTGACAACGAAGATCCCACATGCCACTACTAAGACCCAGCACAGCCTAAATAAATAGACAGCTGGTTTTTTTAATCATAAGGAAAGCTAGAACATTCTGTGAAATTAGAGATGCTTAATACTGTACATAATACAAAGTAATATATATTTGTGTGGTGACAGATGGTAACCAGACTTACCATGGTGATCATTTTGTAATGTATAGAAACACTGAATCATTATGCTGTGTACCAGGAAGTAACATAATGTTCTAGGTCAATTATACTTCAAAACAAACAAACTCATAGAAAAAGAGATCAGATTTATGTTTGCCATTGGGGTGGGGTGGGGGGAATAGGAATTGGAGAAAGATGGTCAAAAGGTACGAATTTCAGTTTTTTAGATAAATAAGTACAACATAATTAATATAATTGACACTGCTGTATGTTATGTATGAAAGTTTTTAAGAGAGTCAAATACTAAGAGTTCTAATCACAAGGAAATTTTTTTTCCTTTTTCTTTTATTTTGTACCTATATGAGAAGATAGATGTTCAACAAAACTTACTGTGGCAATCATTTCATGATTTACATAAATCAAATCGTTATGCTGCACACCTTAAACGTATACAGTGCTGTATGTCAATTATATCGTAATAAAACTGAAAGAAGAATTTAAAAAATAATTAAATTTAAAAATTAGAAGTAAGGTTATGTGTTGCAAGAATGTATGTGTATGTCCATTAATAATACTGATGTTTACTTTTCAATTAAATAATGGTAAGATGATATCATTGAACGTTTTTCCTTGAAAAAAATAAAATTCGGCAACTCAAAATAAAAGAATTTAGTACTCTTTTCTAAAGAAATGAATTTCTATTTTGCACACTTTTCTCTCCAAAAAGAATCAATTAAAAAAACTTGGCTTTTACTTTATGTAAGTGAAAGTTTTCTAATAATGTGCTTTTAGCTATTTGCTATGAATAAATATAAAATTGCTCCTAGTAGATGGGAAAATTGCTGCAGAAAAAGCTGACTTCACTGATGTCTGGGTCTACTTGGGATGTTAGTTATAACCAAGCAGAAAACTGTGTCACCATCAGTTCTTTCCCCCAGACTCACCCCTTCTCCTCTTTCCTAAGGTGACTTGGAGTCCAAGGTCCAAAGATCTGTTTCATGTTTACTGAGAACACACACTTCCCTATCTACACAGTTTTGACCTCAGGATGTCATGGGTATAATTAGTTGGAGAAGTGTAGTGCTAAACATGTGGGCACTAAAAGTAAAACAGTTTGGGATAGATTATCTTTCATGGATACAAAGGGAGTTGAAAGACGTGAAAACCAAGGCTTAACAATGGAACTGAGCTCAAGCAGAAGAGAGGAATACAACCCGTACCAGAAAGGAAAGCCAACCAATGCCTTATCAAGCAGAAATGCCATAGTGCCCAACTGTTCCACAGGAAACTCACATATCCTTGCCATGAAAAAAAAATTGGAATCATTAACATGCTTGTTTCTTCCCCATTTCTCTTTTCACCTGCTCAGAGAGGCACAAGGTAAAGTTCCATATCAGGAAGTTCACTAAGAAAAATTCCAACTGGGAAAAAATTGTCAGTCTCCTTATTTTGGGTACCCCCAACCTTTGGAAGTGATTTTCTTGGAACTCACTCTTTTTGGATTCAGGTAGGAGAGAAAATAGCTTTCTCCAAGAATGCTATACCCCACAAAAGACCAAGGACACACGATTTTTTCCTCAGTCCTCTTCTTATATTGACTGTGGAAGTTAGTTTTGTACTGATGCTTCCCAGGAAGCCATTCATGGAAATAAATGAGCAGTATTTAAAGCATTTGTCGTCAGCATTCGGTGTTGGCCATCACTTAAGGACAAGAGAAAAAAATGCCTGGTATCTTTTACACTATATGAAATCTAAGCAGGTAATATATCAGATATTACAAAGTAAAGGTTCAGTGGGGGTCAAACAGCCTTGGGTACAAGCTAAAAAGTGTAGGAGAGGGTGAGAGCAGCCACAGGTGCTTCATTACACTAGCCATACACTCTTTGGTGCATTGTAGAAGTCGAAAGCTATCTGGGTTGACAAAGCGTTCGCATGTCTTCTTGATTTTCTCTTTTATAGCCCCAAGATGCTGAGAAAAAAGTGCTTCATGTTCAGGCAAGAATACAAACGATCTAAAATAATGCAACTTAAATATTTTATTTCATGTCTTTTGCTGCCTCCCCCTTCTATTCCTGATGTCCAAATATTGGAGTGACCTAGGACATCTTCAGCTTCTTTCTCTTTTCTATCTCTCCTCTCTGCCTAGGAGATATCCTGATCCTTGAATAAGTTGGTAATTCTCAAAATTACATTCTTATTTATAATCTCAAATTTAACAGGCTTAGGAATCTTCATCACTTTACTAATCCATAAGGACTCTCTCACAAATGTTAACATCATCCATGAATTTGCTTGGAACAAAAATTTGGAAGTCATCTCTGATTCTTCTCATTCCTTCACTGTCACATTTAATCCATTAGCAAATACCAATAGCTTTATTCACAAATACATTCCAGTGTTTTCTTGCTAAGATTACTTCAAACGCCTCCAGTTTGACTCCATGCTTCTAAAATCCCCTTCTCATCCTCACTAACTATAGGACATTTCTATCTCATTCTATACAGAGAGTGTTCTTACACTAGAACCACATAAAAATACACAAGATATCTTAGAACTCTAAGATATTTGACTAAAAAGACTTGATTAAAAAACATGCCAAAAGCAACTTAGAATTTTAAATTTAATGTATTCATTAATTTTTTTCACTTAACATATTTATTGCTATATACTCTCATTCTAACGTGAAAGACTGGAAACAAAACAAAAAAATAAAATAATAGAAAGTACTATTTTTATATAGAAAACAAATCATATGGTAATGCCCAGATACCTATTTTATTTAATTTTTTAACATCTTTATTGGAGTATAACTGCTTTACAATGTTGTGTTAGTTTCTGCTGTATAACAAAGTGAATCAGCTATACATATACATATATCCCCATATACACTCCCTCTTGTGTCTCCCTCCCACCCTCCCTATCCCACCCCTCTAGGTGGTCACAAAGCACCGAGCTGATCTCCCTGTGCTATGTGGCTGCTTCCCACTAGCTATCTATTTTACATTGGGTACTGTATATATGTCCATGCCACCCTCTCACTTCATCCCAGCTTACCCTTCCCCCTCCCCGTGTCCTCAAGTCCATTCTCTAGTAGGTCTGCATCTTTATTCCCATCTTGCCCCTAGGTTCTTCATGACCATTATTTTAGATTCCATATGTATATGTTAGCATACGGTATTTGTTTCTCTCTTTCTGACTTACTTCACTCTGTATGATAGACTCTAGGTCTATCCACCTCACTACAAATAACTTAATTTCACTTCTTTTTATGGCTCAGTAATATTCCATTATTATATATGTGCCACATCTTCTTTATCCATTCATCCAATGATGGACACTTAGGTTGCTTCCATCTCCTCGCTGTTGTAAATAGAGCTGCAATGAACATTGTGGTACATGACTCTTTTTGAATTATGGTTTTCTCAGGATATATGCCCAGTAGTGGGATTGCTGGGTCATATGGTAATTCTATTTTTAGTTTTTTAAGGAAGCTCCATACTGTTCTCCATAGTGGCTGTATCAATTTACATTCCCACCAACAGTGCAAGAGGGTTCCTTTTTCTCCACACCCTCTTCAGCATTCATTGTTTCTAGATTTTTTGATGATAGCCATTCTGGCTGGTGTGAGGTAACCCTTTAATACCACCAGAAAGATTGATCTGAAAAGAAACCATCCACTCATTCAAAATAAAAAGCATGTGCAAAGTTTGTTTGCAAGAGGAGATGAAATGGAATTCGCAACATAAAATATGCAGGTTTCAGTGATGACTGTGATAGGAAGAATCAAAAGGGTCCTGACCTTGGTCAGGGTGGGAAGAGAAGCCCCACAGGTGCGAGAAGACCTCAATTGTTCCAGTATATTCTCATTGTGAGTAATTGTGACACCCCAAACAACTTGTATAGTATTTTTGTGCCTCAGCTACTTCTTGTCCAAAGTAAGAAAAAAGCAAAGTTAACCTGTTACCCTGGTCTAATTAAAAAACTTACTGATTTTCTCATAGGGTAGAAATTTTGATTACATAAAACTACTAGATCAGTCCTTCAGAGGATATTTCCATTTAAAGTTTCTTGTTTTTTTCTTTTATACTGCATACGGAACTACGATTTCCTTGTCATTTGACTTAGTAGAAAACCTCAGAACCATCAACACAAAGGCACGTCTCAGAGGAAACTAGGACTTTTTATTTCATGAAGTCTCCTCAATACCTTTCCACTCTAATCCATCAAAGCTTATTTTATAGAATTCTTTTCCAGCCAGTTTGGTGATAGAGTACATCTACAAGTTAACCAGAAACAAGAGCTTATACTAGGAGTGTCCCTACTTGTTAATAAAGAGGTTTAAAATTTATAGCACGCTGCTGACATTCTTTTCATAGATCTATCCATAGGGACTGAAAGAGGACACTGGTTTCATTGAATACACAAGGACCTCCAATTAAATCTCATGTATCACAATACAAACTGGAGTCTCAGAGAAGACATGTTCTTGCATAACCTTGACTCTTAAAAAATGTGGTAGCTCAGTAACTACAGAATAGAGATACCTTGTACAAGTACTAAGGTAACTGAACAATAACTCATCTTTCTTTTTAGGGTCAAATAATCTCAAAAGTTTTAAACTTTCAGTTTGTGTGTACACAGACCTTAAGTTTTCTGAGTGTCATGACTATCAAGGACCCAATTCTAAAAATTTGATAACTTTGGTACCCTGCAGGCTAATATAGGTGGAAACAAGTGTGTAAAATGTAGACCTTTGACTCTATTTATCCTAGAAAAAGAGTGACATCTATCCCTCCCATCATATTTCAAATTAGCAGTTCAACAGAAATGAGTAAAGAAAGCAGAAAAATTGTCAAAGAATCACTTTGAAAGCACATAACTCATACTGTTATACTAAAATATTATTTATATGCTATCACTATTAACTTGTAATTAATGTTACATTTTAGTTTATTATGCTTTCTTTTCTAACTAGATATTAAACTTATTTTAAGTACCTATCCTGTCTTGTATTTCTATCTCTCAAAACACCTGTCTTAGTATCATACACAAAGAGAGTGCTCAGTAAATATGTATTCATAGATCGACTTATTCACTGATTGTCAAGGCTCAAAGGAGTCTCTCCAACTTCCAAGTAATGCCAGTGATCAAAGAGATTGGAAAATGGAAACGTTCCTGTGGATTTTAAAAGATTAGTCCCTGCCCTGTGATACATAACAGTGACTGGATTATTTATTTAAAGGTTTCAGTAGCACAAAATTGTGCTTTGCTTTACATAAAATTAGTGGAACTTCCTCTGCTTCCAAATAGACACTACAGCATTTTCTTACCCTCAATTTCATGACTCTACCAGCAAGAATCAGAATGTATTAAAATGTACAAAACACCCTTTATTTCTTCAAAAAAAGTAAACATTATAAAAAATTATCTAAATATAATATGAACTGTTCAATTCTCACTTCTCAGGCATTAATCTTCATCTAAGGACACAAAAGTACATGAATGACTGCAGATGAAAGACCAAGTCTCATGGCCACAGAAGAAAAAGAAAAAGGGACAAGTGCATCACCTTTGCTTTCTTTGTGTTTTCTTTTTTTAGATAAGACTTGCAGCCTTGTGAAAAATACAGAATGTTTACAATTCAAAACTTCTCAATTTTCTCTGAAATATTCTATCAGTAAGAGGGAACCTCTCATTAAAGTTAACAGTTAACGTTAGGAAGAGAATTGTAAATAGAAACACAAGTCCTCAATAAACTAATGGACATTAGCTAGCATTCCAACACTGTATACAAAATCAGAAGGCTTTAGAACTAGGAAAGAAAAAAAGGAGGTATTTTATGTGCTTAGCCATATAGCTCATGCTATAAAATCAAAGCACTGATATATATATATATATATATATATATATATATATAGTGTGAAATTAATGTGATAGATAATCTACTATATTTATATATCTATTATCTACTTACCTATCTATCTATCTCTCTATCAATTTTGCAAAGGGTTCTAGTTACTAAGTCATTCTGGAGCCGAGTCCCAAGTGAGTAATTTTATTCTGGAGAGAGCAAGTATCCACGTTCCTTATGTTTGCTTAATGACCCAGTAGAACTTGGATAATGAGACAATTGAGGTTTGAGAAAGGTATACCATCCATCACAATGAGTCCAATGCTAGTAACACTGTTAATTTACAGTGCAATATAGGAAGACCTATGGCTCACACAAACAGAACAACAAAAAAGTACTTAAAGCTATTTATATTCATTTAAAAATTAAACCCGTGGGGTGATGTCAAGATTTCTACTCTTTCTGACACAGATATAGCTCTTATCAATAGCTGTATACCTCATTCTTCAAACAGTGCACAGTGTGAGCCTGGATTTCTACAATCCTTGTTTCACTGTAATGGAGAAACAACAAAATTGGATAAAGAAAAGGGTTATTAGATCATCCACTTTATCTCTATAGTTATGTCTATGAGACAGACTGTCTCAATTTCTCCTAGATCTGTCTTTGATGATTTCCAACAGAAATTCTCTCACTGTTTTTCTGCATCACAATGCCATACAATTTAGCTGTCACTGCATTCCTTTCCTCTTTTGAAGGTTATCCCAACACTCTTCGTAAGTTCTGTAGAGGGATCCTTTTCCTTGCCAATGAAATCGTTTTGCTATTTGTAAAAAATCATGTGCATATTTAATCTTAGTAAGCTATTCACTTATAGTCTCATCAGCTATCACCTCCACATTCTTGCTTTTTTCCTTCAGGTTTTAATTGCTACTATTCCATTGACTCACACTTTCAAAAAGACCATTTATAAAATCGAAGGAAAATAATTCTATTATACGTGATATGATTTAGAAGTGAGGGGACATGTATCTAAATAGATTAAGAACATGTGTTCAGATGCACAGTTATACCTAAAGGTAAGGAAAGTCAAAGTGAGGAGGATTCAGACTTTCTGATTATTGTTCTTCAGCATGGAGAGAAGTTCAATTACATAGACAAGAGGAAAGTTCCATTATAATTTGAGCATCCGGAGATCAGGTCCTGTCTGTCTGGCTCACTGATTTAGCCCTAGTACCAAGCATATAGTGCCTGGCATGTGGCTGATAATCGTTTGCTAGAAATATTTTCTTGTTAGAAATACTTTGCTAATATAAAACCATCAAGTGTTAGTGATAGAAATATTTCTGATAATTTTACTCCGTAAATATTAAGATTCAGCCTACTGTAATCCCTTTATGTTTTTCCTCTTTTTAGTAATGTTTTCAATTGCAACTACCTTCAAAATATTGGAGAAGACTCAGGAAAATATTTGCATTTTTTTCTTTAGCTCATCTATGAAACACTAACTTTATTGATTCATTCACTCCCAACAAACTTATCTAATTACCCTGGTTTTTATTTGATTTTTCTCTATTAATATACATAGCCACAACAATTTGAAAAAAAATGAGACTGCATGATGTCAGCTATCAAATTATTTTTGAGAGCCATGTTATATTTACTCTCTTTGTACTCATTAATCATAAGAACCATCAAACTTTGCCTTAGAGATATTTATCCTAATAAATTCTTGCTAGTTGAAATATAACTTGATTGCTATGATTTAAACTTTAATATTTTACCTATGTATAAACTTTTCCCCTCATGATAATCTTAAACATAGACTGTGTGAATATCATAGTTTCATCTTTGGTCATATTTCCCATTTCATTTTAAATATCATTACCACAGTTATATTATCCAAGTCTTCAAATACCTTTCAAATACTTCCAATACTGGTTTAGTAATCAGCAAAATTCAAATATAAAAATCAAACCATACTGTGACATCTTATTGATATGTATCCTTTTAATATTTTTTCCATATATTTGCCATAAATTTTCATATAACTTAGCAATTTTGCTGGGAAAATTTGAGATCCCATAACATTTTTTGTAGTTATTATTTTTAGCAGGTATTAGTAGATTTTAGTAGCTGTTTGACGCATACATCATTCTTTTACTCACTGATTCATCAAATATATGTATTGCCCACCACCTGCTTACCCAGCCCTCCGCTACTGCTGGAGAGGTAAAGACTGCATGTCAGAGGTAAAGACAGACATGGTCCTTGAACTCTTAGAATCTACTGTGATCTTGCATTTGTTCTTTTCTCTGTATACTTTCATTGTAGTGTAATGTTTTTGGAAGTTTCCTCTTCCACTCAGAAACTTTCAAGTCTATTAATATAAACCGAGTATTTCTTAGAACATTTTTTATTCTAAACAAAACATTCAGAATGATGTAAATGTCCATGTTCAACTATCATACTATGATTCAAGGATATTTTTTATAAGACTGACTTGATGATCTGTTAAAAAGTAGTAAATTTTAATTTCTTCTAAAGTGTAATACATCTCATTCTGTATGCTTTCTTCAGATTTGTATCTCATAATGAACTTTAAAAAATGTACATTTTTTCACATAAAATTTATATCCACAAATGGTGATAAATGCTTACTTACACAATTCAGAATAGACAACTACCTGAAATATTTTCAGACAGAACCCTCAGTAAAAATTCCAGGTTTGGTATAATTGTATGAGACAAAAAACTTTGGTGTACATATTAAATCCATGAGAAGCTGTGACAGAGATTACTATGCGCTTACTAAAATCCACTTCCTGGGCACAGAGCTAGATTACATCTTCTAGCCTCCAAGCAGTTAGGTCTGGGCATGTGCCTGAGAATTAGACAAAGGGATGCGATTCAAAGCGAAATGTGCTGCTTCCTTCCAGGCTTGGTTTGAAAATCTCTCTAGGACGTCTCCATTCTCTTTCTTACTTAAGGCGGATAGAATGGAAGGAGCACTGCGTTATTGAAGTCCACTACTTAAAAATGGTGGCAACAAGTAGGTAAGAAACAGAAACAGAATGCTAAAATATTGGAGAACTCTGTAATTCTTTGGTTAAATATTTATTAAAACTGTTGCCTGTGAAAATTTTGAAGAAGACTAAGGGTCTAACAAACTTGTAGCTCAGGGGGAAAGGTTAGAAAAAAGCCAGCATATTAGTTTGTATTGGCTGCTGCTTGATGTATCTGTCAAAGCACCATGGGAAATAAATGAGCTCAGGAAAGAACAGGCTGGTTTGCAGGCAGAAATTAAGCATTTTGCGGTGTTGCAGAAGCCTACTTCTTCAAAACCCTTAATATAAGAGATAAAACTGAAAAAGGCTTTGAGCACAAAATCGCAGTAAGTTTTCTCAGTGAGACAAGGAATTCAGCCCTGCTGCAAAAGGTAAGATTAAGGATGTCGCCTTCCTACCAAAACCTATTTTTCAGAGGGCAGCTATCACTATGTTGAAAGAAATAGGCATGAAAGCAAAGAAGCAAAGAAATATAGCAAGATAGAGAAGTAAATCTTAAAAAAGGACCTTGGGTATGTTTACTAGCACTTGGAATAAACTGGACACAACTAGATTAGAACCCTAATAACTTTTTGAAGTAATTCTATTGCTAAAGAACTATTAGTTTAGCCAAAAAAGTTAAATAAAAAGACTAAATATAAAACAATCCTTAGGCTCCCAACTGTGTTATGATCAAGAATTGGGTTTTGAAAGCTCCATAGATTCCTGGGAGAGCAATACTTCCCAATGTTCATTTCAAACGTGTCTGTAGATGAAAATACATAAAGAAGATTCTTCAAGAGAACGGCAGGAGAATTCATGGAGATAAATGGACAAGAGATTTCTTCCAGAACACAGGACTACCTGTGTTCATGAAACCTCCTCCGTTGACAGTGTAGAGAGATCTTTCAAATGCCTTCCCAGAAGGATTCCACCATTGCTCTGTGCTAGAAGCTGCCATGAGTTTCCTATTCATCCATTTCCCGAATGAATGTTTCTTATGATTGCCATGTACCTGCTTTACCAGAGTATGCTATCTTTTAATTCTTAGGAATTAAAATATAATAACACAGCAGTGGTCCTAATTGAGAGGACTGAGCATCTTTTAGATATCCTGGACTTTGAAGTGGGTACAGCAATGGAATGAAGTTATAGGCTATCTCACTTGGACAGTAGATGAGTCTACTTTAAATATTTTCTCTTCTTTGAGGGCATAAGGTTAGACAATATTTTTCAGTCTCTCTTGCATTATTGTGTCTCCATAAGGTGGTGTGAAAGTGCTATTTCCAGGCCCAGCCAATGAATATGTACTATTTCCAGGCCTAACTGATGAAAATGTCCCTGAATCTTTATCCATTAAAGCTCACTGGAATGGGACAACCATACTGTTTTTGGATACCTCTGATCAGAGTTCCCATCAACATGAGCCCCTGTGTGACAGACAACATGGAAGGGAGCTATCCCTGACAAGGAACACTCACCCTGGACTGCTTTGTGAAAAATAAATTAACTTATTGTGTCTGGGTATTTTTTGGTGAGAGTAGCTAGCATTATCCTAAACCAAGGGCTAAATTTTAGAGTACAGCTTTCAGAGTCATTCACCTATAGATTTATTAACGCTCAATACATTACAATTCCTCCTCTAATGTATACTATTGGGCTAAGCAGCAGAGTCCGCTTGTACTTTATCAAGTTCTTCTAACTTTTCAGTTAGCTGTTTTATTTTCAAATCCCCTGTTACTGGTTTGCATCAGACCCATACAATACTACATCTGAGCAATTAACTGTCTGGTATTGATACAATCATTTTCCCTTTTATATAGATTTGGAAATTGAAGCACAAATACGAAAAATAAAAACCTTCCTCAAGATGACATTTCAGAACTGTTGGGCCCAGGATTCAGACCAAGGTAATCTGACTCCAGAAGTTACACTCAGCCTTTCCATGAGGCCATGGTTGTGAGAAAATGCAGAACTGCTGGCCAGTTGCTGTGCTTCACATGACTGCCTTGCGTGTTGTTACTACTGGTAGTGTTAGCATAGGAATACTATGGTTTGAGAAATACCAGTAAAATTCAGGAAAAGTTACACTCAGTAAGAATTCCTTATTTTAGAAAAGGATTCAACAGGGAATCCCTATAAACAAAAAGCTCAGTGATTTTCAAGTAGAGTTCAGTTCACAGAAATGTAAAAATTCACATCATTGCAGGCACACATTTATTAGATGAAAGTGAAAGGCAGTGCTTAATTTTCTCTACACTGCAAAGATGGTTTGCGGAGGCAAGGTTTGCAATTTTTCAAATATTTTCATGGACTGAAAACATCATTTCCTTCTAGTAAAAGGAAACTATTTCCAGAGCTCATAAAATAAAGCACTATTTCTGTCCCTCAGTTCTCTCATAAAATATCTTGCATTGGTGCCATGTGTTGCTGTAAGTTCCTTCTACAGAATGTTGTAATAACATAGGATGTGGACTTTCTACTTGCTCTGGATTCATAAATATTTTTTTATTCTCATATCAGAGTGGGCTCCATTTCTATGTGTATGCCCTTTCTCACTTATTTACTTATTCATTCATTCATTCAAGAGGTATTTATTGGCTATCAATCAATTACAGTGGTAGATATAAATTATAAAGATTTATCTTTTCTCTAAATTATAAAGATTTAGCATTGTTCAGAACGATTCCTGGAACACCGTGGACATTGAACAAATTTAGAAATGAATGAGAGAATGACTCAATAATGAATAAATGAATGGTCTTAGTTTAGCATCCACAACAAATTTAAACCTAATAATAAAGGAGACACAGTAAGCACTTGGATCTGTCTATATCAATACCGAGTAGAGGCTACCATGCTCAGAAGGGAATTATTTGGAAAGTGGATCTTATGTTTAGATTCAAGGATGGGCAGAAGGAGTTTCGAAAGATTTGAAACAGGGGACAAACAATAAACAAAGGTATAAATACAGGTGGTGTGCTCAGGATCAATAAGGAAACCCGTCTTTATTATACCGATTCTTTTCTTATCATAGCCTCATGACCTCAGTGCCCTAAAATACCCCCAACAAATAAACTCCCCAAGTTCACATTAATATGATATTCTTTTACTGTCCACGGTGTTCAAAGGCATGAGTCTAGCCCTAAGCACTGACTACGTCTTCTCATCACCTTCCTGGCAGGGAGATGGAAGTGTTGGGATAAATGGCTTACTTGAGACAGGAGGGAAATCACTGCTAGTTAAATAAGAGCACATAAAATTGAGGGAAGAAATGACAGATGTTAAATATAATATGGTTTGCAAGAACTGTTTGTCTTTAGAGTCCCATGTATTCTTTTCTTCCAGTATTATCCACTTCAGAAAGTAATTAATTTCAGTCTGAGGTCATAAATGGAAGGTGTAATGCTGCCTCTTCCAATAAATAGAAATGTCAAGGAAGGACATCTATTTACTTAGATCATTTGGATGTTAAGGGGGCAAAGCATTTTAAAAGTATATTTATGTAAAACTGTTCTGGCATCATTGAGCCTTAAAATTATTTTAAAAAATAATTGCATTTATGGAAATCATTCTTAGCCTTCTATATTATCTTAGCTATATGGTAGCACTAGCTACCAGCAAGATTTCATTCTCTTTCTCTCTTTTATATCTCTATCTATAAATCCTTAACTCTCTATCTGGTCAGATTTAAGACTCTGGTTTCACAGCCTAATGTCATAGAAAAGTCATGGTTCTAGGAGTAAAGGAGACTGTTCTAATCCCAAGTGCTACTACTCATCACTCTTGCTATATCAATCTGTATAATATGATGGGATGAACTTTAAGATTCCTGCCTGTTGAAAATTCCACAATTAAAATATTTAAAGTTCCATGATATGTTTTCAAGAAAATCCAAAAAATTTAATTAGAAAGACTTTCTTTTCAAACACTGATGTTTTTTTTCTTGTTTGTTTGTTTGCTTGTTTTGTTTCTTGCCCTTTGCCATGTAATTTTAAAGGGAGCAGCTATTTCTTTACGTAAAAATCACCTCTCTGCACACAATGACCAGTGTTGGGAGTAGAGACCTGGCCCAACATGCACCAACTATAACACTTTACTCCTGGCCATCATGAATTCAAGGATGAGCAATGACCCAAGTTAGCCAGTCAGAGCTCTTCCCACATATCTTGTAAACCTGAGCTGGGATCCTGTGGCTGAAAAGGTGTGAGAGCTCACTGCTTCTTTCAGACAGCCTCGTGGAAAGGCTAATCTGAGAGCATAAGGCTCACTCACACAGAGAAACTAGAATCTCTGTTTTATGGCCAGTGAAACCTCTGGTTTGTGAGCCCAATTCCCCCCCACCCCCGTTATCTCCAATTTGAGTTAGATTTCTATCTTTTAGAGCCAAATGAATTCTGACTAATAAAAGTGTCACAGAGTTACACAGTTAGGTGCTTTGTACTCATTTGTCAAAGGTGTTTTTCTTCTTGCTGAACTGTATATATTTCTTAAGCTCCTCCGGGTGCCTGTTCTAATATATGAGAAAACTGGCGCATCTTGTCTATTTTATGGCTCCTTTACCTTCTATGTGTCAAAACATCATTGTCTTACAGTACATGCCAAGTGCTGTATATTTTACTTTTCCTTGCTTTTATTATTTTTTGTTGTTGTTGTTTTTATTTTTTGCGGTACGCGGGCCTCTCACTGTTGTGGCCTCTCCCGTTGCGGAGCCCAGGCTCCGGACGCGCAAGCTCAGCGGCCATGGCTCACGGGCGCAGCCGCTCCGCGGCATGTGGGATCCTCCCGGACCGGGGCATGAACCCACGTTCCCTGCATCGGCAGGCGGACTCTCAACCACTGCGCCACCAGGGAAGCCCCTTGCTTTTTTTTAAACTAAAATCTCATGAACAATACTTTAAAATATAAAACCAATTACCAGGTTTTTGTGCACAAAGTTATGTCATGATTTTATTTTCTGTTATCAATTCTTTCACTAATATTTCATTTTATTTATTGCAACAATTGTAATTATGCTTGAACATTTAAAAGTTCAAAAGGTCAAAAATATTTCATAGTGTATAGTCTATGGAGAAGAACAAGTTGAAAATACTATGTAGCTCCTCTCAATTTTAGACAATTTGGGGAATCATAATCATATATAATTATATAATATATTATAAACATAAAACTGCTTGTAATTTTCTCAATGTTTTCTTTTTACATTTAGAAAATAATTTTTTTTTCTGTTTTATATCTTTATTGGAGTATAATTGCTTTACAATGGTGTGTTAGTTTCTGTTTATAACAAAGAGAATCAGTTATACATGTACATATGTTCCCATATCTCTTCCCTCTTGCATCTCCCTCCCTCCCACCCTCCCTATCCCACCAAAGTTATATGGTTGCAGTTCTAGAAGGAACTTGCCATTTCATTTTTTGGCCAAATAAAAGATGAGTTCATGAGATTTTATCCCAACATGACTCAATGCATCTAATTATTCTGCTTGTCTATCTTCTCCAACACAGAGGAGGACATGGCATGTTGAGACTTGCATTTTTTACTTTGCCTTAAAAGTACCTCTTGCTGAATGTTTAGAAATTTAGTGGGTAAAAGTACATAAATTTGCTTCCATTTTTATGATGGTACACTGATCAAATCAGCTATGGGAAGGTATCCCATGTGGTTTTTGGAGTCTGACAAATGAGTGCAGTTTGAATTCAAGTTCTGCTAATGACTTGCTGTGTGATCTCGAGTTCCACCTTCTACATCTATAAAATGATGATAACTACGTTAGAATGATTGTTCACAGGGATTAGGATAATAAGAGAGGGAAATAGGGTTAAAAAGGAATAAATATACATATAAAACAAGAGAAGGGCCTTGCACAGACCAATGATGATAACAAACACTGAATATGATTAACTCAGCCCTCCGCACCTTAGCACAAAATAAGTGGAAAATAGACAAATATAAAATAAAATAAAAACTTCATAGAATATCAGATGTTTTTGTGAAGATGCTGATGTGATTATGGTGCCACTTAGTTTCCAGACTGCATGTTCTGGAAATCACCTAGTCCTACTTTCCTAATTTACTACAGTTGGGTAGTACCAGACCTTATCAATCTGCCAGGGGAGTACAATGAGCAGAAGGGAATTCCAATAAGCCAGACTGTTTAGCACGAAGGAGCAGGCAGAAGAAACTTGAAGAGGAAAAGAGAAATTGTACTTGTGGCAAATGCAAAGGTCATGGTCTTTGATACATGTGAGAACAGAAGACCAAGGAGGAATTTATCTGAGGGCTCATGTTCTGTGGGCCTTAGATCATGGAAACGCATGGCTCATAAAATATTCCACAAAACCACACTGTACCCTGATCTCCTGCAGTTACTTCAGAAAGCATAGGCAAAGAGACAGGCACTCTCTTCCCCCAATAACAACATAAATCATTGCCTACCCTTGTTATGAAACCAGTGCCCCAGGCATCCCGTTACACTTGCTAATTCAAGAGTTCAGTTCTAATTCATTTGGTATTACCCTTTGTTACAATCTTGCCTTTATCCCTTTCCTTTATCTTCTTCATTTCTCATTTTCTAAGAATGCTAATTTGGCTGGGGTATCAGTCAGGACCCAAGCAGGGAACAAATGGGATACTCAAGTTAGTACAATTTGAAGAAGATTTAATAAAGTGACTAATTACAAAGGTGTAGAAACTACAGGAGTTACTATAGTGCCCTGGGGCTAATGAAAGGGAATTTTTATAATCCCTAGGCCCAAAGGGATATGGAAAGGAAGAAGTCATCCTAGTTGGGGGAAAAAGAGTTGGTGAGTAGAGCAATCCACCTTGAGAGGAGCAGTGGCATTTAGTTGAGAAACATAGCTATTCTGAAGCACCACATTGAGAGAACCGGCAGAATAAATATTGAGACCTCATTCTCTTCCCACCCCTTCAATATCTCCATTGGCTTTACGGTAAGAGAGTCTGTTGACACAAACCACACAGATCAGCCTCCTAAGCAGAGAGCCGTGAGGAACAGTGGCAAACTGATGTGAAGGGGCACGGACTTCCCTGGTGGCACAGTGGTTAAGAATCTACCTACCAATGCAGGGGACACGGGTTCAATCCCTGGTCCGGGAAGATCCCACATGCTGTGGAGCAACTAAGCCCATGCACCACAACTACTGAAGCCTGCACGCCTAGAGCTTGTGTTCTGCAACAAGAGAAGCCACCGCAATGAGAAGCCCGCGCACTGCAACGGAGAGTAGCCCCACTCGCCGCAACTAGAGAAAGCCCACGTGCAGCACCAAAGACCCAAGGCAGCCAAAAATAAATAAATAAAAATTTTAAAAAAAGATATGAAAGGATAAACAGGAGATAACCACAATGCAGCTGATTAAATTTTGCTAATGAGGTACTATGAGTTTGTTTTTTTTAATAAAATATATTGTTTGCCAGAGTAATACATGCACTCGGTTAATCGAATAATACAAAGGGGCTTATGAATGAAAAACAACAACTTTTGCCCCATTCTTCCAGGGTCTATGAGTCTGGACCCTAAAGTTACCATTTTAAACCATTTTAGGCTTTGGTTCTTCTAATGATTACTTTTGAACAACTGAATGATATGCTCAAAAACCTATTTCAAATTCTACTGACTTTAGAAATTGCCTACTTACTTTCTGCTGTGAAAGAGGAAGACTTAGCTCACTTAAACCAATACTCTTTTCTATGGCGCTCCAATTCTTGTTTGAGTTCTTCTCTAAAAGTTAACATTGCATATTTAACAGAAAACTGGTTTTGTTCAAGATGCTGAGTTTTATTAACTATAAAGAAAGTTTATTTTATTTGATGAGACAGCTGATTAAGAAAGTCCACCTCTGGAAACATCCACAGAAGTTTACTAAATTACCCATGAGCAAACTTCTCTGTGTTATGACTGTAAGCTTCATTAGGGTATAATTTTCATACATTAAAATTAACATATTTTTAGTGTACAGTTCTATGAGTTTTTATAAATGGATACATACCAAAAAATAGAGTGTTTCCATTACTCCAAAAAGTTCCCTTGTGCCCATTCAGAAACAAACTCCTTCCTCTACCCCAACCCGTGGCAACCACTAACTTTATTTCCAACTCTGTAGCTTTTCCTTTTCTAAAATGGCATATATATGGAATTACACAGCATAAGGCTCTTTGTGTCGTTTCTTCATTTAGCATAATGCTTTTAAGAGTCATCTATGCTGTTGAATACAGCAGTAGTGCATTTCCTTTCGTTGCCATTGTATGACTACAACACAATCTATCCATTCAGCAGTTGACTATGCTAAGATTTTTAATTTTAAGAGAGAAAATAAGGAAACAAAACAGGGTTTGCAATATGTTCCTGATATAAATATGTGTGATACAGTACGTAGCCCTGACTTTCAGTTACTTTTTGTCTTCCTTTTTGATATTTTCCTATTTCCCTTTATTTGCAAATTGTATTTTTTAAACAAGGTCACTGTTTAAATTTTTTTAATGGAAGAGGACATGTTTGTAAAATGTAATTAAGAGTTAAGGAAATAAATTTCATAAGACTCCAACACAAATTCATGGAATAAAAACACTATTCCTGAAAGTTTTAAAAGCAGAGACCACCATTTTAAAAAATGTAATAAAAAATTGATAAGCCTCTAATATAATTCAAAGAATAAAATGTCAAATCACAATTACTTTTTAAAAAAAAATTTAGGGCTAATTTCATAGGCAGAGCTTTACAATATACAAAGCATATTTCCATTCTTCATTTTGTTTCATCAGAATGACAGATGTCATTAGCCTGCTTTAGCTATCAGAAATATTAGGTCATTTTTATCTTTTAATTTATCAAACATCATAATAATAAAAACAGAGCTCTAATTTTCACCACTGCTGTCTAGAAAGCTAAAATGTAAATTTCTGTGACAGAGAGAAAAATATAACATCTGAAAGCAATTTAAGGAAAATTTCATGATGAGCAACAAATGAGTTGGATTTGTTAACAATTCATAAATAGCAGAAATGGAGAAACATTTTATCAAATATCACTAACAATATATAAGGGACAAAAGTAGCTTTCACTTAGACTTTATAAAAAGTTCTTGATACATTATTATAAGGAATATCATGTGGGAAAAAAACTTTATTTGTAGGTCAAGATCAAAAGAAAATGAAAAACAACCACTATCCAAAGCAGGAGTGTATGCCAGACTAATGATGTTTCACCCAGAGGTCTTGAAATTCTGGGAAGAAATTTCCGGGAGACATAGATGAAAAATAATTTGGTACAATATAAAGATGAACTAAACAGCTTGCTAATTGCTTATGAAATCAAAGCATAATGAAGAGAAGAAAAAATAGCGAAGAATTTGTTAAATAGAAAAGCCAATTATTTTTACATTTCTGCAGCAATATTTATTTCAAATTTTGTTTTTCTAATAATGATTATGCTATTTACTAACAAGTGCATTTTTCACTTCATCAGGAAATTCGTCCAGCCAGTTTTCAGGTATAATTCAACTCAATACACAGTATCTTTGTCAGATCCCCAGAGACTCAGCTATTATTTCATTGAGCCAAGATAGATAATAAAATAGCATTTGGGAAGTTGAGCCAGACATAATAAAAAGATAATTTCCCCAGAACTGGAGATGTTTACATATTTACAGACTTCACAATAAAAGCAAGCCACATGTGAAGCAAATAATGCCAAAGAAATTTACAATAAGAAAAAGAAATATGAAAGTTAGCTGGCATAAAGTAAGAAATCTTAGAGAACTTGTTTTGTTCTGTTTACTCATTGCCCCATCCCCAAATAAAGGAGGAAGCATCATTACAAACACATGGAGACATGGAGACATGATATCAAGATGCAGTCATGAGTTTAGTCAAAGCCTTCTGAGTGAAAAAGGGATCCTAGGTGTTTATAAATCACAATTAAAAGAGGATGAGAAAAAATATAAAGGGGAATTTCATGTCTTCTTCAACTACCTTCATTTAAGTGCAAATTATGGTAAGTGATTGAAAACGGTGAAGGGTATCATGGCTGTTTAGTTCAGTAGTTTTCAGCATAACTGTAATTAGATGAAAATGTCAGCTTCTCCTGTATTGGATCAGTTTATGTCTCCAAGAGAAGCTCTCCTTTTGTGGCCATGGGCCTTTTGAACATAATTGTCCTTTAAAGTATTCTTTTGATGTTTTGTGTGAGCTAATTGTCAACAATCCCAGCAGAAAATTACACAATATTAAGGTCACAAGAGATTAAACATTGTTCTTAAGCAATAACATGAGTAGGCAGACAGGATTTTGCTAAGAATCCATTTGCAGGGCAAAAACAAACATCTCAGGTTCATCAGTAGGTTTGAGCCATTATCCAAAATATTCAAGGTAGTGTCAGAATCTGGGTCCCCAGGGTTTATGCAGAAAAAAAATCTTGAGAGCATCTAGTGGAGGTCTGTTGGAGTACTTGCTCTGACACCCCCCAGAGGGCTTCTGTTGCCTTATAACCTAGGGTAACCTGGGTGTCTTCATTCATCTAAAAATATTCGTACCATAAACAGTGCTAGAAGTTGGGAATACCACAGTGAAGAGGACTAACGCATTTCATTCTGTCTTGGGACTCACAAAAAGAAGGTCAGAAGTGATCAATGCATGAAGGAAATAAAATAATGTCACAGTGAGTGTCTTGTGCTCAGGGAGGGAGTGGAATTACTTAAATAGAGTAAGCAAAGAAAGTGTCAGCCTGAACTGGAACCTGAACAATGAATTTTGAAGTGTCAACCTTGAGATCTGGGCATATTCCAAGTAGACAGGGAGCAAGTGCGTCTTTGGCATGTTACCTAATCTCTCAGGACCTCATTTCTTAGTCTGTGAGAAAGGGTAACAGAGCCTGTCTTACAGGTTATCAGAGGACTTAGAGAAAATGATCCTGCCACACACTGTAATGAGGGCTCTATAACCCGTTACCATTACTACTGTCTGAGTTGCCATCCCTTCCCCTCTGATGGGAAACTCCTCCCTCCCAGACACTCTCTCAAAGGCAGTATTACATATTTTACAGTGGGTGGGTAATATCAATATTGTTTGAAAACAAGTATAATTGTAAGAGAAAAAATATCAAGGAAATAATGTATAAACTCCAGGTAATTATCAAGATGTTTTATATTTTAAAATAAAACAGCATAGGGTCATTGAGACTACAAAGCTGAAATAAGCGTCCTGAGCAAGAGTTCTCTCAAGGTGCATGTGAACAAGACAGCATCCAATGAAGAGGATATTGGCTTACCTCCCGAATATCATCTGCCTGAAGAGAAATCCCTCTGTTCTCCTTAGCTCAGCTCTTTCCCAAATGGTTACAATACAACTTTATCAGCTAAAGAAGACCGGCCTCTTTTCCTATTACGTTTTTACTTTCTTCCCTTCCAGAAAAACTAGTATCTTTTATTCCTACTTGGGAGCTCCTCATGCCCTTTTGTTTTGTTTTGTTTTTTTTTTTTTCGTTACGCGAGTCTCTCACTGTTGCGGCCTCTCCCATTGTGGAGCACAGGCTCCGGGCGCACAGGCTCAGCGGCCACGGCTCACGGGCCCAGCCGCTCCGCGGCATGTGGGATCTTCCCAGACCGGGGCACGAACCCGTGTCCCCTGCATCGGCAGACAGACTCTCAACCACTGCGCCACCAGGGAAGCCCCTCATGCCCTTTTTGAAATAACATGCTCCAAAGATAGACAAGATAGAGCAGAAGGAACAGGAAGCGCACACAGCAAGAGTATCACGTGGGGATGGGGAGGGCCTTTTTCTTCCAAGCTTTCTCACCCTCCACTTCTCCCCTCGACCTGCCACCGACAGTTTGGGCTAAACTAAAACTACTAAGATCCAGGTAGGCAATTTCACATACTGACAGAAAGTAGAAAGCCAGCAGGAAAGCAAGATAAAAGATAAAGATAGTACCAACTATACTTCCACTTAAATTAAAAAAAAAAGATAAAAGATAGGAAAAAGGAGGGGGTAAGGAATCCAGGTATTAGGATGCAGAGTACCTTTGATAAAGAACCTGAACAATCTAGTAGAATCCAATAAAAATTCTAGTCCAATTAGCAAGCAAATTGCCAAAAGACACATTCCTGTAGAAGTAAGTATGCTGTAAGCATGATTTTGGGGGCTTTGAAAAAGGAACTAGATCTAAGGACCTGAAAATAACAGTGAATGAAATATGGTTTGGGGAAGTACTAAATGAAAAACTCATCATTTAACTGAACCTATATTTTTTAAATAGTGTATTAGAGATGACAAAAGAGTCTGAGTCTTCTTCAGTAAGATAATATTTACACAAACACCTTTAAAAAAACCCATGAATACATGATATTCTTATAAAACATTAGCTAATTACTGTTGGTCTGAAAGCCATGCTTATTAAATTCCATTTGGACTTATTCTGGTTTACTCGTTGATTTCCAGGAAAAGACAGCTTGTGACATTAACAAGAAGCAGGCCTGTTTCCCAAGAACTGTTGGGAAACATCAATGACTCATTTATGGGAGTAAACAAAAGGATTAAGAAAAGAAAAGCTATTTCACAACTATAAATATATACTAAAGTTACAGAGCTTTTTCCCATAGAAGCCTATAAAGAAAATTGCAATTAAAAAAAAGAAAGAAAATGGTTTTTGCAGAAAATAAACATAGAGGAAAGCACTAAAAGGAAGTTGAGTAACTTAATCTAAATTGAAAACATTTTGCTCCCAAGGAAAGTCAGGAGTATATTGGAATTTCTGGGTTTTGCTTTTGTGCTTTCTCGCTTTAGCCATCAGGCCTCTTTGTATTCAGTGTTAGAAAATGACCATTGGCATCACCTACCATACTGATTTAACCAAAGTATAATTACCTGAGATACTCAATTCTTAGCAATGATTGATTTTTTTTATACCTCATTAGGTTTACCTCTTCATCAAAAATTACACACATACTGTAGGCTTTAAGTACAATGTACTATATTTGAAATAAGCAACTCAGGGGTTAAGGATTCTTCTAGCACATAATAAATCAGGCAAAAAAAATGTATGTTGAATTTTCAACTTTTTAATTTTGAAATAATGGCAAACCTACAGAATAAATGACAAGAATAGTAAAAACTTACCCTCATATTCACTTTGTCTAGATCGCCAGTTGTTCATGTTTTACCACATTTTTTTCATTATCCTCTCATTCTTTGGGTATACAGTCTTTTTTTTTCTTTTGAACAAGACGCACTATCGCTTCTCAATATGCCAGTGTGTACTCCAAAGACAAGGACACTGCTATACAGTATCACCACACACCCTTTCCAGTCAGTAAATTAACACTGACAACACTGCTACTCAACTCATAGGTCCCACTCAAAGTTCTAAAGGTTCCCTACCAATACCTCTTTGGCCGTTCTGGTCCAGCAACCCACTCAAGAATATTGACTGCATTTAGCTATCATTTCTCATCAGACTCCTTCAGTCTCATCCATCTTTCCCTATTTCTTCAGTCCTGGACAGTCTTAAAGAGTACGGGCCTTTCATGTCACATGATTACCCTCAGTATGTCTGTCTGCTGTTTCCTCATGACCAGACTGAGGACATACATTCTTGGTGTCATATCAGGAAGCACACTACGGCAATGTCCCATCACTGATGATCATTACATTGTCACCTTTCTGCCAGGTTTCTTCACTGTAAACCCATTTTTGGACAGGAGGCTGGACCAAAAAGGATAAAGAGATATTGTCAGGGAACTTGGTGAACTCAAATGGCGAGGGTTGGATGGTAGAGCTGTTCTCAGTGCTATCCACTGTACCTCTTTCTCCCCTTGTTTTGGTTGCAATCTTATGGGAGGTAATGAATTCTGATTATACCAATATTCTGTTTGTCATCAAACCCTACCCACCTGGCTTTATATCAGTTGATGATTCTCACCTGTGTTGACTACCCCAGTGATGGCCGCCAGAGGATGATCATCTATTTCATCATTTATTTCATATTTATTACTTGGTGCTTTACTCTGAGAAAGTGTTTTTTTCTTCTTCTTCATCTATTTATGTAAGGGTAGAGTGAGTGGTGGATTTCTATTTTATTCACTGAGTTGTAATTTAATACTCTCATGTTGATTCTCAAATTGTCATAGATTTGGTCAGTGGGAGGCCCTTTAGTCTTACATCTACGTGCTTCTGGCATATCTGCGTCATCCTTTGAGCACTCACTTGTTTGCTGACACAACAATCGGTTACATACTAATCTTAATGCTCGTGTTATAATGCTCGCCTGTCCCAGCTCTGTAGTCCAAGGATTCTTATTCCTTTTAGTGGAAGACTGTTCTTAGAAATTAAATCTGAGCACTTGGTATGCAGATTACTACCGGGATGTCACTGCTCAGAGTCCTTCTCAGCAAACAGAGCTAGGAAATATATATAGCTGTATGTTTACTATATACTATTTTATATATAATCTATTTATAAAGATGTATAGACATAAAATCTATATCATATACAAATATGTATATTCATATAAATACAATAATGCACATGTATCTATAACTCTGTGTATGGATAGTTCTGATAATCTGAGCTTTATACGTTTAGAAGTCCTAGGTCTTAAAGGGGACACTGGACATACAGCAAAAGTCCCACTGAACTTTAAGTTACAGCTGCTTGTCTCGTACTTTGGGCTCTTTGTGCCAAGGGATTAGTGGGCAAGAGAGAGGGTCGCCATGCTGGCAGGGATCATGGACTGATCATCAGGAGAAAATAGAGCTTCTGTTACCCAAGGTGGACAGTAATTTTTTGGCAACAATGTGAAGTAGCTGAGTCTCTCTTGCTTCTACGTTGGTCAATTTTGAAGTGAAATGGAAAAGTTCAGGAGATGGAGGAGGACATGACAAGGACTCAGAAGCCTTAATGTAGAAGGTCTACACCACACCCCCAAGTAAGCCACTTAGAACAGCGAGGCTCTGAGAGTGAGGGTAGCCTAGAATGGATGTAGAGGGAGATGGCATGTCTCCTCTGTTGCAGGTCTGAGATGTGCTTCAGTTGTGGGGATTACAGAGGGTAGCACCAGCCTCCCTCTTAGACATTTCCCCCAGGAAAGAGGCCTGCAAGAATCCTGAAGTAGCTGCTCAGAGAACTTACATGAAGAAGTGAATGAACTGTAATGGATACTATGTTCTGCCATCCAGAGCCCCTGCACGGGACCTAAAGGCCTGTCCACTGCCTCTGTGAGCACTGTTGAGAGGCCTCAGCTCTGAGTCCTCCCAGGAACTGTCCTTCATTGAAAAGAGCTAGAGATCACCCTTCAAAAACCTTTCAAATGTATATTTTTTTCTAAAATTCAATTACACAAGTTAATATATCAATACATTCTCTTCTTAAAGTACATTTATAGTCAAAGTAAATAAGTCCCTTAACCACTTCCCTATCCCAGTTCCTTTTGCTCTCCACTAGGAACCACTGTTCTCAGTTTGCAGTAACGCATCAAGACCTTTTATTTGCATGTGCAATTATTCCAGTTTGTATCAGTGGCCAATGTAACTTCATATGCATGTAAAAGGATTAGAGCTGAATTCATGGATACTTGCTATGTTGAAGTCTATATTTTCATTTTTTAATATTATTTTGAAGGTATTTGCTTATGTTTTAACAGTCTATATTTTCATCTTTTTAAATGTGTAAGTTATGCTTGGGGCATTGTACTAATGTTCTAGTTTGGACATTTCTCTTTTTCCCAATACCACAAGTAATAATTAGGATGAAAATCTTGTAAAGGATATTTTAAGCCCTAAGCATGATATATTATATAACATACTATAATTCCTGAAGTCTATAATAAGCATATTATTTCACAATTTACAGGAGACATTTGAAATCACTATATTACTATTAACTGCTTCTGATAATGAGATGTTTATTGCATTTAAAAGGTGACAAAAAAGTCACTTATAATCCTATTATTTTTTCTTAATGTTTTAGATATGTAGAAAAATAAGAAAAAAATCTTTCTTTTTCCAGTATGACACTTAGAGTTACCAATAGCTTATTTTATTTATATATGTAGCTATAGATATATGCTTACTATATATATAAGCATATTTTTGTGTTTAATCTCATAGCTATAAATACAGATAGGAAGATGAATAATTGCTAGAGATATACACACAGATAATTTTTTTGAGTTTTATACCAAAACAATGGAATTATGTGACTTGCTTCAGTACAGATAAAGCATATATCATGAACTGTCTTTATAAGTCAGCACATACACATATATACCATTATTTTCACAGCCGAATGGATATATAAATGCATTAATCCCCAAAGACGATGTTAATAAAGTTTAAACATATCTGTGCACTTTTGATAGATGGAAAAATACCTGTTTAAATTTGCATTTTAAACTTTATTTTATCAGATGTTTTTTAGTCATTACATTTCACCTGAATTGTTGCTCCTTACCTTCTATCCATTCTTTTATAGGCTGTTGGGGGTAGGGGTGTTGTATATTTTGTTGTGCATCTTTTTTATACAGTGAAAGCACGAAACTTTTTCTGTTCAAATGGCTTATAAAAAATGTTTCTTCCAGTTTCCCCTTCTAATTTCGTTAATAGTGCCTTTAACCATTACTTTTTTTTTTAATGTTTATGAGACCAAATCCCTTGATCTTATCCTTTATGGTTTCTGAGGTTTACCTCATGGCTAGACAAGTTTTCCCTACTGGAATATTCATAGTTTCTGTTCTGCCTCTAAGGATTCTTTTATTTATTTATTATTTTTTATTCAATAATGTGAAATAGAAACCAAGTTTATCTTTTTCCAGATGGATAGCCAGTTGTACCAATCCAGTTCATTAAAAATAATTATATTTCCCAATGATGTAAAATACTTCATAATACACTAAAGTACCTCTCTATATCTTATTTTGTTTCTATAAAACAGTAGGATAATGTCTCTGGGATTAATAACAGTGTGATGGTAAAAGAAAAATTTTAGAGTTGAAACACCTTCACCATCTGTTAGTGTCACTTTAAGCAAGTAATGTAATCTAAATCTCAGTTTCCACACTCTTAAAATAGGGATAATGTCTTCCTCCTAGGGTTGTCTTGAAGATTCAAGTCATACATGACTTTCAATGACATAAATTGAAATTGCCTGATGCGTACTAGGAAATTAATTACTGTGGACCCACTTTCCCCATTTCCTTACATTCATTCCTTTCCCCATTCATCCTTACAAACAGCTTTTATTAGGTTATCCCAGTGAATATACTTCACATTGGCTTAATCTAGTGGAAAACTGAAGCTAAAAATAAGACATACAGAAGTTTAGAAGTTCTAAGAATTAATATAGAGGCCCCCCAAATTAATTTTCCTTCGTAGGTGCCACTCTGCACTGACGTAATATTTATAGCACCTTGTCCCTGGAGTATCACAGAGGCAGACTACAACTGAATGAGAGAAAGTGGATGACTTCTAGTTCAGAATGCTTATCATTTCTGGAAGTATAGTAGGCTCCTTTCCAAAACTTGAAATATAACATGCCATTTCTGCTAAAGAAGTAACTTTCCTTTCAACCTTTCTAGTCAAAGTAGAAAGAATCTCAATATTCAGGAAGGTGAAAGAAAATGGAAGGAAGTTATCAGAGGAGTAAATGATGGCAAACATAGAGTATTTCAATAAAACTGATGGTGTTCATAGTGGTTATGAAAAAGTCCTTAAGGTAAGTAACAGAAAAAATAATTTAATGTCATTATTTATATTTTCAATAATATATAGGAGGTAGCTTATAGTGCTAAACCACCATAAAACATGATGTCACATATTAAACAGGGAAATTAAAACAGAAGGAAAACCAATAGTAGACATCTTTGTTTCATGTTTTAAAAGAAAGAAATTAAAGTCCACATATATTTCATGAATTGGGCACTGGGCCAGGCACTAGAAGTTATAGTCTTAAAAAAATATGCATTTAACAGGTTTTCCATAACTTCCAGAAATATCATAAAAATAATTGCATGTTAGTTTTCAAGGCTCGGGAAAGCTTCCATGCAAGTCAAAGTATATGTGATGTAACTGACTGACTATTTAATGACAGTAACAATTTTTTTTTCATTTTGATAATGGTACAATGGTTATGTATTTCTTTTTCACAGAGTTCTCTTTTAGCTATAAGATACTACAGTATTTTAAATTTCTTTACAATAATCCAGATTTTTGAAGGGACATGGGTGGGAGTATAGGTGAAACAAGATTGGGCATATGTGGATTATTTTTGAAGCTGCGTGATGGGTACACAGGCATTCCCTCTTTTGCATCTATTTGAAAATTTCTATAATAAAAATATTTTAAATGCTATGTGATATCAAATAAATCCACAGATGTTGATGGCTTGAGCTCCTGTCATATACCACATAGAAGACTAATTCCCTTGTCTCATCGTATGAAGTCACTCTAATTTAAATTCTTTCAGTTCAAATCACAAACTCTATCACGTATGAGCTATATATTATTAGCCAGGCCAATTAACCACTTTGTGCCCTGGTGTTCTCATTTGTAAAAATCAGTATAAGGTTATTGTGAATATTAAATCAGTTCATCCCATTTAAATGCTTAGAATAGTGCTTGGTACACTGTAAATAGTCAATATTTGTTATTTTTATTATGCAGTGGCAATAGTTATCTTTGGTCTCCTGGTGTATCACTCAGTTAAGAAATACCTTCAGAACACTCCCTGGATTATTAGATTTCAAACAGCAATAATTTACTCATCTTGATAACCTCAAAGTCTTGCTCTATGTAACAGCAAGAAGCATTTACATTCATAAGTATGTAGTTTTTAAATTATCAAAATCAATTCTTAAAATACTGGCAAAAGACTAAAAACATTTTAGACAGTTTAAGAAGAGAATAATGCACTAATTCAAGCTCATGCATTGGCTAAATAAATGTAAAAAGAAGAATAACATAATATATGACATATAGATATGACTACTATATTCACACTCAAGCCGGAGTAACAAAAAAATCTATAGAAAAATAATCTCAGAACTATCAAATGGTATTATTTCATGTCAAAATAAATTACCCAAGAAAATACTTTTTCATATATTAATAAATATATCCCAACAGGATATATTAGATAATGAGGAAATTATTTTTTTCCTGTTTTATTGAGATACAATTGCCATAAAGGACTGTTTAAATTTAAGGTCCACACCATAATGATCTGACTTACATACATCATGAAAAGATTACCAAAGTTTAGTGAACATCTATCACCTGATACAGATATAAAATATACAGATCATAGTCCTTACTTATCTTATACCTAGAAGTTCCTACTTTTTGACTGCCTCCATCCAATTTCCCTTCCCCAGCCCTCAACTCTGGTAACCACAAACCTGATCTCTTCTTCTATAAGTCTGTTCATTTGTTTTTTGTTTTTAACATCTTTATTGGAGTATAAATGCTTTACATTGTTCTGTTAGTTGCTGCTGTATAACAAAGTGAATCAGCTATACGTATACATATGTCCCCATATCCCCTCCCTCTTGCGCCTCCCTCCCACCGTCACTATCCCACCCCTCTAGGTGGTCACAAAGAACCGAGTTGATCTCCCTGTACTATGCGGCTGCTTCCCACTAGCTATCTATTTTACATCTGGTAGTGCATATATGTCCATGCCGCTCTCTCACTTCGGCCCAGCTTACTCTTCCCCCTCCCCATGTCCTCAAGGTCATTCTCTATGTCTGTGTCTTTATTCCTTTCCTGCCCCTAGGTTCTTCAGAACCATTTTTTTTTTTTAGATTCCATATATATATGTTAGCATACAGTATTTGTTTTTCTCTTTCTGACTTACTTCGCTCTGTATGACAGACTCTAGGCCCATCCACTTTACTACAAATAACTCAATTTCATTTCTTTTTATGGCTGAGTAATATTCCATTTTATATATGTGCCACATCTTCTTTATCCATTCATCTGTTGATGGACACTTAGATTGCTTCCATGTCCTGGCTATTGCAAATAGGGCTGCAATGAACACTGTGGTACATGACTCTTTTTGAATTATGGTTTTCCCAGGGTATATGCCCAGTAGTGGGATTGTTGGGTCATATGGTAGTTCTATTTTTAGTTTTTTAAGGAAACTCCATACTGTTCTCCATAGTGGCTGTATCAATTTATATTCCCACCAACAGTGCAAAAGGGTTCCCTTTTCTCCACACCCTCTCCAGCATTTATTGTCTCTAGATTTTTTGATGATGGCCATTCTGACCAATGTGAGGTGATACCTCATTGTAGTTTTGATTTGCATTTCTCTAATGATTAGTGATGTGGAGCATCCTTTCATATGTTTGTTGGCAATCTGTATATCTTCTTTAGAGAAATGTCTGTTTTTGGATTGGGTTGTTTGTTTTTTTGATATTGAGCTGCATGAGCTGCTTGTATATTTTGGAGATTAATCCTATGTCAGTTGCTTGGTTTGCAAATATTTTCTCCCATTCTGAGGGTCTTTATGTCTTGTTTATGGTTTCCTTTGCTGTGCAAAAGCGTTTAAGTTACATTACGCTCCATCTGTTTATTTTTGTTTTTATTTCCATTTCTCTGGAGGTGGGTCAAAAAGGATCTTGCTGTGATTTACGTCATAGAGTGTTCTGCCTATGTTTTCCTCTAAGAGTTTGATAGTGTCTGGCCTTGTACTTAGGTCTTTAATCCATTTTGAGTTTATTTTTGTCTATGGTGTTAGGGAGTGTTTTAATTTCATTCTTTTACATGTAGCTGTCCAGTTTTCCCAGCACCACTTATTGAACAGGCTGTCTTTTCTCCATTGTATATTTTTGCCTCCTTTATCAAAAATAAGGTGACCATATATGTGTGGGTTTATCTCTGGGCTTTCTATCCTTTTCCATTGATCTATATTTCTGTTTTTTTGTCCCAGTACTATACTGTCTTGATTACTGTAGCTTTGTAGTATAGTCTGAAGTCCGGGAGACTGATACCTCCAGCTCCATTTTTCTTTCTCACGGTTGCTTTGGCTATTTGCAGTCTTTTGTGTTTCCATACAAATTGTGAAATTTCTTGTTCTAGTTCTGTGAAAAATACCATTGGTAGTTTGATAGGAATTGCACTGAATCTGTAGATTGCTTTGGGTAGTACAGTCATTTTCACAATGTTGATTCTTCCAATCCAAGAACATGGTATATCTCTCCATCTGTTTGTATCATCTTTAATTTCTTTCATCAGTGTCTTATAGTTTTCTGCATACAGGTCTTTTGTCTCCTTAGATAGGTTTATTCCTTGGCATTTTTATTCTTTTTGTTGCAATTGTAACTGGGAGTGTTTCCTTAATTTCTCTTTCAGATTTGTCATCATTAGTGTATAGGAATGCAAGAGATTTCTGTGCATTAATTTTGTATCCTGCTACTTTACCAAATTCATTGATTAGCTCCAGTAGTTTTCTGGTAGTGTCTTTAGGATTCTCTATGTATAGTATCATGACATCAGCAGAGAGTGACAGTTTACTT
This sequence comes from Lagenorhynchus albirostris, assembly GCF_949774975.1. Lineage (NCBI taxonomy): Eukaryota > Metazoa > Chordata > Mammalia > Artiodactyla > Delphinidae > Lagenorhynchus > Lagenorhynchus albirostris. Next base: position 98,724,585 of record NC_083097.1, on the reverse strand, counting down.
CTTTGCTGATTTGGATTCATTTTATTTCTTTTTGCCTCTGATTGCTGTGGCTAAAACTTCCAAAAGTGGGTTGAATAACAGTGGTGAGAGTGGGGGGCCTTGTCTTTTTCCTGATCTTAGTGGAAATGGTTCCAGTTTTTCACCATTGAGAACAATGTTGGCTGTGGGTTTGTCATATATGGCCCTTATTATGTTGAAGTTAGTTCCCTCTATGCCTACTTTCTGGAGGGTTTTTATCATAAATCGGTGTTGAATTTTGTTCAAAGCTTTTTCTGCATCTACTGAGATGATCATATGGTTTTTATCCTTCAGTTTGCTTATCATATGTATCACATTGATTTCCGTATATTGAGGAATCATTGCATTCCTGGGAGAAACCCCATTTGATCATGGTGTATGATCCTTTTAATGTGCTGTTGGATTCTGTTTGCTACTATTTTGCTGAGGATTTTTGCATCTATGTTCATCAGAGATGTTGGCCTGTAGTTTTCTCTTTTTTGTGACATCTTTGTCTGCTTTTGGTATCAGGGTGATGGGAGCCTCGTAGAATGAGTTTGGGAGTGTTCCTACCCCTGCTATATTTTGGAAGAGTTTGAGAAGGATGGATGTTAGCTCTTCTCTAAATGTTTGATAGAATCCACCTGTGAGCAATCTGCCTGAGCTTTTGTTTGTTGGAAGATTTTTAATCACAGTCACAATTTCAATGCTTGTGATTGATCTGTTTATATTTTTTATTTCTTCCTGGTTCAGTCTTGGAAGGTTGTGCTTTTCTAATAATTTGTCCATTTCTTCCAGGCTGTCCATTTTACTGGCATATAGTTGCTTGTAGTAATCTCTCATGATCCTTTGTATTTCTGCAGTGTCAATTGTTACTTCTCCTTTTTCATTTCTAATTCTGTTGATTTGAGTGTTTTCCCTTTTTATCTTGATGAGTCTGGCTAATGGTTTATCAATTTTGTTTATCTTTTCAAAGAAACAGCTTTTAGTTTTATTGATCTTTGCTACTGTTTACTTCATTTCTTTTTCATTTATTTCTGATCTCATTTTTATCATTTCTTTCCTCCTGCTAAATTTGGCATTTTTTTGTTCTTCTTTCTGTAATTGCTTTAGGTGTAAGGTCAGGTTGTTTATTTGAGATGTTCCTTGTTTCATGAGGTAGGATTGCTTTGCCATAAACATCCCTCTTAGAACTGCTTTTGCTGCATCCCATAGGTTTTGAGTCATCGTTTTTTCACTGTCATTTGTTTCTAGGTATTTTTTGATTTCCTATTTGATTTCTTCAGTGATCTCTTGCTTATTAATTAGCACACTGTTTAGCCTCAATGTGTTTGTATTTTTTACAGATTTTTTCCTGTAATTGATATCTAGTCTCATAGCATTATGGTCAGAAAAGATACTTGATACAATTTCAATTTTCTTAAATTTATGAAGGCTTGATTTGTGATCCAAGATATGATCTATCCTGGAAAATGTTCCATGAGCACTTGAGAAGAAAGTGTATTCTGTTGTTTTGGGATGGAATGTCCTACAAATACCAATTAAGTCCATCTTGTTTAATGTGTCATCTAAAGCTTGTGTTTCCTTATTTATTTTCAGTTTGGATGATCTGTTCATTGGTGAGTGTGGGGTGTTAAAGTCCCATATTATTACTGTGTTACTGTCGATTTCCCCTTTTATGGTTGTTAGTGTTTGCCTTATGTATTAAGGTGCTCCTACCTTGGGTGCATAAATATTTATAATTGCTATATCTTCTTCTTGGATTGACCCCTTAATCATTATGTACTGTCCTTCTTTGTCTCTTGTAATAGTCTTTATTTTAAAGTCTCTTTTGTCTGATATGAGAATTGCGACTCCAGCTGTCTTTTGATTTCCATTTGCATGGAATATCTTTTTCCATCCCCTCACTTTCAGTCTGTATTGTCACTAGGTCTGAAGTGGGTCTCTTGTAGAGAGCATATATTTGGGTCTTGTTTTTATATCCCTTCAGCCAGTCTTTGCCTTTTGGTTGGAAGATTTAATCCATTTACATTTAAGGTAATTATCGATATGTATGTTCCTATTACCATTTTCTTAATTGTTTTGGGTTTGTTATTGTAGGTCTTTTCCTTTCCTTGTGTTTCCGGTCTAGAGAAGTTCCTTTAGCATTTGTTGTAAAGCTGGTTTGGTGGTGCTGAATTCTCTTAGCTTTTGCTTGTCTGTAAATCTTTTAATTTTTCCATCAAAACTGAATGAGATCCTTGCTGGGTAGAGTAATCTTGGTTGTAGGTTTTTCTCTTTCATCACTTTAAATATGTCCTGCCACTCCCTTCTGGCTTGCAGAGTTTCTGCTAAAAGATCAGCTGTTAACCTTATGGGGATTCCCTTGTGTGTTATTTTTTTTTCCCTTGCTGCTTTTAATACTTTTTCTTTGTATTTAATTTTTGATAGTTTGATTAATATGTGTCTTGGTGTGTTTCTCCTTGGATTTATCCTGTATGGGACTCTCTGTGCTTCCTGGACTTGATTAACTATTTCCTTTCCCATATTAGAGAAGTTTTCAACTATAATCTCTTCAAATATTTTCTCAGTCCCTTTCTTTTCCTCTTTTCTTCTGGGACCCCTGTAATTCCAATGTTGGTGCATTTAATGTTGTCCCAGAGGTCTTGAGACTGCCCTCAATTCTTTTCATTCTTTTTTCTTTATTCAGCTCTGCAGTAGTTATTTCCACTATTTTATCTTCCAGGTCACTTATCCGTTTTTCTGCTTCAGCTATTCTGCTGTTGATTTCTTCTAGAGAATTTTCAATTTCATTTATTGTGTTGTTCATCATTGTTGTTTGCTCTTTAGTTTTCTAGGTCCTTGTTAAACGTTTCTTGTATTTTCTCCATTCTATTTCCAAGATTTTGGATCATCTTCACTATCATTTCTCTGAATTGTTTTTCAGGTAGACTGCCTATTTCCTCTTCATTTGTTTGGTCTGGTGGGTTTTTACTTTGCTCCTTCATCTGCTGCTTATTTCTCTTTTTTCATTTTGCTTAACTTACTGTGTTCGGGGTCTCCTTTTCGCAGGCTGCAGGTTTGTAGTTCCCATTGTTTTTGGTGTCTGCCCACAGTGGGTAATGTTGGTTCAGTGGGTTGTGTAGGCTTCCTGGTGGAGGGGACTGGTGCCTGTATTCTGGTGGATGAGGCTGGATCTTGTCTTTCTGGGGGGCAGGTCCACGTCTGGTGGTGTGTTTCAGGGTGTCTATGAACTTATTATGATTTTAGGCAGCTTCTGTGCTAATGGGTGGGGTTGTGTTCCTGTCTTTGGCATGGGGTGTCGAGCACTGGAGCTTGCTGGTCATTGAGTGGAGCTGGTTCTTAGCATTGAGAGGAAGAGATCTCTGGGAGAGGTCTCGCCAGTTGATATTACGTGGGGCCAGGAGGTCTCTGGTGGTGCAATGTCCTGAACTCTGCTCTCCCACCTCAGAGGCTCAGGCCTCACACCTGGCTGGAGCACCAAGACCCTGTCAGCCACACGGTTACAACAAGCATTGGCGACGGCAGTTCCTGCAGTTGCTGAGCTGCAGGTGGCTCTGAGGCAGCAAGTGTAGCTCTGGGAACATGGCTCATGTGGTGGTAGCCTTTATCCAGAAATTCTTTTTATACCTATCATCATACTAGGTGTAGTCTTAAAATGTAGTGAAATTTATCAAATAATTTCAAATGTGTTAAGTCTGATAAAAAAATGCCCATTTAGAGAGCAAATACTTGAAATAATTTCATAAAACTCAATGATAACGACAAGTCTTATTGAGAAAAATTTTACTATAAAAGTCAGGAGAATGCATAAGTAAAAGATGAATAAACCAAGAGGATGCACACAAAAAATTATGAGGTGACATCCAAAATTAATAAACAGGGACTCCTTAAATGAGTGCTTACAACTCACGTGGTTCAAATCTACATGTTATGATGGTAACTTCAATATTTGAAGTAAATAACATTAGAGAGTGGTGGGGACTGTGGCAAACTGGATTTAAATTACCTGTTGAATCTAAATCTAAAGGCATTTAAACTGAGTTATTTTAAACACAGAGTGAGCTGGCACACAGTTGGACAAAGTAAGGCTCATAAGTCACTTTGCAGTCTCTGTCATAAACCAATATATTGATACAAAATCAACTTGGTTTGGGCCTGTATCCATAAAATTCAGAAGTTTCTTTCAAAGGATAAAATATCTGTATTTTTCAATCATAAATTCTGAATGTACTCACATGAATTGCTCCCTTGTTATTTTATTTTCTCCCTTCCTCCCTTCTTTCCTCCCTCCTTCCCTCCCTTCCACCCTCCCTCCTTCCTTTCTTTCTTCTTTCTCTCTCTTTTTTTTAAAATATTTTAGTGAGCCCTAACTGGTTTCTCTGCTTATGGTCTCATCAGCTTCCAATCTCTCCCCAATACAGCCCCAGTGTGCTCTTTTATAGAACCCACATCTGATCGTACCAATTTGCTTTAAATCTTGAGCACAGCTTATAGAACCCTTCAAAAACTTTCTTTCTCAACATTCTAGCCATTTCTCTAGTATTTCCATACCTGTTCTCATCCTTCCAGTTATGGTGAAACACTCATACTACAATTTTCCTAATGTTTCAGACTAGCTCATATGTTGGTTCTTTGTACACTGCTTCCCTTCCCTTATTTGGTTATATCCTACATTTATTCAAGCGCCAATGCAAGTGTCATATCATCTCCCCCCTGTCTTGGCTGAGATAGGAGCCCCTCCTAAGTGCTCGCTCTCACTGTTCCCTATTCATACTTCCTCTATGGCATTTATTATGTTGTTTTGTAATTGCTTCCGTGAGATTCCCAAGGGAAGAGAAAATATCTTTTATTTCTATAGTCCCAGATTTGTGCACAGTACCAGGCATACAATGTACTCAATACCTTTTTTTTCTTAAATGAATGAACTCGTTAATGAGATAGAACAAGAACCTAGTCTTCTGTATTCTGTGTGCTGTTCTCTTTTGTTAAGCTGTGCTAAACACATGGTATGGTTATCATGTGTACTCAAACACCTAGATACATCTCCTAACCCTAACCAAGTATAAATCTACAAAGGAAGGAATTAATGATTCTACCTCACTGAAACAAAACCACTACTGGCAAATTGAATATTGATTGCTTGGATCTATAAATCACCACATTTATAGAAGGAAAAAGTTTTGTGTAGGGATTCTTACATGAGAATAATGAATATGTACTGGTTTAGTGGTTTTCTAATTTTAAAAAATCATCTATGATAAGATCCACTAATTAAGAGATTTTTTATTCCAAAAATCAATGACATATTGTCATTTCACGGGTGTCTTATTGCATCTTTTTCCCTGCAGTAAGCCTAGAACTTCATTATTTTCTGTCCAAAGAAGTTTTTTTCCCCCCGACTATTTTATATTCACTTTTCCATTACTATATGACAAACCCAAATAGGTTTTTAATTCCTCAGAAGACACAAAAATATATTTAATGAAGTCACTCATTGTCATTTCAGGTTGAATTCAGAAGTACCTCAAATAGATTTGGGATTCTGCAAGAAGGATGCAGAATTGTATGTGCTTATGGATGTCAATGCCCTCAGGGATGCCTCTGTATAGATCACCTTTGTATCTCCATGGAAACTCATTTTTTCCCTCCATTTATAGAAAATGAATCATGGGGAGCACTTATTGTGTTCCCATGGAGATTTGGAAGCCCATATTAATCTTCTCCTTTAAATAATAGCCAAATATGTGATTTCCTCTCTCATTTAAAAGATAAACGAGCCTCCATGAATTTTACAGAAATATAAAATCATTGGGAACTTAAAAATAAAAAATAATAAACAGATAAAACAATTAATGATGGAACATACTAGAAAAAGTTCACCCTAAATGCAACTTTTAAAAATTGAAAATCAGGCAATTTATCTAAAATAATTTTGTTTAAAAAAAGCACAGGGCTTCCCTGGTGGCGCAGTGGTTGAGAGTCCGCCTGCCGATGCAGGGGACACAGGTTCATGCCCCAGTCCGGGAAGACCCCACATGCCGCGGAGCGGCTAGGCCCGTGAGCAATGGCCGCTGAGTCTGCGTGTCCGGAGCCTATGCTCTGCAACGGGAGAGGCCACAACAGTGAGAGGCCCGCGTACCGCAAAAAAAAAAAAAAAAAGCACATATAATATCAATTTATACTGATAGACCAAAAGGTGGTAGAGAAGTTACCATGTAAACAGAAATAAAGAAGCTTTAATAAGAATTTCCTTGAACTACTAGAAAGTGATAATTTATTCCTTATGTGATTAGTTCCAGAAAATAAATATTCCTTTAGGGAGTAAGGGATCAAATAGTTAACTCTCTGGGTTACGCAAACATTTTTTTTTTTTGGCCATTCCACGAGGCTTGTGGGATCTTAGTGGCCCAACCAGGGATTGAACATGGGCCCCAGCAGTGAAAGTGCTGAGTCCTAACCACTGGACCACCAGGGAATTCCCCATACACTCTTAAATTTTTCTTTTCTCTGACAATATTATAATTTATTTAACCTTCTAATTCTTATCTTCAAAACCCTGAATAAAATACATTTCATACTTTACAAGTTATTTGTTTTTAAAAAGGCTCTTAAATTAGGTTCAATATATGCATTAGGCACAAACAATTTCAGGTAATAGGCATAGTCTTTGGGTGTTAGAAAAAATAGATTCAGTAACTCATTTTATTATATATTATAATTGACGTCTATTGATTGTCAGCCACACATCTTCTCCAACTGTTATTGATGGTACTGCAGTCTTTAATTAAGGACCATTTCATTTCCATCTTCACTTCACACAATCAAGTAGAGCTGGCCCATCACAGGCAGGTGAAACTAGTGGGCTTATGACTCAGTCAGAGCCAGTTAGAGAACTGTGTACATACCCTGGTCTAGTCTAACATGAATATGCTCTCCAGGTAAGAGAAATGAGAATCAGACTCAAATGCTTTATGATAGATATTGAAAAGAAGTTAACCATGGAGATGGTTATAGGGTATGCCTGTATTATTGGTGTATTAGTGTTCAGAGAGGAAATTAGAATATAGGTAACATGATTCCTAGCCCATGTTCATTATGTGTGTATTCTAAAATTCTCAACATAGTTCCTGAGATTTTTTACTGGACAAGCTCAGGCTGTATATTCTGGAGGTGTGGTAGAATCAACCTCTCTAGAATCACATGGACATCCGGTATATAGACAGTCCCCGACTTATGACGGTTTGACTTACGGTTTTTCAACTTTATGATGGTGCAAAAGCAATGTACATTCAGTAGAAATCATACTTTGAATTTTGAATTTTTATCTTCTCCCGGGCTGGCAATATGCGCTGTAATACTCTCTCATAATACTGGGCAGCAGCAGAGAGCTACAGCTACCAGTAAGCCATGTGTTCATAAGGTTAAACAACTGATACGCTTACAACCATTCAATTTTTCATTTCAGTAGAGCATTCAATACATTAAATGAGACATTCACCACTTTACTGCAAAATGGGCTTTATGTTACATGATTTTTCCCAACTGCAGGCTGATGTAAGTGTTCTTGGCGCGTTTAACATTAGGCTAGGCTAAGTTATGATGTTTGATAGCTTAGGTTTATGAAATGCATTTTCAGTTTCAGATAATTTTCTATTTACAATGGGTTCATCAGTATGCAACCCCATTATAAGTTAAGGAAGATGTGTAATGAAGTGCTCTGGCAAGTGGGAAAGAGGCAGTGGATAATGGGAAAATAACCAACAGGAGTCCTCTATGCTCCCAGAATAATCATTCTTTCCTTTGTGTTCCTAAAGCACCCTGATGTCTATAGTTGCAGGAAACACAATGTATTAAAATGATTTGCTTACTGATTCCTCCAGTAAACTGTGAACTTGCTGGGAATCTTCTATCTGTAACAACTAGCACAATGGGGGACACAGAGTGGAGGGGGGTATAAATATTTATTGCTGTTGAATCATACAGTTTTAGACTTAGAAACGTCCTTGAAATTTACTTAGCTCCTTTTTTTTTTTTTTTTTTTCTTGCTGTACGCGGGCCTCTCACTGTTGTGGCCTCTCCCGTTGCGGAGCACAGGCTCCGGAGGCGCAGGCTCAGCGGCCATGGCTCACGGGCCCAGCCACTCCGCCGCATGTCGGATCTTCCCAGACCGGGGCACGAACCCGTGTCCCCTGCATCTGCAGGCAGACTCTCAACCACTGCACCACCAGGGAAGCCCCCAGCTCCTTATTTTTGAAGGTGTGTATATAGAAACATCAGAGGTGAAATTCTGAGCCTGAAGCCAAAGTTAGTTGCAGAGAGGAATTCAGAAGCAAGTCATATTATCTCTAATTCTGTATTCATTAATAATACCCCCTTAAATACCTACTAATATTTTTCATTTTCCTAAGTGAATGAACTGTACAAAGGCTCACCACTGGAATTTACATACATTCCAGTATAATGACACACTGGAGGTTTAAATAATTAAAAAATACCTTTACATGTAGAATCTTCTGGATAAGAACTCATCTTAAAGAAAGAGTGAGTATTGGGGGCAAACTGAACCCAGCAAAAGAATTGAATTACTAAGCTGTCAGTCATTTAGATTTGTTCATGTCCTGGCCCCTCACATATTTATGCCTTAGTTCTACATGAAGCATTTAGAAAAGTCTAAATAACTGGATATTTTTTTACTTTTTGGAGAAAAATTTACATATAATAAATTGCACCCATGTACAGTGTACAATCACATAAGTTTTTACATATAGACAACTGTGAAACCATCACTACAATCAAGATAATGAACATATCCATCACCTCCAAAGTTTCTTCATGTTCCATTATAATCATTCCTACTGCCTCTCTCCCATTTGCCTCAAGGAAACACTGATATGCATACTGTCACCGTAAATTAGCTGGCATTTTTGAAAATTTTTATTGTTTTATAGTTTTAGAATTTCATACAAAAGGAAGAAGGTGGTATTTACTCTCTTTTTCTGGATCTTTTTTTTCACTGAACTAAATTATTTTTAGATTCATTCATGCTGTATCTTGTATCAAGAGTTCATTTTCTTTTACTGCACAGGAGTATTCCACACAATTTGTTAAGCCATTCAGATGAATGTATAAGTTGTTTCCAAGTTTTGGCAATCCAAGTAAAACTGCTGTGAACATTTGTGTACAAGTCTTCGTATAGACATATGTTTTCTATCCTTTTAGTTTAATACCTAAATATGAAATGGCTGCATCGTATTAAAAACATATGTTTAACTTTTTAAGTAACTAAAACACTGTTTTCCAAAATGATTGTACTATTTTATATTCCCACCATCAATGTGAAAGAGTTTCAATATCTCCCCGTTCTTGCTAACACTTAGTATGATCGTTTTTGGTTTATTTAAGGTATTTTAGTAGATGTAAAATGTATCTTCTTTTTTTTGGTCTGTTTCATATGTTTTGAAACTGAAGCTTGGTGCATACATATTTAGAATTGTTATTTCTTCTTGGAAAATGGACCCTTTATCACAATCACCCTCATTATCTCTGATAATGTTCCTTGCTCTGAAGGTTACGTTGTCTGATGTAAATATAGCTACACTGGCTTAATTTTAATTTGTGTTTGTATAGTATATCTTTTATTATCCTATACCTATAAATTATGTAAGCCTTTTTAAAAATAAATTTATTTATTTATTTTTGGCTGCATTAGGTCTTCATTGCTGTGCGCAGGCTTTCTCTAGTTCTGGCGAGCGGGGGCTACTCTTTGTTGTGGAGCACAGGCTCTAGGCGCACCAGCTTCAGTAGTTCTGGTGCACAGGCTTAGCTGCTCCACAGCATGTGGGATCTTCCTGGACCACAGATTGAACCCGTGTCCCCTGCACTGGCAGGCAGATTCTTAACCACTGAGTCACCAGGGAAGTCCCTGTATGCCTTTTTTTTTAAAGTAGGTTTCCTGTAGGCAACATATAATTGCTCCATGCTTTTTTAACCCAATTTTGCAATCTTTGTCTTTAACTTAGTGTGTTTAGATCTTGTGTATTTACTATGATGATTAATATGGTTGATTAGAATTTACCATCTTCCTAGCTGTTACCTACTTTTTCCATTTGCTTTTTTTCTTTTCTCTGCCTTCCTTTGAATTAACTGAGCATTTTTTGAGATTCTATTGACTTTTATTTATAACAGTGTAAAAATTGTGCTTCGTCATTGACTTAGGGTTTACAATATATATCTTTAATTAATTAGAGTCTACTTTGAAATAATATTATACTACCTTACATAAAGTGTAAAGATTCTATAAAAATATATTTCCAATTCCTTCTTCTCATTCGTTGTGCTATTCCTGTTGTATATCTTATGTTTACATATGTGATAAATACACAATACATTGCTACTACTTTTCTTCAGAGAGTGAATTTTCAGAGTAGTTATTAAGGCATCTCATCTCTCCCTACATCTGAAAAGAACGCACCATGGTTCTGGATTACTGAATCCTCCTTGGAGTGTTTGAAAACTCATTTCCAAACACATACCTGATGCATAATAGACATACAAGTAAATACTTGGTGAATGAATAAATTAATGTTCTCTTTCCTGAAAATAATTTTTTTGTAGTTTTTATAGAAGAAAATCCAGGATATAATTCTCAAGGCTATTATAGTAGTTCAATTAAGAAAATATCCATTCTAGGATAAAGAAGATGTGGCACATATATACAATGGAATATTACTCAGCCATAAAAAGAAACGAAATTGAGTTATTTGTAGTGAGGTGGATAGACCTAGAGTCTGTCATACACAGTGAAGTAAGTCAGAAAGAGAAAAACAAATACCGTATGCTAACACATATATATGGAATCTAAGAAAAAAAATAGTTACGAAGAACCTAGGGGCAGGACGGGAATAAAGACGCAGACCTACTAGAGAATGGACTTGAGGACATGGGGAGGGGGAAGGGTAAGCTGAGACAAAGTGAGAGAGTGGCATGGACATATATACACTACCAAACGTAAAACAGATAGCTAGTGGGAAGCAGCCGCATAGCACAGGGAGATCAGCTCGGTGCTCTGTGACCACCTAGAGGGGTGGGATAGGGAGGGTGGGAGGGAGGGAGATGCAAGAGGGAAGAGATATGGGGATATATGTATATGTATAGCTGATTCACTTTGTTATAAAGCAGAAACTCACACACCATTGTAAAACAATTATACCCAATAAAGATGTTAAAAAAAGAAAAAAGAAAATATCCATTCTAAAAAGCAAGTATGCTTACCTAAATTCCCAGGAGTGGTGGGCAGGGGGTGAGGCAGAGAGACAGAAAGGGAGAATGAGAGGTGGAGATGAGCTGTTTCAACTTTTACTAAATGATACGGCAGAGTTAACATGTATTGAAGTAGGAGGTTAATGGTCAAATAAGTAAGATTAACAGAAAAGGATTACATTCAATTTTATATGTATACTTTTTTCCTGATGTATTTTTAATTCTTCTGGAGAAGGGCAAACTGAAGGAGGGAAAGAAATCCAGTAAACATGTATTCTTCGTTTATTACTACTCAGCTTGCATTTTAAGATTAATATAATACTGATTATTATTCTACATCGTGCTTATAATGCTTCATTCAGCGCAAACTATTGCTAAATACTTTGTACACATTATGTCATGTGGCTCCTAGTTGACAACACTGCTTCTCATATCAAATAGCGTTTCATATATTTATAACATTTGTTACATCCATTTTTTGATCCTTTCAACAATCCTATGAAATAAATATTATCATTTCTATTCAATGGATTTGTAAATCTGAGGCTCAGAGACATTACTGTGTTAGTGACAGATTTATCAACGAATGAGAACACCAAGTCCAAGTCTGATCTCTGCACCCTGCTGTATCTGGAGTATATATTATTCAAGTCATCCTTGAGGTCCCACTGCTATATCACACTTGACTCCTCCTATCCATTGTCAGTCATGTAACCAATCAAACCAAACCCGTTTTTATCATAAAAGGGTATCAGTTTATCTCCACATATTTAAAGAGATCTCAGTTTAGGTCGATTTGACTTGGTATATAATTATAACTGTTCTTCCTTTAATTCTTAGGGAATTAAAAATTCCCCAGAGAAGTCCATTTATCTCCAAAATTAGGCAATCATGCTCTAACTGAATACAGTCATATAGCTATGATTTACTAAAGAGTTTTAAGCCACACTATCACCTGCTTACTCAATGTAAGCAAACTGTGTGCAAATGCAATGAATATCTCATTTAATGAAGTGATTGTAACATCAAAAATTAAACTGAAGATTATTTCATATCATGTTCACTGAGCATATGATCTAATTAAAGCATGTAAATTATTAGAGATAACCCATCTCGGTAGCATGTCAAATGAAGATACCCTATCTATCATTAGGAAATAAAGTTTGCGAATGATGTTGAACAACAGCTATAAAGTACAAGTGTAACCAGAAATTTTATATTTTGAGATATAGAAACAAAGAATCATAACTCAAAATTTGTATAATATTACACTTAGCTACATTTGACTAACAATAAATCATGCCAAGTTTAGAATAAGTGTTTCTCATAATATTGAAATTATTGAAGTGACAGAAGTAATTGTCACTTTTACAGCAGTACGAACTCAGTTTGCATGGTTAAGTCTAGATTGTTTCTCAAGGAATCTTAAAGTAAAAGCTCTCCTGATAAAGTACTTTTCTACTGATTGCTCTTATCAAATTATTTATTCTTAAAAGTAAATATTTCACTTCTCATTTATATGTTTAGAAAGAGAAATGTAAACTAAATCTCTGAATGAAGCTCTCAGCAAAATATGAGAATACACTTTTTTTGTCATTTCCCAAAAGCTCTCAGTAGTATCAAATGAAATAATATGTTTCTGCTTTTAAAGTCTTAACTATCCTGAAGATACCTGCAAAAATCCAAATGATGAGTAGATATCATTAAGAAAGCAACAGCAGCACTCACTCATGCGCCCTTTAATAGAATACCTGATCCAATAAGAGAATAGTTTACAGAAAGGAACTTAGATAAAATCAGTCTTTAATGGATGTAGAACATTGAAAAACTGGCCATGGTATTTATTTTCTTAAGCTCAAAGCAATTTGTAATGATTTTATTCTTCATGAGTGAAAAAGCCCTCGCTATCTATCTTACAAAGTATAGAATTGCTTTGAGTTCAACCAGTTGCCTAAATGAGAGTGGGGTAGAAAAATGAGAAGAGCACAAAAAAGGAGGGTGTTTGTAAGAGTAATAAATAGAGGAAGGGGAAAGAGAGAGAGAACAATGGAGAGAAAAAGAATGAGAGAAATTTTAACTTCTTAGGCTATAGGCAATTATTTGTGATGTCCCCCCCATAGTATCAGACATCAAAATGTACGCACATCCTCACTTAATACTGTTTCTATATAACCATGTAAAAGTAGATGGTTTGTATGCTATTGGTTTGGTTTGTACTGCAAATGGCTACATGAAATTGCAATATTTTGTGCATCTTTAATATTAATCTATTTTAAATGCACTATTTTCTTTCTGTATTGTGGAACCAATAACTTTTAGGTCTCCAATATTTTCAAAGGCTCTTGAAAAGCTAGTAGGCCCCAGGAATCCGTAAGGGTCAAATGCATAAGGCAGCCCTGCTAAAACAGTTTGGCTATTGGTCGTTAAGCTACCAGTCTTTCAATTGCTCATCTTGGAAAAATGTTCAATGTTTTCTACTCCTTTTTTTGAAAGTCCTTAATGCAACTGAATGCAGATCTTAGAATATCATCAATGTATATGTTTCTTAGGGCCTGTTTTAGGATACCACATGAGTATGAGTTTAATTTTGATATTTTATCCCATTCTTTATAAGATAATAAAGGCACCCTCATTAATCATGCCTGCCTAATGAGTCTACCTTGAATTCTAGAGTCAATCTCACACAATTTGTTCATTTTCATACAACTCTTTTTATAAAAAATTTTATTGGAGTATAGTTGCTTTACAATGTTGTGTTAGTTTCCACTATACAGCAAAGTGAATCAGCTATACATATACATATATCCCCTCTTTTTGGATTTCCTTCCCATTTAGGGCACCACAGAGCATTGAGTAGAGTTCCCTGTGCTATACAGTAGGTTCTCATTAGTTATCTATTTTATACATAGTATCAAGGGGAAAAGGGGTGGGGGGGTGGAATGAATTGGGAGATTGAGATTGACATATATACATCATTTTCATATAATTCTTTCCATTATTTCACTGAAGTAAAAAGTATTGTCAGAGACAAGGCTTAAATAAGAGGGACAGAAAATAAAAATACATTTGGAAAATGAAGTAGTTACAGTTAATGTAACAATTATATACAAATAATTTGAAACATATATACAGATAATTTTGCAGGATCCATGGCCCTGTTCTCAGAGTAAATGATTACCTTTGTTTTAAACTCCAGTAAGTTGTGTTAAATTTTAATTCCCCCTCCCCTAAATAAATGACAATTCTTTTCTTTTATATGTTTTACCTAAGCTATCAATGGTTTACCAAATTAAAAAGAAAAAATCAAGTATCACTTAAATATCCAGAGTTTATTTTATCTTTGACCTTCCCTGACCTCAACACCAGCTCGCCAGGATATTTGCTCCTTACAGGACTAAAAGCCACACTCCTCTTCAAACCTTTGTTTAGAGGCCCAGCTTCACTTCCTAATAAAGACTGACAAAATAGATTCTTAACAATATACTACTTTTTTTTTATTGTAGTAAAATTGCTTTACAATGTTGCGTTAGTTTCTGCTGCACAATGAAATGAATCAGCTATATGTATACCTAGATCCCCTCCCTCTTGGACCTCCCTCCCACCCACCCCCCCCCCCGTCCCACTCATCTAGGTCGTCACAGAGCACCAAGCTGAGCTCCCTGTGCTATACCATAGTTTCCCACTAGCTAGCTATTTTACACATCGTAGTGTACATATGTCCATCCTAATCTCCCAATTCGTCCCACCCTCTCCTTCCCCCCTGTGTCCCTATGTCTGAACTCTACGCCTATGTCTCCTTTTTGACAGATAATAATACCTTAAACTAAGGTTTGCATAAATTTAAATGCCTTTGAGGGGCAGGCAAGTATCACAAACATATGAAGTAGCCTAGCACAAGACTGAGATCCGAAGAGCACAAATTCCAAATTATATTTACAATATTTTAAAACATTCTTATAGCTGAATAAAATTACTACAATCATCAATTTTAAGACCCCATAGTAACCCTTAGTACATTCATTATGGAATTTTCTTATGTTTAGTAATTATTCAATAAACAGAAGGATAGATAAATTGATGGATCAATAGAAGAATGGTGGAATGATTGGGTGAATGACTTTTGATGAGAACACTTATTTTTGTCTGAGTATAGCCACTCAAAATTAAATAGGTAAATAACTGTTTGCCTTTGAGTGAGACCAATTCTGGCTAGACGCTTATTGCATGCAAAGGCTGGTGAAAGCAAAATAAGCGTTTCACAGAAAAGTAAAAGAAAATCAAAAAGTACCGTTTCCCAATACTACTGCCTGAGGAAGATTGTAAGACTTTTCAAAACACCTTAGATATTTCCACTAAGACCAAGAGACACATGAACATATGTAGCTGGAAGTGCTCATGGTGACCATCAGTCCAAATGTCTAATTTTAGAAAAAAGAGATCTAGAAAATACTTTCCCATAAACCATAAAAATTTAATAGAACCAATACCAGAATTCTCTAAGATTCTTTCCAGAGCATCTCACTCTTTAAGGGAGGAGAAAGATAGCTTCCTACTAATTGTGATTCATTTTTTCCATGTATTTTCTCAAAAGTTGCAAGAATATACCATGTTCTAATTAACACAATGAACTATATCAATGTTTCATAAGTTGCTACCATTGGATCTTTGGATGTCTTTGGAGTTAATCTCAATAATTTGAGAGTTACTGAGTTACATCATAAGAGGCTTTATGAAAACTATCAACTTTCACACTATTTAATTCCCATCATAGCCACTGTGCAGATTACAGATGACCCATGAGCATCACTGGGGTTAATCTGCATATAACTCATAGTTGGCCCTCCATATCCACACGGTTCCTCTGCATCTGTGAATTCAACCAACCACAAACCAACTAGTACTATAGTATTTACTACTGGAAAATATCCACATATAAGTGGACCCATGCAGTTCGAACCTGCATTGTTCACAGGTCAACTGTATTTTCATTAGCAAACCCCTATGGACCATAACTCCTGGTGTTCATGCCTTTATAAGCCACTCTAGACATTGACTTGGAGCCTGACCATATGACTTACACTGGCCTACAGTATAGCAGAAATCATGATGCAAACAAAGGCAAACCTGGGGCAGCTTTTCTTGAAACTCTCTCAGAGCCCATTCATGCTCTAAGGAGGTCAATGCTAGAGCACAGCAGAAAGAGAAGGAGGCCATATGACAGAGCACTGAGACACCACACAGGCAAGCAACCCCCAGATCCCCAGCTGAGCCCTGATCAAATTACTGATGCACAATATTGTGGGAAATAATGACTATTGTCACTTTAAGAACTTAAGCCACGAAGTTCTAAAGTGATTTGTTACACAGTGATAAATATATACCTAATCAAAAATGGGTAAAACTATTAATTAGAAAAGAAATGTAAGGCTTGAAGGGTGGGAGTAGGTAAGAGGACAACTAAGTATATGCCAAAAGACTACTGTAGACACATGTCAGCATCTTTAAAAGAACCCACATCACCCAAGCACCAAGACTACAGTGAAGGGCATAAGATTATCAGAAAGGGAAGAACAGAAATTGTAACCACCTTAAAATTACATGACTTTAAATGATTTTCACATTAAATATAATAAAGATTAAGTATAACAACATCTTTCAATAATCTTATAATATAATATCTCATTATTCCCCTTGGTACGGATAAGGAAATGGAGATCTAGAAAGATTAAGCAACTTGCCTCCGGTCTCTTAGGTGTTTAAAGGATGGCTCCAAGACAGTGGTTGATTGGATAAAGATTAGACAGATTTCTTACTGTCTACTGGATAGATGAAGGCGCCCATAACCCCTAAATTAGTATACCTCTTGGTAAATGTCATTTGACTTTTGTGACAGGGTCAGCATATCATATGAAAGAAATATTAAGTTGGGAGATTAGATTAATTCTACTGATGATATTAAATTACATTCATACTGGAACAGTAGTAAATATCACTTTTTCTCTTTTTAAAATGTTAAAGGTTGTCTCCTTTGTGTTTTTTTCCTAATAAATTCTTATTAACATTTTATTTTTCTCAAAGTTGAGGGGAACGTACAGAGATCTTCCATTTACCCCTGTCCCCAAACATACATGACCTCCCCCATTTTCAACATCCTCCAACAGAGTGGTATATTTGTTACAATTGATGAACCCACATTGACACATCATTATCAGCCAAAGTCCATAGTTTACATTAGAGTTCATTCTTAGTGGAATACGTTCTATGGGTTTGGAACAAATGAATAATGACACATATATTGGGTTGGCCAAAAAGTTCTTTCAGGTTTTTCCATAAAATCTTATGGCCAATGAATTTTTGGCCAATCTGATAGATTATTAAGGTATCATACAGAGTATTTTTACTGCCTTAAAAATCCTCTAATTTAGTTATTCATCTCACCCCACCCCCCACCAAACCATGGCAATCACCTAGCTTTTTACTGTCTCCATATTTTTGCATTTTCCAGAATGTCATATAGTTGGAATCATATATTAGTAGTCTTTTCATATTGGCTTTTTTCACTTAGTAATATGCATTTAAGGTTTCTCCATGTCTTTTCATAGCTAGATGGCTCATTTCCATTTAGTACTGAATAGTATTCCATTATCTGGATTTACCATGATTTATCATTTCACCTACTGAAGGGCATCTTGATTGCTTCCGTGTTTTGGCAGTCATGAACAAAGATGCTATTAACATCATGTGCAGGATTTTGTGTGGATATACATTTTCAGATCCTTTGGGTATATACCAAGGAGCATGATTGCTGGATCGTATGGTAAGAATATGTTTTGTTTTGTAAGAAACTGCTAAACTGTCTTCCAAAGTGGCTATACAATTTTGCATTCCTACCAGCGATTTTTGAGAGTTCTTATTGCTCCCCATGCCCACCAGTATTTGGTGTCATCAGTGTCTCAGATTTTGGCCATTCTAAAATGTGTGAAATGGTATCTTGTTGTTTTAATTTGCAGTTCCCTGATGACATATGATGTGGAACATCTTTTTATATGCTTACTTGCCATTTATACATCTTCTTTGGTGAAATGTCTGTTAAGGTCTTTGACTTATTTTTGAAACAAGTTATTTGTTTACTTCTTGCTGAGTTTCAAGAATCCTTTGTACATTTTGGATAACAGTCCTTTATCAGATGTGTCTTTTGCAAATATTTTCTCCTAGTCTGTATGTTCTCTTCTCATTCTCTTGAAATTTGTTTTTCACAGAGCAGAAGTTTTTAATTTTAATGAAGTCCAGCTTATCAATTATTTCTTTCATGGATCATGTCTTTGGTGATATATCTAAAAAGGCATCACCATATCCATGGTCATCTAGATTTTCTCTTATGTTATCTTCCAGAAGTGTTATAGTTTTGCATCATACAGTTAAGTCTGTGATACATTTTAATTTTTGTGCAGGGTATAAGGCCTGTGTCCAGATTCATTTTATTTTTTTGCATTTGGATCTCTAGTTGTTATAGCACCATTTGTCAAAAAGACCATATTTGTTCTATCATACTGCCTTTTCTTCTTTGTCAAAAATGAGTTGACTACATATTATGTGGGTTTATTTCTGGTCTCTCTATTGTTTCACTGATCTATTTGTCTAATCTTTCAGCAATACCACATTGTCTCGATTATTGTAGCTTCATAGTAGGTCTTGAAATTTGATGGCATCAGTCCTCGAACTTTGCTCTTCTCCTTCAACATTTATTGGCTGTTCTGGGTTCTTTGCTTTTCTATACAAACTTTATAATCAGTTTGTCAATATTGTAAAGTATATGGCTGGGATTTTGATTGGAATTGCATTGAATCTATAGATCAAGCTAGGAAGAACTGACATCTCAAAAATATCGTGTCTTCCTACCAATGAACATGGAATATCTTTCCATGATTTTTGTTCTTTGATTTCATTCAGAGTTTTGTAATTTTTCTCACATATATCTTGTACTTATTTTGTTAGATTAATACCTAAGTATTTCATTTTGGGGAGTGCTAATATAAATGGTGTTGTGTTTTTAATTTCGAAGTCTACCTGTTCACTGCTGATATACAGGAAGGCAACTGACTTTTTATTGAATAAAAGATTCTTTAAATTCTCTACTGCTTTACAGTTTTCAAAAGGTTCACACACATAATTTTATATAATCTCATACTAACCCTTCTTTTCCCCTACCCCTATATTGCCCTCCCCTCTTCCCTCTCCCCACTGGTAGACACTAGTTTATTCTCTGTATCTGTGAGTCTGCTTCTTTTTTGTTTCATTCACTGGTTTGTTGTATTTTTAAGATTCAACATATAAGTGATATAATACAGCATCTGTCTTTCTCTGTCTGACTTAGTATAAAAATAGAATTACCATATGACGCAGCAATTCTTCTTCTGGGCCTATAGTAAAAAAAATTCAAAAAGATACATGCACCCTAATGTTCATAGCAGCATTATGTACAATTTCCAAGGTATGGAAGCAACTTAAGTGTCCATCAACAGATGAATGGATAAAGAAGATGTGTTTTATATATATATATATATATAATGGAACATTACTGAGCCATAGAAAAGATGAAATTTTGCCATTTGCAGCAACATGGATAGACTTGGAGAGCAATTGAATTTTGAATATTAACCCTGTATACTACAAATTTGCTATAATCACTTACTAGTTCCTGGAACGTCTTGGTTGATTCTTTCAAATTTTCTACATAGATA
This sequence comes from Lagenorhynchus albirostris, assembly GCF_949774975.1. NCBI lineage: Eukaryota > Metazoa > Chordata > Mammalia > Artiodactyla > Delphinidae > Lagenorhynchus > Lagenorhynchus albirostris. Next base: position 98,704,585 of record NC_083097.1, on the reverse strand, counting down.
ATCATGTCATAATTTTATTTCTTCCTTTCTAATCTGTATACCTTTTATTTCCTTTCATTTTCTTATCATATTAGAACTTCCAGTATGATGTTGAAAAGGAGTGGTGAAAGGGGATATCCTTGCCTCGTACTTGATCTTAGTGGGAAAGCTTCAAGTTACTTACCATTAAGCACGATTATTTTATGTTTTAACTTAAGGTTTAATTTGTATATTCATTCTTTTCACTCAAGTTCTAATTCTGGTTTTCAAACTAACGAAAAACTGGAGCACACCAAAAATTTTGTTTCAGCCATAAATAGTTTTTTATTATGTGATAAAAAAATTCCTTTGGAGAATGGAAACCAAAGAAAACACAACCCAGTTCAAAGCTTATGTTGCATTTATTATTTTTTAAATGTGGGTTGTAATATGGTAAAAATCCCACAGATAATAAAGATTTGGAAGCAAAATATCATAATGACCAATGGAAATAACTGTAGAAACAGATTTTATTCACCTGGACTGCTGGCATAATTATTAACACATAACAGCTTGATTATGTAATAACTACTCAGAAAGCTGTAAGTAAGGGGCTCAAAGCAAAGAATGGGGCCTTCTGTTTGCACAACAGAGATTATTTCCCAATAAGCAGAGATATATTTAAAACTCTCAGTGTTTTCATTTCATCTTTCAGTTAAATACATACACAATCAGTTGTAATAGCAAAAGGAAGATGAACTAGGCTCTGAGTTATGAGGGTTAAAACTACAAACTTTTTAACTACATTGTTATTTTCACCCAAATTACTTATATTTAAGAAGCAAGAGTATCATGAATATGCAATCAAAGGAAAATGAACAAGAGATAAAATATTTATAAGAACACTAGTAATATATATTTCCACTTATGACCATAAGGGGGTATCTGGTGTTGAACATGTCTTCCTGCCATAAATAACTGTAAAACTAGACAAAAATATGTGTGATAACTTGCTTCAGAGGTTGTACAACAGGTAGCAAACACAGTACTAAGATTCTTGAGAGATCATTGACCTCCATGATTGCTTCGGTTTTTTGCTAGAGACACTTCCTGGATGTGGTACAGGAAGAGAGAGTCAAAGTAGAACACAGCAGTATCACTGTATTGAGGATATAGAGATTGGAGTTCTAGGCTAGTGAGTTGGATGAAATGAGTGAGGAAGGTTAATGAAAAGAAGGGAAATGTGCAGTGTGAGACTTCCACAAATCTGCATAAAGAGCCTGCTTGAGATCTTGGCTTAATATCAAGAAGCACTTCTGGGCTTCCCTGGTGGCGCAGTGGTTGAGAGTCCGCCTGTTGATGAAGGGGACATGGGTTCGTGCCCCGGTCCGGGAAGATCCCACATGCCGTGGAGTGGCTAGGCCCGTGAGCCATGACCGCTGAGCCTGCGCGTCCGGAGCCTGTGCTCCACAGCGGGAGAGGCCACAACAGTGAGAGGCCCACGTACCGCAAAAAAAAAAAAGCACTTCTACAGGGAAAGAATCTAAGTGGCCAAGCAAAGAATGAACACTGGAGAAAGAATAACTACTAGAGCATGCAAAGGGCTCTGAATAAGTACTAGAGCATGATTTCAAAGGACTAGGAAAGACCCTGCAGAATTCTTAAGACACTTAAGAGAGACCCTGTAAGAACCACATCTTATATGTAAATCTAATACAGCCCCAAATTAAAGGCGATTTTAGATCCTTCATATAGAAGCTTTAAAACAACCTCTAAAAGGAACAACTGATATGAAGTAAATTAACTGCTAACATAAATAACACCCAAAACTTCATTAATAAGAGAAAATAACAAAACCTAGATGCTCAACACCATGAGATTGATAGTCTAGTATAAAATAAAAACTACTAGAACTACAAAGAAGAAAAATGATGTCTTTAACCAGAAGAAAAATCCAATAATAGAAATAGACCTAGAAATCATACATATGAAATCTAGAGTTAACCCTTCTTTTGAATTCTTTAATTGGGTTATAATCTATACTTTTAGTTATCATTTACATTTTAATTCTAATATTTTCATTACATCCTTTTTAGTTATCTGCCAAAGTTGTCCAACTTGTATTTAATTCCTTGTATATTTTAATTATAATTATTTTAACATTTCATTGGATGATTTGGTTATCTGGATCTCCTGTGGATTTGTTTCTATTGTCACTTTTTCCTCTTGGCTTTTGAACCTCTTAGTTTCTGAATACCTAATATATTCGATCAACTGCTGGATAGTACATATAAAGATTATACAGGTATTTTTGAGGCACTTGAAAATGTTTTTTCCTTCAGAGATTTACATTGTTTTCTGCCATGCAAGCTAGAGACAGTTAACATTATCCCAATCAAGACTTATTATTTGCAGCAGGGCTTCAGTTTAGGGAACTACTTGTACAGTTCTGACTACACTTAATCCTAGGGTATAGCCTTATGGAATGTCCCTCAGAAAACTGGCATTTACCAAGACTACTTTTCCTTAGCTCTCTCTAAATTTGAATTTTTGTCTTCTGATCTCCTTGAAGCTGCTGAAAACTCTGCTCAACTTCTCAACCTCTCATCTACTGATCATGGAACCAGCCATTTATTGCCTTAAAGCAGGAATCAGCAGACTGTCTATAAAAAGCTGAATAATAAACTTTTTAGACTTTGCAGACCAAGAAGCAAAATTGAGTATATTATATAGGTAATCATACAACAAGTGAGATATCTCCTATTCTGTCTTCATCCATTTGCATGGGAAGGGCCATCCTGACTGGTCAGCACACTTTGTGCCCAGTTGCCATATGGAAGAGACATTGTCCAGATGAAGAGGGACCAGCCCCAGCAGAGAGGTCTGGTGGACCAGGCAGGCAGGGAGAATAAGGCGAAGGGGGCTCCACAGTCAGTTTTACTTTCTGCTTCACTGAAATTGAGATCTCAGTGTACCCTTCTGTTCCCTTCGGGAGCCCAGCCGTTTCCACTTGGGAAGCTTGTGGAGTGGAGCCAACTCACTGAGCTACCAATTCCCAGACTGAGATTCTAGGTTGCTAGTGGTTACTAAAAGCAAAGTCCTTAACTTATAGGTAGAGGCCAACATGGGCCATGAGCAGCAGCAACAGTAATGATTCTTAACTACCATTGTTGCCCAAAAGTATAATTTCCAAAACTGGAAAAATAATAAAACATACAACAATATGCCTGTTATTAATTTAGTAGCATAACTTCCTAATGGGATTTAGGACATGAATATAATTTCTAGGGGAAAATTCACTATTTAAAGTTGTTGCAAACAGAGGAAAGATTACTAGATGATATAGAGAGGTACAAATAAAAGAGAAGAGCAGATATTTTTAAGTAATAATCCCTGTCCTAAAAGTCAAGTGTTATTAGTTATAAATTGATATATTAAAAATTATAAGATGTATATATAGCTATGGAACTTAGAGCTCAAAATTTCAAATGAGTGATCATGTACCTGATTTGAGGTAGGAAGATTACGATGCAGAAATGAGAGATATTTCACTGGGGAGGGTAAGGGTAAGGACCTGGGCATAGTTAAATCTGGTAAGCAAAAACAGAAACACTTATTAGTGTTCATACAATTAGAAATATGTATACATGCACACATATTTACATATGCGTTCATGTACATTTTTTGTCCGACCTACTTTACTACCTCTGTTTATTATGACATAGATCCATTGATCAGGCCCAGAAAAATTTGTGTTTCTAAATATAGTAGTCTAGCATAGTCTTAACATAATCTATTCTCCCAAGTTACATACTGAAACCTTTAGTTTAAGAGCAGACAGAGAGATTATCCAGAGCCCAAATGTGGATCGTTCATGTTTAATTTGGAAAAGCCATGTGTCATATTCAAATAGCACATGAGATGTTGTTAGAAGGTCTTCTCATTACCAAGCTATTGTTTTGCTTCATATCTTTGAAATACACACAGAAAAGTAATTAAGGGGAGAAGCCTAGATTATAAGAAACAGACAATTATTTAGTGTTTTCCCAAAGGTTTGTAGTCTATGTGGGATAACTAAAAATATAATTTGACATTGGTCCTAGCAATAGAGGAGTGACTGATACTAGCCTAGCCATCCAAAAATAAAACAGAAAACTGTATGAGGCAACTGTTTGTAAACATTCTACAAAAGGGACACAGGATTGCAATCACTGAGAGTGTGGGAATATGTGGAATAAGCCCCACAATAGCCCTGGCTCTATGTCTGGAGGCAGTTTCTAGAACAGAAGAAAGAAAAGGACAAGCAGAGCACAGTAGTCTTGCTAAACTGAGAAAACACAGACTGCAGATATGGACTACAATGCTGGCTGGAAGTTGTGCGTTAAGATACCAGACAGAAGGGAGCTGAATAGAGAAGGAGCCCCAGAAACCTACGTGGAATTCCCCTTCCTTTGTTGGTCAAATATTAAGTTGTGTGCTTTTTGAGTGAGACTCTGCAAGGCCTGGAAGAGAATAGCTGCTGGGAGCTGTGGGCTAAGTAGAGATTTCAGCATCTCTGCACAGCTAAGAGACATAGAAGTCCAGCCAAAATGAAAGGTCTTTGCTCAATGTTCTTGGTATTCAGTTGATACCCAGAAGGTCCCAGACTAATCCTAGAATAATGACAAATAAAGACTCACAATAACAAAGCTTTTAAAATGCTTCAAAAAGATAAGCTTATTCACTAGTAAATTAATGCCTGCAAGGATAAAACTTAACACTCTCCAAAAAAAGGCAACAGAAAATGACCACAAGAAGCCCTAGATGGGGACTTCCCTGGTGGCGCAGTGGTTAAGAATCCGCCTGCCAATGCAGGGGACACAGGTTTGAGCCCTGGTCTGGGAGCAACTAAGCTCGTACGCCCTAACTACTGAGCCTGCACTCTAGAGCCCGCGAGCCAAGACTACTGAAGCCTGTGCGCCTAGAGCCCATGTTCTGCAATAAGAGAAGCCACCACAATGAGAAGCCTGCGCATCTGCAATGAAGAGTAGCCCCCACTCGCCATGACTTGAGAAAGCCCACAAGTAGCAAGGAAGACCCAACACAGCCAAAAATTAATTAATTAATTTTAAAAAAGAAGAAGGCCTAGATGTTGAAATTGGTAAAAAACATGTATATATTTATATATATTCAGAAGCTTAAATAAATTTATGGCCATAAGAAAGGGACAGATGTACCTGAAATTTATAATATTTGAAATGAAAAAGAAAAAGGGTGGGGGTGTCAATAAATGGGTTAAATACAGCTTGGAAACACCAGAAGAGAAAGGATTATCCAGTCCACAAGAATGAAAAGAAAAAAATACATACAGACAGAGGCTCAAAGATCTGGGAGACAAAATCAAGTGGTATAACATAAATATAAATGGTGTCACAGGTGTAGACAAACTGACAATGAGACAGAAAGAAGATTTGAAGAAATGATATCTTCAAACTGTCCAAAATTTGGTAAAAACATGAACTTCAAGATCCAGGAAGGTCAGCAAATCCCAAACAGAATGAATAGAAATAAAACACATCTGGATACATCACACTCTAACAGCCAGAAATCATAAATCAAGGTAAAACATTGGAAGCAGCAAGAAAAACAACATATTACATATGAAAACAATGACATAAGTGACTATTGACTTCTAATCAGAAACAATGTAGGCCAGAGACAAAAGAACAAAATCTTAAAAGTGCTGAAGTAAAACAATTTAAAAATTGTCAACTAAGAATTCTATATCAAGTGAAAAAAATCCTTCAAATGTGAATGTGAAATAAAAGCATTTTCGGATTAGAAAAAAAATAAGCAAATTCATGTTATTCAGACTGAAAGTGACCAATATGGAAATGCCAATATATGGGAAGGGAAAAAGAACAATATAAATATGTGGATAACTATAAAAAAATTACACTTTTCCCTATTTCTTTAAAATACATATAACTGTATAAAGTAAAAATTATAACACTTTATTTTGAGGCTTATAATATATGTAAACGAATTTCATACGACACAACACCAAATTCAGTGGAAAATAAATGAAAATACATTGTTTCAAGGGTCTTACAATTTATTTGAAGTAATATAATCAGCAATAATGCATACTGAAAACCAAGAGGAAACACTAAATCTCTCACACACACACACACACACACACAGAAATTAGCTTAAAAAGCCAATAGGAATACCATATATTTGATTAACTCACAATAAATGTTTTTTTTTATCCTCTGTTCAATCATTAAAATCAATGTATGGTACAAATAGAAAACAAATAATGAAATTGTACACCAAACATATCAATAATTATATTAATTAAAAGTTAGATGAACAAAATATCAAAAAGAATGATAAATAGCCAATAAATATATAAAAAGTTCTTAATGCAATTAACCATCAAGGAAATACAATTAAAAACACAATGCAGGGCTTCCCTGGTGGCGCAGTGGTTGAGAGTCCGCCTGCCGATGCAGGGGATGCGGGTTCATGCCCCGCTCGGGAAGGTCCCACATGCCGCGGAGCGGCTGGGCCCGTGAGCCATGGCCACTGAGCCTGCACATCCAGAGCCTGTGCTCCGCAACGGGAGAGGCCACAACAGTGAGAGGCCCATGTACCGCAAAAAAAAATAAAATAAAATAAAAAAATTTAAAAGACACAATACACACCCATCAATATGGCTAAAATTAAAAATATTGAGTAACAACACCAAATGTTTGCAAGGGTGTGGATCAACCACAAGTCTAACACACGGTCAGCAGATGTGCAAAACTGTGCAACTGCTTTGGAGAAGAAATTTCTTATAAAATGAAATATGCATTTACCCTTTAATCCAGAAATTTCTCTCTTAGGTATTTACTCAAGGGGTCAGAAAATTTATGTTCATGAACATAGTCACAAAGATTCATAGAAGGCTGTCTACTCATAATAGCAAAACAAGGGAAACAATCCAAATTTCCATCAATAAGAAAATAAATAAGCTATATATAATATGTTCATACACTAGAATGTTAACAATCAAAAGAAAAAGAGTGAACTTCTGATACATGTAAAAACATACATAAATATCACATATTATGCTAAAATCCAGAAGTTGGGCACAATGGAGTTTTACAGTACAACTCCATTTATATTAATAAAATTCTAGAAGGGGTAAATGTACCCTATGGTGAAAAAAATCAAAACAGAATTTGCCCCCTTATAGGGAAGGAGGTGGGATAGGCTGAGTAGGTAAAACAAGGAATATTTCTTGAGTAATGGAATTACCTTATATCTTCAAAGGGGTATGGATTACATGAGTGTTATAGTTGCCAAAATTCATCTAATTGTACACTTAAGCTTTGTACATCTCACTGTATGTAAATTTTATCTCAAAGAAACTCAAGAAAAACATTCCCACATCTAATATCATACTCAGTGGTGAAAGATAAAGTTTTTTCTCTAAGATGAGACACAAGATAAGGATGCCTGCTTTTGCTACTCCTATTCAACATAGTTCTAGATGTCCTAGTCAGAGAAATTAAGCAAGAAAAAGAAATAAAGAGCATACAAACTGGAAAGATAGAAGTATAATTAATCTCGGTTCACAAAAGGCATGATCTTATCTGTAGAAAACACTAAAAATTCCATGCACGCACACACACACACACAAAGCATTAGAACCAACAAACAAGTACAGCAAAGTTACAGGAAAACAATTAACACACAAAAATCAACTATATTTCTATATATTAACAATGAACAATTCACAAAGGAAACTAAGAAAATAATTCCATTTAAAATACTGTCAAATAGAATAAAATACTTAGAAACAAATATAACCAAAGAAACTAAAGACTTGTACACTGAAAAGTACAAATCTTTACTAAAGGAAATTAAAGAAGAAACAAATAAATGGAAAGATACCCCATTTCATAAACGGGGAGACTTAATATTGCTAATACGTCAATACTACCCAAACTGATCTCTAGATTCAATGCAATACTATGAAAATCTCAATGGTGTTTTTGCATAAACAGAAAGATCCATCCTAAAATTCATATGGAATCTCAAAGGACCCCGGATAGTCAAACAATCTTGAAAAGCACAAACCTGGAGATATCACACATCCTGAATTCAAAACTTACTACAAAGCTACGGTAATAAAAACAGCATAGCATAAAGACAGACATATAGATCAGTAGAATAGAATAGAGCACCCAGAAACACATATAGTCAAATGATTTTAAACCAGGGTGCCAAGATCATTTAGTGGGTGAAAGGATAGTCCTTTCAACAAATGGTGATGGGAAAACTAGATATCCACATGCAAAAAAAAAAAAAAAAAAATGGGATGCTCACCTTACACCGTAAACAAAAATTGACTAAAAATGGATCAAAGACATAAATATAAGAGCTTTAAAACTATGCTTATGAACTCCTAGAAGAAAAAATAGGAAGATATTTCATAATTTTGGATTTAGCTCTGATATCTTTTTTAAAGATTTTTACATCAGTTTTAGGTTTACAAGAAAATTGGGAAGAAGGTAGAGAGATATACCTGCTCCTGCCACACAAGCACAACCTTGGTCAACATGATTTACCAGACAGTGATGTATATATTTATTTATTTACTTAATTACTTACATACTTACTTACTTTCCACGGATGAACCTACATTGACATATCACAATCACCCACAGTTAACAGTCAATATCCTAGGGTTCATTCTTGATGTCATTCATTGCATGGGTTTAGACAACAATAAAATGGCATATATCCATTATTATAAAATCATACAGAATATTTTAACTACCCTAAAAATCTTCTGTGTTCTACTTATTCATCTCTCATCCCACCTACCACAGGCAACCACTGATCTTTACTATTTCCATAGTGTTGCCTTGTCCAGTTGGAATCATACAGTAGAGAGCATTTTCAGACTGGCTTTTTTCATTTAATAGTATGCATGTAAGCTTCCTCCACGTCCTTTCATGACTTGATAGCTCATTTCTTTTTGGTGCTTAATAGTATTCCATTGTCTGGATGTACCATAGCTTACTTATCCATTCATCTACTGAAGGTCATCTTAGTTGCTTTCAGGTTCTGGCAATTATAAATGAAGCTGCTATAAACCCCCATGCACAGGTTTTTGTGTTGACTATGATAACTTTTTATGACTCCAAAAGCACAAGTAATAAAAGAAAAAATAGACAAATTGGACTTTATAGAAATTTAAAACTTTTGTGTGTCAAAAGACTATAAAGAGTGAAAACATAACACATGGAATGGCAGAAAAATATTTGCAAATGCTGTATCTGATAAGTGCTTGATATCCAGAACACATTTTTTTAATTGCTACAACTAAACAACAATGAAAAAAAGCAAAAAAAAAATCCAATTTAAAAAATGGGCAAATGACTTGAATAGACATTTCTTCAAAAAAGATGCACAAATGGCCAATAAGCATATGAAAAAATGTTTGACATCACTAATCATAAGGGCAATGCAAACCAAACCATAAGGAGGTATCACAAACACACTAGGATGTCTACTTTTTTTTAAAGGTAAAAAAACCCAACTGTTTATGAATATGTGGAGAAATCAGAACCCTTGTACATTGCTGGTGGGAATGTAAAATGGTGCAGCCATCATGGGAAATGGTATGGCAATTCCTACAAAATTTAAAAATAAAATTACCATATGATTCAGCTATTCCATGCCTGGGTACATACCCAAAAGTTGTGAAAGCAGGGACTCAGATATTTGTACACTCACACTCACAGTAGCATTATTTATAATCACCAAGGTAGAAGCAAGTATCCATTGACAGATGAATAGATAAACAAAATGTGATATATATATATATATATATATATATATATATATATATTCAAAGGAGTATGATTCAGCCTTAAAATGAAAGGAAATTCTGACACATGCTACAACATGAATGAACCTTGAAGACATTATGCTACATTAAATATGCCGGTCACAAAAGGACAAACACTGCATGATTTCATTTATATGAGGTATCTAAAGTAGACAAATTCAGAGAGACAGAAAGTAGAGTGGTGTTGCCATGGACTGGGGGAGTGGAAAGTGGGGAGTTTGTGTATAAGGGATAGAATTTCAGTTAAGGAAGGTGGAAACGTTCTGGAGATGGATGGTGGTGATGTTTGCACATCAGTATGAATATACCTAATGCCACTGAACTATACTCTTAAAAATAGTTGAAATGTAATTTTTATGTTACATATATTTTACTGTAATAAATTTTTAATTAATTTTTAAAATGGCATGGAATATGATTTTCTTTAAAAGTACATAATAAATGGAGAAGTATACTATAGCCATAGAAGTTTTTGATGAAAATTTTAAGTTGTAGAAAGAGGTTACCTAGGCTGACTAAAATGAATATGTTTGCATGATAAGGATGAAGAAACAGAAGGATTTTCTCCAGGTGAGGCATCAGTATTCTATATAGAGAATATGAGGATACCAAAGGACAATTTTAAACATGTAAAACCCTTCTTCACTGTGCAACATTATAAAAGATCAATATTAGAAGTCATTTAAAAATAAAGTCATAAATCTTAGAGTCCATGCACTCCTTCTTTAAACAAGTATGTATTGAAAGTCTACTTTGTGTCATGCATCATTCTTGGGACTAGGAATACATAAATGAAGAAGAGAAAGAGGACAGGGTGTGTAGGAAGGGACTGAGTGAGAGTGAGAGAGAGAGAGAGAATCAGTGGTTCATAAGTGCTACAGAGATAAAGGAAGAAAAGGGTGAGAGAGTGATTGGAGTAGAGTGGGTATCATTTTAACTGTCAGAACAACCGTCTCCTGGATAGTGACATTTGGGCAAAGATCTGAAGACGGTGAGGGAAGAAGCCATGTGAGTAAGTGAGGGAAAAACGTTCCAAACAGAAGGAAGAACAAATGTAAAATTTCCCATGCAAGAAGTTGTCTGCTGTGTTCCATAAACACCAAACAGACTAGAATAATTGGAGAGCAGTTTGCAAGAGGCTGAACGTTTAGAGATGAAACCAGACGGACAGTGGAAAACCCAATGCTTTTACAGACCTTTAGAAGGACTTTGACTTTTATTATTTTTACTATCAGTTAATTTGGGGTTAAATTTTTATCAAATTAGGTAAAATAAAGTAAGAATTAAGGAGTTATACAAAAATTTCCTTAACATTTATGGGACAAAGTCATGGTGAGGTTTGAGCTAATTTTACCTGTTTACATTTTTCAATTTTACTCTTACTATTATGTAGAGAAGAGAACACAATGGGAGAAAGTAGGCAATGGAGATCAATCAGGAGACAATTTAGCAATCCAGGTGAGAGATAATGGTGATTTGGGTAATGGTAGAAGCACTAAGAAGGGATTAGCCTTAGAATATATTGTTATGCAAATGGATTTGCAGTGGAATGTGAGGGAAAAAAGGAATCAAGGATAACTTCAAGGCTTTAATCTACGCAATTGGAAGTATATAGATTTACCATTAAATGAGTTGAAGAAGAATGTGAGAGAAGTAGGTTTATGGGGATAAGATCAGGAACATTTTTTGGACTTACAAGTTTAATATATAAACAGCTGTGTTTATGTGTGTTAAAGTCATGAGAAGGTCTGAACTGGAGATGTAAATTTGGGAGATGTAAGTTTTTTGAACTGTCAGCATATAAATGGTATTCAAAGCTATAAGACTGAGATCACTAAGCAATGGCTAGCGAGGGAGGTGAGGAGAGAGGGCAAGAGTGGTGGGGGGAGGGGAGAGAGAGAGAGAATAAAAAATGAAAAAAAAAAATTAAAAACTCAGCATTAGAGCAGTTTAAAGTTGCAGACCAGTCATAAAAGGAGGAAATTATTAGCTTTTCAATAAGTCAAAAGGACACAGTTAAGGATGAATTATGGCTAACAAAGGGAAGAAGTTATACACAAAATTCCCTGAACAGTTATGGAATACAAACATGTGACAAGAAACATTGCACTTTTATTCAAGTATGAGACTATGATCTAAGGAAGTTCTTAGAAAAATCTCAAATTGGCTGTCATCTCAAGATATACAGAATTTTAGAGTTTATATCTATTCAGCAGTTATTTATGGTATGTTTACTAAATAAAAGGCAGAGAAATACGCCAAGTGAAAGATCAGGTTTACTGTCCCTATACCTAGGAAGTTTATACACTAGGAAAATAAATGAGTCATACTCAGATATTTATTATTTAATTCAGTATGTGAAAAGTAACTAACAAATGAGTAAGTTGTTGGAGGCTGGATCACCTTTCATTCTATATTATTTAAGTGTACATAACTTTAAAAAAAAAGAAAAAAAATGTGGACTCATTTAACTGTAAAAGTTTACATGATACCATCAACTTCAGTCTCAAGTGTGGTTATAGGAATCTGGTCTCTATTATAGCTCTACTTCTTTCTGTTTAGTCTTCACTTGTAGATAGACTGTTTACTTGTGGTAGCTCCCAGCAGATCCAGGCATATATATAAAATATATTATATATATATATACTTTATATATAATTTATTATTTATTTATTTATTTATTATAATTAAATTCTAGCAGAAAAAAAAGAATCTTTTCCCCAAAATTTCTAACTAGCATCCTGGCTAGTCTCATGAGTCTCAATTAAGTTATACTGATATTTATGAATCAATATATGGCTAGGTTGAAGGGGAGGGGGAGGATGGATGGTGTTGCTTGGCTTAAATATATGTCAAATGTACATAAGCTAAGGATAGTAGAGGAATGGTTTCAAAAGAATGTCAGATTACTATTATGAGAAGAGAGGATAATAAATGCTGAATGGGGCAAAAAATGTATATATATATATATATACATACATACATTATATACAAAATATATATCTGTGTACATATTATGTGACTTATTGCGTGTGTGAGCAATTAAAGACGACCTAAGGGAAGTTGGAATTTGAGCATGGACCTTGAGAATTTAGGTAGTTGAAGGCTCTTGGAAGAAAGAAGACATCCCAGGTTGAAGGACTTATAAAGCAAATGGACACTGACAAAAAAAACAATTTTGAATGGATGGTCAAAAAAAGGCAAATTTGACTGGGGTGTTGAATGTATATATTGAGGACTCATGTGAAATGATGCCAGGGTAGAGGGTTGACGTTTCATTTACTAATGGGAATCCCCTGACATTTGCGGAGAAGTAACATAACGTGTGATTTAGAATGAATTTGTAACCAATAACAAAATACCCAATTAATAGCAGCTTATGCCATAGAGCATTTATTTTTTATTTAAGAAGTCCAGAAGTAGACATTCCCCGGCCTTAACATTCTTCTACTCTGTCTTCCTTGATGTGGTGACATTTGTCTTATGGCTTTATATCCTCACACATCAGAACAATAAACTTCTCTTTACACAGCTCTCTCTTTCTTAGGGGGAAATATATTCCCATGTTCCCCGCATAAAATTGATTGCATCTCTTTGGCCAAAACTGTCACACAACTACCCTAGACCAATCACTGTCAAGGGAGAACAGGTTGCCATTAATTAGACCACACCTATCACGATTTATACTCTGCACTAGACATTTTGCTATTCTTAATCACATTTCTATTAGCAAAGAAAAGGAGGTAATGTTTATTGAACAGACTGCCAATAGAATGTACCACATGTCTGGAAAGACAAAATTAATCTGCAATTTGTGTGCAGATGGATGAGGAGGTGAGTTATAAAGGGTAGTGATAGCATCTACAGGCAGGGCATCAACAAGAGTATTGCCACTGAGAAACTGTCTATATCCTTGGAGGATATAAACCACCCTGCAATGTGAGGTTATAAAAAAGAGATTATGGAAATATTTTTTTGATCCATCTCCTAGAGTAATGGAAATAAAAACAAAAATAAATAAATGAGGGACTTCCCTGGTGGCGCAGTGTTTGAGAGTCCACCTGCCGATGCCGGGGATGTGGGTTCGTGCCCCGGTCTGGGACGATCCCGCGTGCCGCGGAGCGGCTGGGCCCGTGAGCCATGGCCGCTGAGCCTGCGCGTCCGGAGCCTGTGCTCCACAACGGAAGAGGCCACAGCAGTGAGAGGCCCGCCTAACGCAAAAAAAATAAAAAAATAAAAAATAAATAAATAAACAAATGGGACCTAATTAAACTTAAAAGCTTTTGCACAGCAAAGAAAACCATAAACAAAATGGAAAAGAAAACCTACAGACTAGAAAAAAATATTTGCAAATGATGCAACCAACAAGGGATCAATTTCCAAAATACACAAACTGTACTTACAACTCAATATAAAAAATAAATAAATAAATAAATAAATAATGGGCAGAAGACCTAAAGAGACATTTCTCTGAAGAAGACATACAGATGGCCAAGAGGCACGTGAAAAGATGCTCAATATAGCTAATTAGAGAAACGCAAATCAAAACTACAATGAGGTATCACCTCACATCAGTCAGAATGGCCATCATAGAAAGTCAATAGATAATAAATATTGGAGAGGGTATGGAAAAAAAGGAACCCTTCTGCACTGTTGGTGGAAATGTAATTTGAAGCAGCCACTATGGAAATACTCTTATGTGAAATCTAGAAAAAAAAATGATATAAATGAACTTACTTACAAAATAGAAATAGACTCACAGATACAGAAAACAAAATTATGGTTACTGAAGGGGATAGCTGGGGCTGGGTGGAAGTGATAAATTAGGAGTTTGGGATTAAAATATACACACTACTATTTATAAAATAGATAAACAACAAGGACTTACTGTATAGCACAGGGAACTATATTCAACGTCTTATAATATCCTATAATGGAAAAAATTTGAAAAAAATGTATAACTGAATCACTTTCCTGTGTACCTGAAACTAACACATTATAATTTAACTATACTTCAATTAAAAAATGGTTAAAAAAAGAGACAAAGAGAGAGGTCTTATTTGGTTTGTACTCTGCACTACCAGATTATTTAATTGTTTTCATCTCCTCATATCCCCAGGAGACCACTTACAGTTGTTCTCCCAATTTACTTTCTATTGAATAGTTTTAAACCTCCTTCCTATACTCTTCACCTACCCTCTGGCTTCTCTGGAAAAGGCAATGGAAGCAGTTTTATTTCCATCTTTTACTTATTAAAATTTTTTCACTTCCACTAGCTTAATGAAACATTTAACATTTGGCATTTTGCCACCTTGCCTATTCTCTTCTGCGTGAATTTTCAATTCCTTTCTTAAAAGAAAGTAATACCCAATAGGCAATACAGAGATTTGAAGAAGCAAATGACTTGACAAGGGCAAAAATATTGTTATGAGCAGTGTTTATATGCCTATATGGGTATGAATAGCTAGCAAAATAAACACAGATAATAAACCATGCTCCATTCTGCTTTCTATTATTACATAAAATTTCTTTTAAAATCTATGATCAAGACTGTGTCTAGATCCTACCTGTCTGTTGTCAATCCAGAGTTGTAATACATAGAATAGCAATCAAATAGGATACATGAGGTTCTCTAATCAAATGGGAATAAGGCCTCTGAAACCACTGCTTACTGATTGATCCAGTAATCTACACTAGGGCACAATCAACCCATTTTTCTTTGCAAAACATTTCACATGTGTTCAAATACAGTTTCCTGAAACAAATGCATCTTTGACTAAAACTTGATTCATAGAAATAATCAGATTTCACCATTAAGTTTACTGAGCATGTAATTTATGGGCACAAACCATAGCCAATATTGGAGGGTGTAGCAAAGTGGCTTTCAATGATCAAAGATTAACGACCAGAGGTCAAAACATGCAATGGTAACAGTCACATTACCATAAATTATAACATACATTTTTCAGTTGATAATAATAAAAATATGTGAGTGCTCACATATTTCTTTAAAGTCAGACCTGCTATTTATTTTTTTAATTAAAAAGTTTCTTCTTAATTTCATGACAAATGAGACCTACTAAAACCCTCCTAGCTACTCTGGAATGTTAACTTCAAAGGAAAGCAATAAATTTTTGGTAGGAAATCCTCAGCTCTTCTACTTTCTTAGGCTTTACTTAATACAGTAATCCTAAAAAATAAAATAAAAAATAAAAAAATAAACAGAAAACATCCATTGTTGAAATGTCTGTTCCGGTTATTTTAAAAAAATGTTCTTTTATTTTTATTTTCCTGAGAACATAGAAATAAGCTCTGAAAAACTTTATAACAAATATTACTTTTAAATATGAATACTCTCAGAAAGATGGACTAACATAATTAACATAATCATTTTCTTTGCCATATAACTTTATATACATATAAAATATACATTTTATATGACTTTAATATATTTTATATAACATTTTACTTCTAGGAATTGAAAGATGCTATGCCCCAAGTTGCTGCATTGATAAATTTTTCTGTCAACAAATGAAAAACAGAAGATATAGAATAAAGTGTGCTTTACATAGCCACTTTTAGCTATGTCTTGGGTTGAAATATGTCATTTTATTTAAAAAAATAATAGTATGAATGACTACTATAGGGCTTTGTAAATTATCAATAAGTTGGCAAACCAAAGCTTTCATCAAGTTACTTTTTCCCAAATCCAATTAAAATATACAAAAATATACATAATACACAAATTGAAAAGCTTTTTATGCAAAAAAGAAATACCTGTTTCTAAATACATTCCACTAAAAGTAAACATCTAACATTTACTGGAGGCTAAAGAAATATCTTTTGTTTTGTTTTTCCCTATTGACAAAATACTCCATCTGCTTAGTTTCTATCATGAAAACAGCTGAAAGACAATTCATCAGAAAAACTAAATACTTACTAAGCCAAACTAATTATGTACACAAATATATTGATTCTTCCAGTACAATGTCCCTGAACAGCTAAACATTATTGAAGTTCTTTACATTGTGCATGTTTAAACGAAAACATCTACTAGTCTAAACTATTTTCCATCAGAATTCACAAACCATTTCATTGCAGTAATTACAAATAAAATGGAAGAGCAATTAAAGGTATTAGCCATGTGATCCTCAAAGACTCACAGTAGAAAACGAAGAACTCTACTGTTTTAAACGTCAAATTAAAAAAACAAAAAGTTATCAAAAAAAGAGAGAGAGCTAAATCCTCTTGTCTGTACTACAGGAGTAAGCAATGGAACCAAGGAAAATCATGAGAAAATGTACCTTTACATACATTGATTATAACTTTGCTTTTCTTAGTTTAAAATAAGCAAATTGTTTTTGTAAAAGTGAATATAGTGAAAAATAAATAGAAAGGCAAGCTTAATTGAACCAAAGCACTATTGGCAATCTATGCTTTCAAACATGCCTGATTCTCAGATAGTAGTTACTCTTGGCATTTTACATATCCCTTATCAATTAAAAATCTGTTATTTTTTTCTCTACCCATGTTCTTAACATGAAGAGACTTAGACACTGAGGCCAATTTATTCTCCCTCTCCATGCACCATGTTTTATATTTAAAAAAAGAAGAATCAACTTCAAATCAATTGACAAAATACTAAAATAAATTTAATATATATAATATGCTAAATTACTTCGAAACAACTCAGGGTTCAACAGAGAGAACTGATGAAGAAGCACACTTCCATTCACATTGTTTATTCATCTAGGAAATATTTACTTTGCAACAAATACAGAGGCCTCTAGAAGTCTAGGGGATATACTGATGAATACACATGATAACTGCTCTCAAGGAAATTTTCATCTTACCCTCAATTTTACGCAGGTCACTTTCACACAGTTTCTTTTTAATTTCTATTGAAATATAGTTGATTTACAATGTTGTGTTAATTTCAGGTCTACAGCAAAATGACTCAGTTATATATGTATGTATATATATTATATATATATAATCCTTTTTAGATTCTTTTCCATTATAGGTTATTACAAGATATTGAATATAGTTCTCTGTGTTATACAGTAGGTCCTTGTTGTTCACCTATTTTATATATAGTAGTGTGTATATGTTAATCCTAACCTCATAATTTATCCCTCTCCCACGTTTTCCCCTTCAGTAACCATAAGTTTGTTTTCTATGCCTGTGAGTCTATTTCTGTTCTGTAAATAATTTCATTTGTATAATTTTTTTAGATTCTACATATAAACATATCATATGATATTTGTCTTTCTCTGTTTGACTTACTTCACTTAGTATCATCATCTCTAGGTCCATCCATGTTGCTGCAAATGGCATTATTTCATTCTTTTTTTATGGCTGAGTAATACACTTTCACACAGATTTAAAGTTTTGCACAGTGAAATCCTGGAAGCACTAGCTAGAAAGCCCTCTTTATTAGGATAAAAAAAATATCTTCTAGCAATAAAAGACAATAATTAATTTTTTAAAATTATCTGTTTCCTCTTCTTGGGTGACAGGAAACTAAAAATTAACGTATTGCTTCCTTGAACCCCCCAAAATCATCCTTGTGATTCTCAATGTATGTTTGCAATCCATTTTTTTAAACTCCTATCTCAGCTCCTCTACTGCAAACCCGCTCGTCAAATGCTGCTGTCTCAATGGCTCAACATTGATTTTCTACACTTTTGAACAAGTTCTTGAAATTCAAAGGGTCAATGATGGTAAAACGCATTACTATCCACATGCCTGCTATGGTGGAAAGTGTAACGATTACTTTCTAGAAACTTAATTTTTGTCACATTCAAAATAATCTGCTATCTGTTTATTTGAAGACCTACAGAACTCAATGTAAAAGAGACCTCAGATACATAAATATCAGATATGTGATCCTTTTTGCATAGAAAATAAAAAATATTCAGTAGAAGGATAATCTACTTTATATAGAAAATAAGCAAACGTGAAGTTCTTGTAGCAACTGAGTAAGTGAGGTTACACTGGTAAATAAAATCATTTTAAATTGTTCAGATTTATTGTGAGTCAGCTTTGCAATCATTTAAAAATCGTGAAATATGCAAGCCCTGTGCTAGCCCAGCTGCTTAATTTTCCAGGATTATTTATAAATCACTTCTGTTCAATAAGTAAAATTACCTTCCCTGTTAAATTTGAATTACCAGACACTCGCAAAATATTTCTGAAACCAGCAACTGTTTTCTCATTTGCTACTTGGCATTTCTTCAAAAACTTATTTAACACTTGTCTCAACATCTCAGAGATTTGATCAAGCATGTTTTAGTGATTTGTTTTCCCACTATAGCAGTGTCTGACTTCCAGCAGACAGTATTTCTGCAAATAAGCTTCCCAAGTGTGAAGTGTCTAAATCACACAGTAATGCACAGATGTGCCCAGGCCCAAGGAGCATGAAGTGGTTACGTGGCAGAGCCCTCAGCAGCTGCAGTCAGCAGAGATACATGATATGGTAGAAAAAATAACCTTAAGACATTTCCTTGATTCATGGGCTTAGAGATATTGAAGTAGCTGTTCTCTTTCTGCCAGAAGCCAGAAGCCAGAAGAGTGGTCTAAAACTGGTGGTCAAACTTTGACGATCACCAGAATCACCTGGGCAGCATTTTAAATCTAGAGATTCCTGGGCTTCATGCCCAGCAATTTTGTTCAGCAACCTTGAGACCAGGAATCTATATTTTTTATGAAGTTCCCCAGTTAGGAAAGTTTCTCTAATTCCCTAATGAGGCTTGCCTCACTATTTATTAGAATAAATGATAGAACCATACGATAGCTGTATATAAATACCAATTGTATTGGGTATATTTACTTTTACATATCATTCATATATATATATATATATATATATGAATGATATATATATATACAAACTGATAGATAAATTTTATATTTTTATATATATACATCTGTCAGTTTAGTGATCTTGACTATAATTCATTTAATTATGTGTCCAGAAGTAAATTTTTAACTACCACTTTTGGTTGTCTTTATAATGTCCCTGTAAAGAAGCAATTCAGATATTCTTATACAGAAATATTTGAACCAAGGGTAAGTGAATCATAATTAGCAACCCTTACAGGTGGGGTGGAAATGAGGTCTATTTGAACTTTTTTGATGTGATATGTGACAAAAGAATAATCTGGGCTCTGACAATATGGAAACCACTGATCTAACTCTTCTCTCTTCCCCCCCTGCCCATCATCATTCCTTCTAAGAAAAGCAAATGCATTCCCAGGCAACTGCATTAAGTCATTTTGCAGAGAGTAAAGAGTCAGCACTTCTTTACCTTCCAAATTCATATGGATAAGTGCCATAGCGTCTAGAAACAGAAAGAGCCAAAATTGTATGTAAGTGGGAGGCAAACTTCCATATTGAAGGGGGTGTGTGGAATGCTGGTTAAGAGCCCAAACTCTGGAGCCTTCGTACCTGGGTCCAATCCCGGTGGTGCCACTTATAAGCTTGTGACTTTGGGCGATGTATACAATACGTTTTTGTTTCAGGTTCCTAATCTGGAAAAACGGGGTTAATGTTCACATCTACCTCCTTAGGATATTGTGAGTATCAGTGATTGCTACCTTAGTACTCTTTGGTCAGCAGACCAGCAGCATTGGCATTATCCAGAGCTTGTTAGAAATGCAGAATCTCAGGCCCTGTCCCAGGATCCACATTTTTAATAAAATTTTCACATGTGGCACGTGACAAGTTTTTTTAATTGAAGTATATTTGATATACAATATTATATAAGTTACAAGTGTACAATACAGTGATTTGCAATTTTTAAAGGTTATATTCCACTTATAGTTATTATAAAATATTTGCTATATTCTTCGTGTTGTACAATATATCCTTGTAGCTTATTTTAAAACTAATGGTTTGTACCTCTTACTCCCCTACCCCTATATTGCCCCTCCCCCGTTCCCTCTCTCCACTGGTAACCACTAGTTGTTCTCTATATCTGTGAATCTTCTTTTTTGTTATATTGACCAGTTTGTTGTATTTCTTAGATTCCACATAAGTGATATTATACAGTATTTGTCTTCCTCTGACTTATTTCACTTAGCATATGCTCTCCAAGTCAATCTATGTTGTTGAAAATGGCAAAATTTTATTATTTTTTTATGACTTAGTAATATTCTATTGTGTGTGTATGTATATATAGATAGTATTCCATTGTGTGTGTATGTGTGTGGATATAGATATATAAGCAGATGTAGTACATGATTGCTGAATTTCAAAGTCCCTACACTTTGCCTGCGGAGGGCAGTGGCTCTCAGTTTAAAAAGGGTAAAACCAGAAGAGGCTGCTAAAATGCTACTAAGACCCGGTTCTGAGACTTGGGGTAAGCCCAGGAATCTGCATTTATACAGCCCTTCACCATTCTGATATTCTGGACAGGATATGATGCTAGCAGGTGGCTTGATTATGAAAAGTTTTATATTCCTTTCTGAGAATCACAAACTATGTCCTGGACCCAATGAGCTACCACTGAAGGGTTTAACTAGTGGAGTGAAGTGACCAACACTTTTTTTTATGGGATAACTCTGGAGGAAATGTGGTGAGTGGTTGATCTGAATTTAATTATGAAGAGACAGTTAAGAGTACTGGCTCTGGAGCCTGCGTTCCTGATGTGCTATGCAACCTGGTACAAGTCACTTTCATGCTCTGTGCCTCAGTGTGCTCATCTCTGAAACAGGACCGATAACGGGACAGTTGTGAAGATTGTAAAGTACTTAAAGCATTGCTTAAAAAGTAGTATAGGGCTTCCCTGGTGGTGCAGTGGTTGAGAGTCCGCCTGTCGATGCAGGGGACACGGGTTCGTGCCCCGGTTCGGGAGGATCCCACATGCCGCGTAGCGGCTGGGCCCGTGAGCTATGGCCGCTGAGCCTGCGCGTCCAGAGCCTGTGCTCCGCAACGGGAGAGGCCACAACAGTGAGAGGCCCACGTACCGCAAAAAAAAAAAAGTAGTATACATGTAGCAACGGAAAATATTTAATCATCATCATCTTTATGCTATACCAGAATTCACTCAGCAGAGCTCCAAGAACCGTGCATTTGTTACAAGGTCATATTATGTAAGGATATATACAAAAATCATGCTAATTACCTATCCTTAGATATCAGTTATATTTATTTCAAAATTTCTCAGTATCCTTTAATAAAGAGAAAATATCTACCTGTGGGTCTTCATTTGCACTGTGAGGCATACAATGAGGTAGTGACTCGGTGATAAAACGTCTAATCAGAAAGGTGAATGCTTGGCTACTGTAAAGCAGCAATACTTAAAAGATCTCTTAGAGCCGAATGTCCTGTCAAATGTCTATATGTCTTCTTCAAAACCTAGTTCAGATGTGAGTCCTTTGGAGAAGCATTCTCTGACCTCCCCAGGCAGAGTTCACCACCCCTTCTCTGGTCCTATCTCTCTTCCTACTCAAACCAGAATCACTGAAACAATGTATAGACTCCTGAGTTAGATCAAGAGATGAGAAGAGAAAAGTTTGAAACAACTGAATTCAGTTACCGCAGCACATAGACTTCAATACCTCTCTTCTTAAAAAATCTCTAATACAAGAATAGGTTAGACAAGCCCTGGCTCATTATAACAACAGATGCATAATCTAGGAATTCACAATCTGTACATTCATTCTTTTTTGGCATTCTGCATTAACATCATCATATTTATTGTGAACTAAACTGCTGAAAGGCATGGGGGCTTGGCAGACTTTAAATATTTCAGTTACAGGCCTGCCCATTCTTTAATTAGCAGCACAATGGATCATCTTGACTATTAATGACTGCCACACTATCAAAAATGTATTTCAACTAATTTCTTTTCCAGTGGTTATATATCTCAAACTAAAATACACTAATTGATCAAGTATATGTTTCTCTTAAGAGTTCTGCATTTGAAACAAATAGGTAATAAGATATGACTGTCTAGAACTATGGAAATACAAACATACTAACTGAAGCTAACGTTTATTGATTTAACTCAGGCCTTTTCAATGACATAATTTATCATGGATTTACTGGGGGGCAGGGTGTATGTATGTGTGTTTAAAGTCTCTCTTCCCTGGCTCCATAAAGGTAGAGATTGGACTTATTAGGACTAGCCTCAGTGTCTATCACACACAAGAAATTTAAACATTGGTTGAATGAATGAATACATTTTTTAAAATCCCAACCCTCTTTATAGTCAAACACCAAATGGAAAGAAGTGCTCTGAAGCCAAACATCATCAACTGAATTATTTCAACAGCCTTAGTAACTCTGACTCTACTCACATGAGGCCACACCACATCAGCCACCCCTCATCTCCTGTCCCTTCTCGTGATCATTTTTTCCATAATTAATATTTATATGAGTATATCCTCTGTTTCAGGCACTGTGCAAATGTCTTAACTTCACTACTTCATTTAACCCTGGCTATAGCCCTCCAGGTTAGGTACAGTCCTATCCCCACTTCACAGGTGAGGAAACTGAGACTCCAATAAGCTAAATAACTTGCCAGGCAGGAAGATCTGCATTGTTTAACCTGTTGTCTTTTATCCCAAAACTGCCCCTCCATACTTTGCTCTGTAATGTTAGACTAAGAGATGGCAAACTATACATCAGCAACATCATTCTGAAGTATCAAAACACAGATGCAGAGACATCACTACTTATGGGTTGACTTTTCCTGGGATATTTTTATACAAATGCCCTATTAAACACCTAATTTAATTTTAAATAAAATATGTATCTGGGAGAATTCAAATTAACAACTCTTATCCAGTATATGATTTAGACTAATTATGCCCAAATCGTTCAGAGCTTTTGACACTGTTTCTCTTCCAGGAAGCAGAATTTGGCATCAGTATAGTCACACCAAAAGTGAATTCCTAATAAAGAAGACAAAAATATGCTACTATAAATGTTAACAGATACAACAAAAGTTAAGTTTCCATAATGCAGATGTTTGATTTAGGTGACGCAGAAATCCATTTCCCTGGAAATAAGTAATCTAACATTAAAACATCAAAATCTGGATTTCTCTAGAACTGTTACCATTTAGAAATTTAATGAAGACTTTTAAAAAGAAGAAATTGAACATGTAGAGACTGGTTGATTTTTGGAAAGGCGCTATGGACATAACTTGATCCTACTCCTTTGGTAGGCATGTGAGGAAGTTGGTCTCAGAGAAGTGAAATTGTTATATCCTTTGATTCAATATCAAATTAGATCAGTTTTTATGTGCAAAATATAAGTATCTTCTCTACCCGTCACATGTCTGATACTATCAATTAGATACTACTTCACCCTTCCTTGCACAGCAGCAAAAATTAATAGGTTCCTTAAATACTTCTGCATGTGCTGAACAAGAGAAATAACTGTATGCACTTTCCTGGCGTTCAGTTTACAGAAAGATTGAATCTTTGTGTTACACTAAAACTTCCTGGTTTTCTTTGAATTTTTCCAAAGCCAACAGATATGAGAAATGGTGAGCGATTTCTCCAGATAACAACCTGTTTCCATTCCATGGCAGTATCCTATGGTAAACTGCACAAAGGGAGCCACCTAGCATTTCATGCATTGAATATCTTTAGAAATGGAAGATGAAATAATTTCATAAGTTCACAGGACATTATTAATGTTTTATATTTTGTGAAAATAAACGCATTTGGCTTTTAGTTTAAGATCTCAGATGTAATCACTCTCAATTTCTATTGTCCAATATTCTACAAGTGCACCTGTGACTTCAGCCAGCTTATCGAAGGAGAATGATACTCTAAAGCTCCTCAAATGAAAAAGAAGCGGGAAGAAACTTGCCTCGATAATACCAAACTATAAATTGACTCAGTTGAATTCCTGAAATCACAGATGTGCCTGTACTCACACACACATAATAACACACAATCACAGTCATCCAGGAAACGGTTGTCAATTTAGTCAAAGCTGTTGGCTGGGTATCTCTGAGTACAAACAGGGGAAAATACATTTCTATGAGTTACAGGCTCTTTGCTGTCCTTTGGGCAGTCAGTAATCTGGCATAAGAATCATCATAGTTTCATTTTCATCAACCTGGAAATAATACAATAAACCAAGATATGAATAAAATTAACATGTATTATTAGAGATACACAATGTGTTTTTTCCATCAATAATCAGTATATTTTAGGTCAAATAATAAAAGTGAGTTTTAAAAATTTTGTAAATCACTTAGTTTTATAATTTGAATCAAACAAATGTCATCAAGTTTACTTCCAAGATGGCGAAGTTTGGACTGTCATAGTTGGTACACTTAAAAGTGCTAAAATAATCTTCAGGTGACTAGAGTTAAATTATTTCCAGTGGACGGGGATTAGAAAATAATGTGGGTCCTGCCTGATGACAGAGAATTAAGTCATCCACTTGCAGAAAAATCATCAGGTTTATTTAAATTGAACTAAGCTTTCGACAATCAAATCAAAACCAATTTTTAGTTGCAGCTAAAACCTTGAAAGAATTATTTTCCATCTAACATTTTTCCTTACTCCTTTAAACATGCTGATTGTCACCTTGAGAGAAAAGAAAAGCTAAACAGAGCCAGCTGGTTCTTCACCATGGTATCAAGATTCCACTTCATTCCTTCCTATGTCATCTCACATAAGCAGACTTTTTCAATCACCGGTAGGTGACAGCTTCTCTTATTGCAAAACCCAACAGAGCACTGAAAGGGAGCAAGCATAAAAGGTGTGCATGCATTTGTACTGTAAACACAGTTTCTTCAGATATTACCCTCAAGGAAGTGAAAGACACTCACTGGAACTTCTAAAACATTTCCATGCTTCTCTTTGAAATGGATGTATAATTATTCAAGATAAACTGTTCTGTCCCTTTTACACCAACCCCATTGAGTTTTACTAGGGCAACTGGGACTTAACACATTCCAAAGGTTTAGTCATTGTTGCTTCAGTTATGAACCTTTTATTAAAAACTTTGTTCTGAATAAGATCTTCCCATACAAGGCCACAAAAATGTCTGAGTTCATTTCTGAATCAAATATTTAGCTTACTTAAGGTTAGCTTGCTTGAATCTCGTAAAAGACATGAGAACAGAAATCTTATTTTTGAAACAAGTGAGCCATAACCATTATTCATAATATTGCAACAATCTTTGTAGATGAGCAGCTCTAACTCACCTTTCACATTTTTCTTCTTTAGGTCTTAGTATAGATTATCAAACAAAATTAAAAGAAACTTGTTTAATTCTAATTTTCACATGGGAGAACTAGGCTTAGCTATTCTATTCTAAAAATTGTATAGAGGGATACTGTTCTATGACAAGTGGCTGAAGACCACACACAACCCTCCTTGTGCCAGTGAGGCTGGAGTGGCCATAGGATCAGCTCAGATTTCGGGGCCAGGATGGAAGCATCCTCTTTGGTACCAGCCTCTGGTCAGTATGGACCTTTACCATTATTAAATTACGTTTTCTTTCAGAAGGACAAAGTCATGAATCTTGTTCATTAAATCTGAGGTTTTTCTCCTCTACAAGGTGATTCACACACCAAAAATGGGTATCTCAAAACATACACACTTCATAGTTCCACGTCTTTAAAAGGGCTTTTGAATGGTTAGAACAACACACACACATCACTTTTAGTTTCCAGACGTCTGCAGAACAGGTCAAGAACAAGGAATAAAAGTTCTGACAACTGGGTATTTCCAGCAAGATGGTCTTCTACTTCCAGTTTGGGAAGAGGACTCCATGAGCTGCAAGCTTTCAGAGACGGACAAGAGTGGCCAGAACTCAGGACTTCTGAGGCTATCTGCTCAGCTTTCCTAAGTGAGGTTGTCTTTTTCAAGAGGCTCGTGACAAAAGTCTAACTATTTAGGGCTTCCCTGGTGGCGCAGTGGTTGAGAGTCCACCTGCCGATGCAGGGGACACGGGTTCGTGCCCCGGTCTGGGAGGATCCCACATGCCGCGGAGCGGCTGGGCCCGTGGGCCATGGCCGCTGAGCCTGCGCGTCCGGAGCCTGTGCTCCGCAACGGGAGACGCCACAACAGTGAGAGGCCCGCGTACCGAAAAAAAAAAAAAAAAGTCTAACTATTTAGAGACAAATGCTATACTGCAGACTCCAGGTGGTGACAATTCCTTTAGAATATTTTAATTGTACTATCTTACAACAAATATACTTCAAATGAACATTTAAATCATCATTCCCTGTGGATACTTCAAAACTAAAATTCAACAATGGCAGTTGTTTCATTATCTAAAATTAAAAAAAATCCTAAAGTAATCAATCAGAATCAGTTCCTTCCAGCACAATTTTAACTTCCTCTTCATAAGCTGTCTAGGTTAATTATACCTGATAATGACTCCCAGACACTATCATCTCTAGGAAAGCACCACAAAATCTCCCAGGACACTCTACAAGGATTTTTCTAGTTTAGTCCAACTATATGCACCCAAAACTTGAAGTCAAAGTCCTCCAAACACTGGGAAACCAAAGAATCACTTCAAGGACAGAAAACATTTTTTTTTTTTAATTGAAGTATAGTTGATTTACAATGTGTTAATTTCAGGTATACAGCAAAGTGATTCGGTTACATATGTATGTATAGATAGATACATATATACACACAGACACACGTATATATACATATATGTATATATATATACTTTTTCAAATTCCTTTCCATTCTAGATTATTACAAGATATTGAATACAGTTCCCTGTGCTATACAGTAGGTCCTTGCTGTTTATTTTATATATAGTAGTGTTTATATGCTAATCCCAAACTCCTAATTTATCTCTCTCGCCCCCCCTTTCCCCTTTGGAAATCACGTTTGTTTCCTTTTCCCCGGGGGTCTATTTCTGTTTTGTGTATAAGTTCATAAAACTCCTTAGATTATATGGTACCACCAGCGTGTAAGAGACTAAATGCCACTATTAAGAATCTTTGAAGATACATATATTTTTCAGAGAGTCCTGACTCAGCCTCTGCCACTTATTTACCCTGTAGCTCTTGGCAAATCCCTTAAGATCTCTGAGCTTTCTTCAGATGTAAAATGAGAAGTCTAAGGCCTAACTCACAAAGTTGTGAAAATTAAAACAAGTTAAATATTTTAAAGGTCTTTAAAATTGTTAAATCCCCATGTTATTGTGAGATATTGCTTATTAAAAGAGGTTGGAAAAAAGAGTAAGAGTTAAATGATCATGAAATGCCCTATAAATTGTCACAAGGTAACCAGAAATAGTTCCATGGAAAGCATTCACCCTTTATATCAATTAAGCAAATACTCCCCAGGGTATTCTATACCAAAGAGAAAGAAACCAATATTATGATGTGACTATATATGAACCCTGTTATCAAATGTATACAATTTCATATAGACAGTACTATGAAATAGTCGTGGAAATCAAAGTTAAGATAACATTTATGAGAACTGTGCTGAGAAATCTGGTTCTTTCTAGACTTGTTCCTTGACTTAAGCCCTCATAGTCATGCCAGTCAAAACACTTACTTACAAATCTAAAGATCTTGCCTTCATAGACCTCAGAACATTTTTATTTCTATACTAAAATAGGAACTCAGCCTTCTGTAACCTAAATTTTAAGAAATAAACATATAAACCAGAAGCCCATACACAAAGTAATAAACACGTTTTATCTCATTTCCTGCTTTTCAAAATATATTAAGAATTTTTTTAACTCCTAGCTTTGTTATAAAATGAAAGCAGTGTACATAATGTCACTCCTCAACTAAATGGAAGTAGCTTTTAGTCAACAAATACTCCAAAGTTAAATTCAGAACAAGAATTATTTAACATTATTTAACTTTGAAACAGTGTCATCTATGTAGAGCAACTGTTTTAATCACAATGTTTATACAAGCCTAGTTTACTGGTTGCAAAATGTATTGGACTCTACTTTCTGTGGTCTGTGATACACAGTACATGGTTAAAGCTCTGATATTTTGTGTATAAAGATATTATCAAGATCACCCCTCAGCCACATGCCAATGGGTCCTACGCTATCTTCTGTCTCTCTTGACCTGGACGGCACGTGTTTCAGTTCTTTTATGGTGTACAGTGGATTGTCTTCAAGGACTCCATTGACACCTCTTCCTCAGTCACTTAATTACAGACTTCTAAGACAGAGCTGATTCTTTCCTGCTACCTGTAAATATTCTCTTGGAGTCGCACTAAGGCAGATCCTTCACACAACAGGTCAACTTCCTGAGGTATCCAAAAAGCAAATGCTTGTACCTCCTTCGTTTGCCTGGTTTAGGATCATGGGGAACCCAACCTTCCCTCCTTGGGGAACATGGGAGTTAAGGTAGATGTGGTTATGCCATCCTGCAATCTCCTGACATTTCTTCCTCCAGTGGTACAGGATGTGTCCAGAGATTCAGGACTTCAACAAATATCCTATGAGGAAGTAAGATTTCAGTCTCTGCATCTTGCAGAAACCTCTAAACGTAAGGTTGGAACGAGGGAAATAACAAAGAAATGTCTTTTAATTATTACTTTTTCTTCATAAAATTCAATTATTTATCTAATTTCTCATTTTTGTCCCACTTAATGAAGGGGGAAAAACCCCACTATATCAGATAGGCTTCCTTCAAACCTTGATACAATTTGGAGCGTCTTGAACCATGACTCATACTCATTTGGATTTTGCCTTCTGTTCATCCTTGAGCTGCCTCTATACTACTCCCCGTCAGATATTGACAAGACACCAATTCCACTGATTCCGTATAATTGCTTACAAAACAAAAGAATAATTGATAATAGATGTTGATTCTTCTATTAGCCTACTTGGTGCAAAGTGAAGTCGAAAGAAAATGTGCCTTGGGATTCTGAGTGTGGAAATCCTAATCTTGGAGAAGCAAGCCTCTACCATTATAAAATTGACTTTGTTCTTGAATTATTCAAACTGATATCCAAATTACTCACTAGAGAAGGCTCAGGTGGATAGAGTCAGAGGGCCAGTCTTCTGGACCATATCTAGGGCATTGATGTCCTGCTTTCCGTAGTCAGAAGATGAATGAAAATGGAGAGGGACAAGCCTCAGCATTTTTGAGTACCACAGCCAACAGAGTGTGGGTGAGGCTCTGAGGAGAGAGACCAAGAGGTAAGGGCTAACATGGCTCAGCCAGTTTCCTGTAGGCTGGCCTTCTGTAAAATTCCATGGAAACCAGCCCTTGTCAAACTCTTGAGGCAAGCCATACTAGTAAAGCTGAGGTGGCAACTTCAGGACAAAGGAGCTGCAATCACGAGTTTCAAACCCCAAACATCTAATAATGCAAGCAGAAGGGCTCCAGCTGATAAATAATGAGGTAGCAAAAAAAAAGGTAGCAAAAAAAAAAAGACAGCAGCACATCATACCGCTGCTGTCACACAGGACTTGGACCCAAGGCCTTGAACGTGGCTGTTTAAGGACTGGCACTGGGCTTCCCTGGTGGCGCAGTGGTTGGGAGTCCGCCTGCCGGTGCGGGGGACGCAGGTTCGTGCCCCAGTCTGGGAGGATCCCACATGCCGCGGGGCGGCTGGGCCCGTGGGCCGTGGCCGCTGAGCCTGCGCGTCCGGAGCCTGTGCTCCGCCCGCGGCAGGAGAGGCCACAGCAGTACGAGCCCCGCGTACCGCAAAAAAAAAAAAAAAAAAAAAAAATACTGGCACTTTTTCACTTACACTGCTTAAAAACCTCATGGCAGCATGCCTGTATCAGAATCCCAGATTTTGATGGGCAACTGAATACCTGTAGCCCCAGTAAATGTTATTTCAGATGACTTGGTCTTGCCATCTAACCATCTGCCTTTTTGTGTTCAACACAGACACAATTTTCCCATTGCTGCTAAAAGGATAAATTGGTACAAATAGAACAACCTTAACGTAAGGTAATTGAGCATTATATATCAAAACTGTAAAATGTATTTTGACCCAGACTTTCAACTTCTAGAAATTTATCATATACACATATTTACCTATATGCAAAATAGTTGAAAATATTTGTACAGAGTATTCATAACGCCTCTAATTATACACACACACACACACACACACACACACACACACACATATATATGACGCTACATCCACACGAATAAATACAGCTGTAAAAAAAAAAGAAGAAAGCTCTTTTGTATCGATATAAAAAAATATTCCCAAATATATTTTTCAGGGTATATATGGTGGGAAATAGACTATTCATTTTTTCCCTTTCTGATATTTGAATGATAGGATATAATACAAATTAATAAACACATACAGACTAAAATTATGATGGGTAAATCTCTAAGAGCATAATAATCATTAAGTAAGTAACCAATAGTCAGGCAATAAAATTCAGTATCATTTGTGATTCTGGAACTTTTCAAGATGAAATTAAAATGGAGTCTCAAGTTATTTGTGGAGGAAAGATACAATTAACCACAAGTGTGGAAGTACTCAGTTGATGAAACAAATGAAAAATAATTTAAGTCAGGTGAATCTATAGACTGATTCACAAAGACTTTTCAGACTATATCCAGGTTTACCCATAGTCAGCCTATTTTTTTTAACTTTTAAAATTTACATCTCTAGTTATAAAATGGAAACTGATGCTCAGAAACATGAATCTTGTGGTGCTGTGGCAAAATAAATGGGCTAGAACTAGAGTCTCAGGTTTACATCACAGCTCTAATTTTCGACCAATCATTTGATTTCTGAGGACCGAAGTTTCTTAATAAGCTATAAAATAAAAACTAGGCATAATTATCACCAATATTCCTTCCAGTGTTAATATTCTCTATTATCATAATGTGGTACAGACACTAAGATTTTGAAAATTCATTAAAGAATTATGATGTAAGCTAGAAGATAAAATAGTCATACAGTGAAGAAGAATATGCATGCAAAACACAGCAGGTGAACATTTCAACTGAGCAATCTTGATGATAATTTGACTATTAAGAGGTCTGGGAGATGAAGAACCTGTTATGAAATCAAGCCTGGTATTTTCTCAAAGCTGCTGAATGGTTCAGAGTGAATACTATAACCTTTGTAGACAGGCTGAGAGACTAATGTCTCAAGACCAATGGTCACCATTTTGAATGAGCTACGGAGGCACCACAGAGTGTCATTTTGCAAAATAAAACATCATTCAGGAAAGTTCTAGCTGCCCAATATATACAATATTTGGAACTGAAATCTTGGGGGGAAAAAGGATGAGATCAATATCATTTTCTTTGGTCTGAGTTTTTTAAGGCCTTGCTGCTGTATTACAGATATATCTGGATTTTTTTTTAGGTTTTACCTAAGATACTTTTTAATACAATGTTGAACAAATGAGATTGCAGGAAAAAGAAAAATTTCCCCAAAGCAAAACCAAAAAAGAAAACCAATAAAATTAAAGATCCACAATGGAAAAGTTCACTAAAACCTGGATGGTAAGCAAACATGTAACCTTGAGGCAAGTGCTATATCAGGATGGGAAACTAAGCCTTTGGCCCCTACAAAGCCGGGAGCTGAGGTGTAGTCTATCCAACTAAGCCAGGATCATCTAAGGGGGCTATATTGAAAACTTAAGTGAACGAATTTCTAGAAAAATATCTCTTACCAAAAATGATTCAAGAAGAAATAAATATCTTGACTACACCCATAACAATTAAAGAAATGTGATCAATAATTAAAATATTTTCATAAAAATGTCAGACTAAATAATAGTGTATATTCAATGAACGGTTGTCATACTTATATATTCAATCAATGAACAAATAATTTCAATAATTTATACATTCTTCCAGAGACTAGGAAAATTAATCTATAAGAAAAACTTGCAATGTGTTCACATGGCCCAGATTTTCTTCAGTGAATGTACCCTAGGAGAAGAGTTATTGGACCATAGGATGTACACATCTTTGGTTGTGTGAGACAATGCTAAATTTTTCTCCAAAACGCTTAGGCCTATTCATATTCCATTTGGTAGTATGCAAGAGTTCCAGTTGCATTATCTTCTTGGCAACACTTGATAGCATCAGTTCTCTTAATTTTGCCAATCTACTGTATTTAAGTTATTCATTTTGAACCTCTTTTTCTTTAGTTTCTCAGACTCCAAGTTGAGTCATGTAAAAAGCTTTTGCTAACAATCCCCCACCACCTTCACGCCTATCAGCTCTTCTCTGAGCCATTCTTTTTTCCTTCCTTTCTAATGACAACATATTACTCTTCAATTTAAAGCTTTTTAAAAATAATATTACTTTCAGGATCTAGATGTTTGGTGCTATTAACTAAGAAATTTGTTTGCCATCATATAGACTTGGTAGCTCCCCAATATTATCCATTGAAGTCAAGCATCAGTAACCATATGTTAAAATTATACAGTTTGTTCTGCCATATGCTTACTTTGAAATGCAAACTTGTTCCAAATGATTGATGTATTAGAGAACTATTTGAGCAAAACACAAATTTTGCATTTGATTATGCACAAACTCATTTGTGATAAATATTAGATGACCACGGACAACTGCACTCAGCTGAACTGAGCCATATAGGAATACACAAATACCCATCTCGACCCCAAATCTTTCATAAATATTACCCACCCACTCATTACACAGCCTATTTTAACATCAAATTTAACAAATAGTTATTATGCTCTTTCTACTAGGTAACGTGGTAGACACTAGTGACCAAGGGTACTCTGTGGTCATTAAACTCATCAACGGATGCAAAATCTCATAATAACTATTTTGCAGTAATACTCAATTTTAATTGTATTAAGTCCTATGAAGGAAAAGTATATGATGTTGTGAAAATGTGTTACATGAAGCTCTAGCCTAACTTGGGGGATATAGTTTAAGGATAGTCAGAGAAAGCTGCCTTGAGGAAATGACCTTTAAGCTGAGATGGCAAAGATGAATAAAAGATAGCCTGACAAAGGATACAAGTGATATAGAATGTACAGTACATGGGAATGCTCTGAAGTAAAAAGAAGTTTGGACTCTGAGGAATAGAGAGAAGAAGGCCAGTTTGGCAGAAGCGTAGAGAACAAAAAGAATTATGGCATGATAAAATAATGTAGTACATTCAATGGTGGGCCTCCAAAAGATATGTGCACCTGGAACCTGTGAATGTGATCTCATTTGGAAAAAGGGTCTTTGCAGATTTAATTATGAAAAAGATCTTCAAGATGAGATCATCAAAGATTAACAGAGTTGGCCCTAATTCCAATGACACATGTCCTTGTAAAACAGAAGAGGAGAAAACAGACATATGGAAGAGAAAGTGATGTAAGAATGGAGCCAGAGATGGAATGATGCATCTACAAGCCAAGGAATGCCAAGGATTTCCAGAAGCCACCGGAAGCTAGGAAAGAGGCATGAATAGATTTTCCCTCAGAGCCTTCAGAAGGCAGCAACACTGCCGACCCTGTGATTTTGGACTTCTGGTCTCCAGAACTGTGAGTGAATAAATTTCTGTTTTTTGAAGTCACTCAATTTATGACAATTTGTTGTAGCAGCCCAGGAAACTAACACAGAGGTGAAATCATTCAAAGGTCTTATAACTAAGGTAACTATGGCGGGCAGCTTCTAGAGGGTTCCCAATAATCTCTGTCTCCAGGTATTCACACTGCTGTATAATCTGTTGCCCTTGAGTGTGCCTTGAGATCAAATATGTAACTGTCTTTTGGGTTCTACGTTTTGATTTTTTTTTATATTATTCTATTATGCTCAGGGCTTAGCCCAGTACCTGGTACGTAATAAATGTCAATGTTTAAGAAATTCCTAGTTAATTACTTTGGTTTAGAAAACTAAGGAGTTGAAGGATTATGGAGTTGGAAAGGGTCTAAAGAAAGGCTCATTAAAATCACCAATGATTAAAGGAGAGGACAAATTTTAAAAACAAGGAGTCTACAAAAATGAATAGTACCCACAGTATCATGACCTGGCATTGAAGCAAATGATAAATTACAATTTTACTCTTAAAAAATGGCAAGGAATGTATTCATTTTGTTCACTGTGTTATGTGAACTTAGACATATAACTTCTCTGTTGATTCTGTTTCTCATCTAAAAAATGCATATGATAATTGTCCAAACCTCAGATATAGAGAACAAACTAATGGTTACCAGTGGGAGAGTGAAGGGGGAAGGGGCAACATGGGGTAGGGGATCAAGAGGTATAAATTACTATGTATAAAATAAATAAGCTACAAGGGTATATTATACAGCACAGGGAATATAGCCAATATTTTGTAATAACTATAAGTGGAGTATAACCTTTCAAAATTGTGAATCACTATGTTACACACATGAAACTTACATAATATTGTAAATCAACTATATTTCAAAGAAATGAATAAGATATAAAATCTGTATAAATTATTTTAAAAGATGATACACCATTATCAAGTGATATTTACCTGTGGGATGCAAGGATGGTTCAACATATGCTAATCAATAAATGTGATATGCCACATTAACAGAATGAAGGATAAAAATCAAATGTTCATCTCAATGGATGGAAAAAAAGCATTTGACAATATTCAACATCCTTTCATGCTAAAGACTCTCAGCAAATTGAGTACAGAAGGAATTTACATCAACACTAAAAGAAGTCATATATCACAAGCCAATACTCACAGGTAGATAGCATCAAAAACAATAAAGTACTTGGAAATAAAAATCAAGGAGGTAGAAGATCTATATACTGAAAACTATAAGCATCGATGAAAGCAAATGAAGAAATCACAAATAAATAGAAAGATACTGAGTTCATGGATTGAAGATTTAGAATTGTTAAAATGCCCATCCTTCTCAAATGCTATTCAGATTCAATGCAATCCCCATCAAAATTCTAATGGCATTTTTTACAGAAATAGAAAAACAATCCTAAAATTCATATGGAACTGCAAAAGACCCTGAGAGCCAAAGCAATCCTGAGAAAGAAGAAAAAAGCTGGAGACATCACACTTCCTGATTTCAAATTATATTACAAAACTAACAGTTCCATGTATCAGAAAAGCATAACGGGAAGAATTTTCAAGGTGAATTAATTACAAATTTCCTTGGGAACAGGAAATAAACTTATTAAGGAATTATAGTCAGTCAAAAAAAAAAAAAGCATGGTACTGGCATAAAAATATGTAGACAGGGGCTTCCCTGGTGGTGCAGTGGTTGAGGGTCCGCCTGCCGATGCAGGGGACACGGGTTCATACCCCAGTCCGGGAGGATTCCACATGCCGTGCAGCACCTGGGCCCGTGAGCCATGGCCGCTGGGTCTGCGCGTCCGGAGCCTGTGCTCTGCAACGGGAGAGGCCACAACAGTGAGAGGCCCGTGTACCGCCAAAAAAAAAAAAAAAAAAAAAAAAAAAATGGTGCTGGGAAAACTGGATATTTGCATGCAGAAGAAAAAAAATCCTTATCTAACACTACTCACAAAAATTAATTCAAAATGAATTAAAGACTTAATGTAAGACCTGAAAACATAAAACTCCTAGAAGAAACCATAGGAGAAAAGTTCCTTGACATTGGTCTTCATAATGAATTTTTTTGATGTGACAACAAAAGCACAACAAAAGCAAAAATAAACAAGTGGGACTACATCAGACTAAAAATCTTCTGCACAGCAGATAAAACATTCAACAAAATGAAAAAGCAACCTAGGAAATGCAAGAAAATATTTGTAAACTCTGTATCTGATAAAGGGTTAAATATCCAAAATATATAAGGAATTCATACAACTCAATATCAAAAAAGCAAATTACCTGTTTAAAAATAGGCAAAGGACCTGAATAGACAATTTTCCACAGAAGATATACGAATGAGTAACAGGTAGCTGAAAAGGTACTCAACATTGCTAGTCATCAGGGAAATGTAAATCAAAAATACAGTGAGTTATCACCTCACATCTGTTAGGATGGCTATTATTGAAAAGACAGGAGGTAAAAAGTGTTGGCGAGGATGTAGAGAAAAAGGAACGCTTTGTGCACTGTTGGTGTGACTGTAAACTAGTACAGCCACTACAGAGAACAGTATGGAAGTTCCTCAAAAAATTAAAAATAGAACTACAATAAGATCCAGAAACTCGGACTTCCCTCCTGGTGCAGTGGTTAAGAATCCGCCTGCCAATGCAGGGGACACGGGTTCGAGCCCTGGTCTGGGAGGATCCCACATGCCGTGGAGCAACTAAGCCAATGTGCCACAACTACTGAGCCTGTGCTCTAGAGCCCGTGAGCCACAACTACTGAGCCTGTGTGCCACAACTACTGAAGCCCGTGCGCCTAGAGCCCATGCTCTGCAACAAGAGAAGCCTCCACAATGAGAAGCCCTCGCGCCACAACAAAAAGTAGCTCCTGCTCGCCACAATTAGACAAAGTCTGCGCATAGCAACGAAGACCCAACGCAGCCAAAAATAAATATAAATGAATTTTTTTAAAAAAGGTCCAGAAATTCCATTTCTGTGTATATATCCAAGGGAAACGAGAAAAGCATCTGAAAGGGCTATCTGTACCCCACGCTTATTGCAGCATTATTTACTACACTCAAGATATGGAAATAACCTATAGTCTGTCTGTGTGTCTGTCGACTGATGAATGGATAAAGAAAATGTAGTATATATGTAGTGGATTGTTGTTCAACTATAAATAAAAAGGAAATCTTGCTATTGGCAACAACATGGATGAACCTAGAAAGCACTACTAAGGGAAATAAGCCAGACAGAGTAAAACAAATACTAATACCACTTATATGTGGAATCTTAAAAAGTCAGTTCAAAGAAACAGAATCAGTTGGTGATTGCCAGGGACTGGGTGGGCAGGGGAAGTGGGGAAAAAGAGATGCCTAAGTTCTGGGATCTAATGTACAGCATGGGGATTATGGTTAATAATACTGTATTATCTACTTGAAATGCACTAAAAAGTAAATCTTAAGTGTTCTCCCCACAAAAAGAAAAATAATTGTAACTATGTGAGATGATGATGTGTTAATTACCTTGATCGCAGTAATCATTTCACAATGTATACAGAATCAACGTGTTGAACATCTTAAATATACATGTGCAATTCTATTTCTCAATTATACCTCAAAAAAGCTGGCAAAACATTAAAAAGCTGGTAATTTTGTACATGAGATGATGCATGTGAAAATATTTATTGAAAAATAGTGCTAAACACATATCAAGGATTATTATCATGAAAATTAACTAAACTGACTATTCCAGTTTCCTGTGTCTCAAATAACCACAGTTTTTATTAGCTACTTTTCAGTCTTCCTCATTCTCCTCATACCTCCAACCTCACCTCTTTTGCTTCCTCAACCCCAGACTCTTAGCGGGGGCCTGTCTTCTAATTCAGAAAGAAAATAAAAGTTCTTATATGAAATTACTTCAAAGGCTACCATATCTATAAGCTTAGTTCAACTTCTCCTCTTTCATTCTCAATAATAACCAGTTTCTCCACACATGTTCTATTACAGTTTATGCCTTCTCAGAAATCACATGCTGGTGATTACTCCTAGATCTTGAAACTTTCTGCCCATGTTGATCATTCTTATCAGAATATTAAAGATATTCTGGCTTTTTGTCATAAAAACAACTGTGACCAGAACAATAATTACAATCACAGTGTAAACCACTCTCCCTAGAATTACGTTTCTTGTCCATTCACCTTTCTAATTACCCCTTCTGTACACTGTCAAACTTCTCAAAAGAGTTTTCTATGCTTATTGTCTCCAATTTCTCAATTCTCTTTCAGCACACCATTTAACCCTACCACTGGAGTTACCACTGTCCTCTACATTATGAAGGACCCAGTGGCCACCAGGCTCCCAAGTAATAAAACCTGTTATAAAAAATAAAATCTGTTCAGTTCTCACCTCATTTGCCTTCTCAAAAGTCTTTGACACACTCTTCTTGTCTTCTAATTCTTTGCCTTTAAGGAAGGGAAAGAAGTAGGTGCCAGACTTCTCAACCAAAACACAAATGAACAAAACTACACTTTGCCATATAAAAATACAATGGAGAAAAACAGAACAGACATTTTTACTCCTATTTTACACATAAGTAAATTGAGAATTAGTAAGTTTAATTCACTCTCCCAAGATATACAAAATGTGTGGATAACTAAGATTCAAACCCTTTTGAGTCCAACTCAGCTATGCTTTCTAAGTTGTAGAACATGACTTTAGATTGACCAAAACTTTATAATACTTCTACTCGGCAATCTTCAGAATCCCAATGTCTCCTATCCTAATCATCATATGCTGACAAAAAGACTGACCACCAATTTTCATAAATAAATAATGAATAAATTGAATTTTTCAAAATCTATTATCATAATTAACTATAGTAGCACTAACCTCAAGAAGGATACACCCAGTAAAGCTATTGGTTGGTTAATTAAGCATTTATGAACGTGCTATGGAATAAAAACTACTCATTCATATAAACATATCCTGTTGCTATGGTAAATACTACCTAGCCATGAAGTAGGAAGCTAATTCTTGAATGGTATTAAGCTACTTTACAAAATGGTACAGTAAGAGTCCAAAGAGAGCCCCCTGTCACAAATATAATCTCAGTGGTTAAAGCTGGACATTTTTCACAAATTGATAATGTTCTGGTCCTGGATTAGAGTGCTGATACTCAGCTATTAGATATGCTTTTAGAGGTTATAAAAAGCCCCAAGGTCCTATACCATCTGTCACGGGCATCAGTGGCTAAAGAGAAATAGATGTGGCACATAACACAACACAGACCGGCTATATTTAGAAGATGAGAATGTAGTCTGATACGAGATAAGAGAAAGTACACACAGCTGGTGATACGTGCCAGGCAGAGCTCCAGTGTGAAGTAGGTATGTGTGCACTGCTCTATGAACTTAACAGAGCCCATGATCAATGCTAGGCCCTTCCACTTGAACCACTTTCTCAAACTACCTTTCCTTTATCTTGTTGCATTAGTTGGATATATTTCCCTTAAAATAGTAAAGGAAAGTTAAGTGTATCCTTTTAAAAAGTCAAGGAGTAAGTGTTTATAGAATTGAATTCTATAAATACTTATAAGTATTTATTATATATATAAATATATATAAAGTATATATATATATACTTTAAAGTATATATTATATATATATAAAGTATATATCAATTCTATAAATACTTATAAGTCACTAGAGAAGACTATATAATGGAGATTAAAATATCAGTTTTGTTGCTGCTCAAGACCAGGTTGGATAAAAAAGACTTAGGTGTGCAGTAAAAAGTGTTTTCTTCTAAGGCTGAATTTCAGAACTCAACTTTCATTGGGTGGATCTTGAAAAGAGGAAAAACACATTCAAAATGCAATTTTCTGATGATGCCATAACCCGAATACTAGCTTACAAATACAGGCAGATCTCTGCTTTTTCATGAGAATATCTAATGAAGGAAGAAGAAGCTTAGAGTGATCAAGAAGTACACAAGGACCTGAGACAGAAGCAGTGCCCTTTTAGCCTACTGCCAGGGCCCTAGAGGAGCCCTACATGATGCTGATTGACACCAGTTTCAATCAGTATCAAAGTGCATGCAATTTCAGACACAAAGTGTGTGTGATTCACAATGTTCCCCTGGGTGCTGCTTGGGATCAAGGATGCTTGCTCAGAAAAGATAAAGACAAATAAAGACCCCTCTAAAGACAGATAGATGCCCATCTCCCTCCCATGTCAGTCAGCTCTTTATGCAATGTGACATATTTTAATAAGGCATAGAATTTTACTTTTTGACAAAAAGAAGATGCTGTCATCTTAGAGCAGTGTGGCTTCATGGTTTATTAAGCCAGAAAGAACTGTCTGTCTCCCTCCCAATTCTGTAGGGCCCGGGAGCTCAAAGGTCAAACTTCCAATTTAGATTAGTGTTTCCCCATATGACAAGGCAATGTCAGTTCCTAAAGCAAGCCAACTACAAATAAAACTCCTAACAGATTTCCTGAATTCCATAAACAACACAGAATTTTTTGAATAAAAGACAGATTTTCAAATTTATATTATCTCATTTTTGCAGGATTTTTATGATTTTAGGGGAAAAAATATTTGATACATATTGTGAGCAATTTCTAAAACTTTGGCTCCAGACATCAGTAAGTAACAATGTCCCCAGACATGCAGCAACTGACCCACTGCTAGAAAGCCCAGCATCTGGTGACAGAGGCCTCCACTCTCTCTTCCCAAAGAACTATTAACTCCTGGAA
Organism: Lagenorhynchus albirostris; assembly: GCF_949774975.1. Taxonomy (NCBI): domain Eukaryota; kingdom Metazoa; phylum Chordata; class Mammalia; order Artiodactyla; family Delphinidae; genus Lagenorhynchus; species Lagenorhynchus albirostris. Next base: position 98,663,546 of record NC_083097.1, on the reverse strand, counting down.
CCCTGATAAATTCCTTTCTCAGGATATCTCTTTATACACCTGTACCCCTGCCTTTCCTTTAACTTAAATTCTTAAAGGAAGGGAACATTTTTTCATTTTATTGCAAGACATTCCTTATCACCAAATTTTCTTTATGCCCTGCCTCATTCAAAAGTGGCTTTTAGAAAATGTAGCAGGGCTTCTCTTGTGGCACAGTGGTTAAGAATCCACCTGCCAATGCAGGAGACATGAGTTCAATCCCTGGTCTGGGAAGATGCCACATGCAGCTGAGCAACTAAGCCCATGCACCACAACTACTGAGCCTGCGCTCTAGTGCCCGCGAGCCACAACTACTGAGCCCACGTGCCATAACTACTGAGCCTGCATGCCACAACTACTGAAGCCCGTGCACCCTAGAGCCCATGCTCTGCAACAAGAGAAGTCATCACAATGAGAAGCCTGTGCACCACAATGAAGAGTAGCCCCCGCTCGCTGCAACTAGAGGAAGCCCACTCACAGCAACAAAGACCCAACACAGCCAAACATAAAATAAATAAAAAAGTTTAAAAAAAATAAAATGTACCACAAAAAGTATACATATAACAATAATAATATTTTTTTTTAAAAGTAAGGACCAAGGACAGAAAGAAATATTAAATCAACTGGGCCAAACCATTTATTTAATAATTGCTGTGATGATGCTATATTTGGCTCTCTGATTCCTGCTACATGTGACAGAAATGGAGAATAAATTATTGTGTTTCTATTATCAAAATCAAGGATAAATCCTGGCTCTAGGTAGTTGTTCTACTGTCCACTGTTTAACTAACTGAGACAATCAGAAGTCTACCTTTATTTTGTATTCTAACAGCATCACTCTCGTTAAGACGTACTTTAATGTTATGCTCTTGGTTTTGTCAAAGTTATTCTACAAAAGTACCTACATGAAAAGAGATTTTTCTTTTCAATATGCAGTATATCACTAAGTGTTTAGTATACAAAGATAAAGGTAAGAAATATTAAATTTCAGATCATGAAAGTCTTCTTTATGAGGATGATATTAATAAATCAGTATGAATCCTTGAGTTTGGAAATTAAATAATTGGATACTGATGGCATTCCATTATTTATATTGTGTATTAATATACCATTAACCATATTTCACAGCCATATTCCTTTGTCACTGGATTATCTTGAAACTTTTTTAAAGAGGATACCAGGGCTTCAGTTTCCAAAGGTTAGTCAGCAATGCTGAAGTTAGAATTTCATAAGAAAGAAAAACATCTGCTGTACTGAAAATAAACCACTGTACAGAGGAAGAGGAAAGACAATTCCTAAAGGAATAAGATTCTAACACATAGCTAGTAGAGACTGATGCTCTTTTTCTTGAAATATCCAGATTCAGAGAATATTTCAGCTGTCAGGGATCCTAAAGGTATAGACTACCTCCTTAATTAACAAGAGATAAAAAATTGAGGCACATAGAGGCTAAGTGCCTTGCCCATAGTTGCACAAGCAACTAGTAGGAAAATCTAGACTAGATCCCAAGACCCTATTTTGTTTGTTTATCTTTTTTTAACATCTTTATTGGAGTATAATTGCTTTACAATGGTGTGTTAGTTTCTGCTGTATAACAAAGTGAATCAGCTATACATATACATATATCCCCATATCCCCTCTCTCTTGCGTCTCCCTCCCACACTCCCTATCCCACCCCTCTAGGTGGTCACAAAGCACCGAGCTGATCTCCCTGTGCTATGTGGCTGCTTCCCACTAGCTATCCATTTTACATTTGGTAGTGTATACATGTCCATGCCACCCTCTCACTTCATCCCAGCTTACCCTTCCCCCTCCCCGTGTCCTCAAGTCCATTCTCTACGTCTGCGTCTTTATTCCTGTCTTGCTCCTAGGTTCGTCAGAACCTTTTTTTTTTTTTTTTAGATTCCATATATATGTGTTAGCATATGGTATTTGTTTTTCTCTTTCTGACTTAACTTCACACTTTATGACAGACTCTAGATCCATCCACTTCACAACAAATAACTCAATTTCATTTCTTTTTATGGCTGAGTAATATTCCATTGTATATATGTGCCACATCTTCTTTATCCATTCATCTGTCGATGGACACCTAGGTTGGTTCCATGTCCTGGCTATTGTAAATAGAGGTTCAATGAACATTGTGGTACATGACTCTTTTGGAATCATGGTTTTCTCAGGGTATATGCCCAGTAGTTTGCTGGGTTGTATGGTAGTCCTATTTTTAGTTTTTGAAGGAACCTCCATACTGTTCTCCAAAGTGGCTCCAAGACCCTGTTTTGAGGGGCAATATCCTTCCCACTGCAGAATTCTCAACTCTTCCTAGCCCCAAAACACTTGGAAGACAAATCTGTCCCCCAAAAATATTCCCATTCAACTCAAATCCAAGCAGAAGTGACTCCTGATTGTCTATTTCTTTCTTTTAAGTTTTAAATTGGGTCTATTTTCTAATAATGGTGGAAGTTTTTAAAGAATGTGCAGATTGTTTTGGAGGCTCCCAAATTTTCAAATTCAATATAGTTAAAAATTGATATGCTATACTCTTTGTAGTTGAACAAGATCAATACATTCTCTTAAATGAGTCAAAAAGACAAAGAGACAACAGTGGTAACTTCTTCAGTGATTTTTATCAAATTAACTTAAGTAATCAGATGGTTCAATCAATGTGACTAATCAATTTCACTAATCGTTGGAGCAACTAACATAGATTTGTCACAACATGTATGTAGCCCTTCGTTATATCCCTTCACATAGCTAGCTATTCCTTGGTACCGTACACATGCACTTACTATTGTACTTACCACATTGGTTTGTAAATTTTTATTTCTTTTATCATACTACTAAAAAGAAAATAATCTTTATATAATTGTCTTATATAATATTTTCTGTTTTAGTTTGCTTAATAAATATTTGATGATCACCTACTTCATTTTGGGCACCATATTAGCTACTGATCTTTTGAGTTTTGTTGGGGAGACATACATACCATTTTTATTTATAATATCATTACTGTGACAGAGGGATGCACAGAAAGTACTGAGGACGACCATGTAGGGCTTAGGGGTCATTATAAAAGTGGTAATTACACAAGAGCTGAATGTAAGGAAACAGAACAAAGTAGCTAGGTTAATAAAGGTAGGGGAAGTGGAAAGAAGAGTGGTCTAGGGAAAGAAAACATGCAAAATCTATAGAAGCATGACAAGTCATTATATGGTGCAAAGTGGGGCAGCTTAGGAAGGCAAAAAATTCTCAATAGTATTAGAACAGTAATTTTCAATCTTTGGTGAGTATCAGAGTCACCTGGAGAACTAACAAAGCATGCAAAAGACCAGGCCTGTGGAAGTAGATGAGGTATTTTATCAAGTCCTCAGGTGATTCTGATGCACATCAAAGCTTGAGAACCATTGTTAGTACAGCATAAAGTGCTAGATGAAGAAGGTATGTGAAGTACAAGTTAGAAAAATCAGGCAAGGAACAGGTAAGAATTATATTCTAGGTTAAAGTAAGTCATGTGTCAATCTTGTGTTAAAACAATCATGTGTTAAAAAGAAGTCTACCCACAGTATCCTTCGGTAGTAGGGAAGTGACACAAATATTCTTGCATTTTAGATTAATTACTGTCAACAGTAAATAAAATATATTTTGAGATGGAGAGAAAAATCAGAGAAAAGAGCAATTAACAGGTCATTACAATATCACAGGTGAAAGAGGATAAGGGGCTACACTAGGGATGGGGTTATAGAGATGAAGTAGTAAAATATTGCAGTAATATTAAGTCATCAACTTGTATTTAGTAAAATCCGGGACAGGTTTAGGTAGTACGTGTCATGACTAAGTGTGAGTAAATTGAAAATAATCCCTCAGTTGACTAAATCATAGAAGACTAAAACTGAAAATAAACCAACAGACAGATATTAAGTAATAACTGTTGAATCTATTATAGTCAGCCTACAAAAGCCCTAGAACTGCAACATGAAGTCATCATCTGAGTGGAACCTATTTTTAAAGTTGATGTTAAAAATATATTTAATGCAAACACAGAATATGCCTTGATTATATAAAGAACAATAAAATAAAGATCAGTGTATTCACCACTTCGCATAAGAAACAGAACATTACGCATACATTTGAAGCCTCTGTGCCCCTGCCCAGTCACATCCTTTCACTTTCCCATTATTCTTTTAAAACATGAGTTTATAATTTTGTTTTCTTTATGGTTTAATGACAATGGATATATCCTATATAATGTGGTTGAGTTTTATCTGTTGGGTGCTTTATAAAATTACTGTCGTGATGTCTCCTACAGTTTGTGCTTTCTTCTCAACATGTGTGTGAGATGATTCATTTTGATGTGTAACACTTCGGTTCATTCATTTTCATTTTGTTCAGTAGTCTGTTGTACAAAGAGAATGCTATTTGTTTAACCACTTCCCCGCCATTAAACGTTTGAGTTGCTTTCAATTTTTTCTTTATCATAAATAATGCTACTTTTAATATTCTTGTACGTGTCTCCCAGAGAACATATAAAAGAGTTTCCTCTACCATGATAGCTTTGTTTGATGAAGACCCATTATATGGCAGCCTAGTACACACACGTACAGACACATGTGTGCACACACACACATAACCTAAGCAAATTTTTCTGGAAACAATATTTACCCTAACTACTTAGACACATTCTAATATTTTCTAATTTCTTGTATTCTACTATATTGTATACTATTATATTTCACTTTTAACATGCTGGTATTTGCTTGCTAAATTAATTTTTTTAAAGATAGTAATACATTTGATAAACTACTAACCATGAGAGAAAATATGAATTATAAATGTAATAAATAAAAGAGAAAATTTTGTAACTATGTAAGGTGACATGTTAACTAGACATTGTGGTGATCATTTCACAATGTACACAAGTATTAACTTATTATGTTATACACCTGAAGCTAATAAAACGTTGTATGCCAATTATACCTCAATTAAAAAATATATAATAGGGCTTCCCTGGTGGCGCAGTGGTTGAGAGTCCGCCTGACGATGCAGGGGACGCGGGTTCGTGCCCCGGTCCGGGAAGATCCCACATGCCGTGGAGCGGCTGGGCCCGTGAGCCATGGCCGCTGGGCCTGCACGTCCAGAGCCTGTGCTCCACAACGGGAGAGGCCACAACAGTGAGAGGCTCACGTAAGTTCTGGAGGCTGGGAAATCTAAGATCAAGGTGCTAGCAAGGTAGGTCTCAGTCTGAGTCCTCTTCTCGGCTTGTAGGTGGTCACCATCTCATCGTGTGCTCACATAACCTCTTCTTTGTGCATGCTTGAGGAAAGGTAAGGGAAGAGAGAGGGAGAGAGGGGGGAGAGGGAGAGGGAGAGAGAGAGGGAAAGAGAGGAAGAGAGAGGGAGAGAGAGAGAGCTCGTTGCTAAATTAATTTTTAAATCGACCTACGTTCTGAAAATCACTGCTCCAGAGTGTAAACCTAGAAAAGGAATTTCTGAGAGAGATACATATATACATCCTCAGCTTTGTAAAATAATGCCAAATTCCAAAGAGTTTTTAGCAATTTACTCTCTCATCATCGGTGTATATTGTTGTCCCAAATATACAGCAAAACGTATTTTACCCAGTCTGTTTAGTATAAAATAATATTATACTAAGTTAAGTTTGATGGTCTTTTCATATTTTCCTTGGAAATTTGTTTCTTCTGCTTATAAATGCCTGTTTTCCCCCATTTTGCTTTAGGTTGCTCATCTGTCTCTTCTTGGTCTGTAGAAATGTTTTAATTATGTAGCCATGATACAGATCTTTTGTTGGTTATCTTTACCTGGTATGGCTTATTTTTTAAGGTAAATATTGATGTAAGAAGTTTTTATTTTAAAGTAGTTAAATGTATCTATCATTATAATCATCATTTCATTAGTATTATGAATGTGGTTTATGTCTTGTTTTAGAACTATAGAAGGCAAAATTATTAATAATTAAAACATGATGGATAACCTTAGCCATATACAGAAGTAATTCTACCTAACTGAGGTTTGGCAAACACCAAAGAAACCTGTTAGCTTAATCATTTGTGATGCTACCAATCTGAGTTCCAATATGTTAACATAGGAATGTTCTTTGACGTGTGCCTAGAAAAGTAAATGGATAGTAAGATATTGAGTTTATTGAACATTGTCAGAGAAATAACTATATTCCAACAACTACTGGTCCTTTAGTCAATATTGGGGAGAATTTTATTGTGGGGAATCTGCCTTTTCATAGTGTGCCTAAAATAGATTTCATGACTATCCAGTACAATTTGAATAAGTCATTGTTCACTAAATAAATGTATCCATAAAAATTTGGTTTCCTCAGTGCTTTAATACTACAGAGAAGATACTTTGAATTACTGATACCAGTGTCTAGTTAATAGAGAAATATATATCCCATTGTAAAGTTAATAGACAGTGTCCTGGTATAAGAATTATCTCTTCTGAGTTAATCTTTGTGTATCCCAAAATTTTTTATCAAGTTGGGGTCAAACAATAAAGCTGAGTAGATCTGAGAACCAAAGACTGGACTCACCAAGAACTATCACCCCCACAAAACTCTTTCTGGAGAGCTGCTGACCACTGATTTCTGACATTGTAACTGTTTACTGAGTATCACAACTGAATTATCATTTGGGATCAGCATGTGACTTAGAAAGTGTGGAGAACTGTGCAAGATACTAAAAAAGAACAGATACCTGGAGGACGCAGGTCACATTTACATTTATTTGAATTATTTTTTAGCCTTCTGCTTTCAAAAATAAAAGAATCTTCAGACTAGGTTCTTTCCCTGGTCCACTATTTTCCCACCTCTATTTTATATTCAACACCAGACATATGCAAAGAGACATATATACTCTTTTTTATTCATTCATTCATTCATTCATTTATTGGCTGCATTGGGCCTTTGTTGCTGTGTGTGGGCTTTAGTTGTGGTGAGCAGGGGCTACTCTTCACTCAGGTGAGCGGGCTTCTCATTGTGGTGGAGCACGGGCTCTTGTTGTGGAGCACGGGCTTTAGGCGCACAGGCTTCAATAGCTGTGGTACGTGGGCTCAGTAGCTGTGGCTCGTGGGCTCCAGAGCGCAGGCTCAGTAGTTGTGGCACACGGGCTTAGTTGCTCCGTGGCATGTGGGATCTTCCTGGACCAGGGCTCGAACTTGTGTCTCCTGCATTGGCAGGTGGATTCTTAACTACTGTGCCACCAGGGAAGTCCAGATTTATATACCCTTAATCATTTATATCTTTACAGAATTAGAAAACATTCTATTTCTAATAATAAATATAATCAATTTTACTTGCATTAAAAAATAATACATTTTAGCATAGCTCCTAAATTTTTTACACTCCAAGACTGAAAAAATTTTGTCAGTAAATAATATTGTTTTGTTGTATTTTTGCATTTTAAGTAGTTCAAAGAATTTTTTTTAATGATAGCAGATTTTATGAAGTTTGTAGTAAATTTTAACATTTCACAAAACTGCATTTCTTAGGATGCTAAAAGCCAAGTACTTATAATCATTTACAACCTTCTTGGGGAAAAGAGGACTTATGCATAAATATGTAACTGCTCATTCTATACCATATAACAATTACTGTGTTAGTTTTGTAGACTATCTCTACAACACATGTGTGTTTGAATGAAAGTGCAAATATCAGTCACACGATTTGATGATGATTCTTTTTGTTTGGTTTACAATTTTATTCCACTATCTGCATGTTTAACTTTTCACAGTCTGCTGGGGAATATGCATTTCACATTTGTAAATACAATTCTGCCTCAATTTCTCAGACTCTCTGTGTGTGTGTGTTTTCAAATCAGAATGTTTTAAATACGGTAGAAATACAAATCTTCTTAGGAGTATTTAATTTTCTTATAAGATCCTTTTAAATAAAAATTTAAAACTCTTCTTTCTCAGTAGCATATTTTTTCCCATTTTTCTCTTTTCATAACAGAGTCTTATGCCTCCACATCAACATTCTGGCATATCTCTAATTATAAGGAAGACTACAGTTCTTTCTCTGCTTCATATTTAGAAACTATTTCTAGATGCTGGCTTTTACATGCATCTTTCTTTTTCTAAGTGATTCTTTCATCTAAAATCAGAGATAAATTTTTCAAGCTACTGCTGCCTAGCTAAAAATACAGGGGAATGCAGTACTCTATATTTACATCATATAAGTAACAGAAAACATTTTACTGGATGGCAAATGACCAGGACCCAAGTTAGAAAATCAGGAGAGAACATGTTTCAGATCCTCTAAAAATATACAGTGTTTGGGTATACTGATCTTTTTCCTTGGAGAATGTAGGTTTTTAAATTCCAAAATAAAATAACTAAGTGAAATTCTGAAATTGAAAATCTGTCTTAAGAAAGATCAGTTTTACATTTCTGGATTCAGAAATTCATTTCTGAATTCTAGATACTGGCTGCTTCTCTCATTTCCAAATATTTCATGTTATTGAAGGTTCAAATCATTCCCACACATGACATAGGAGTTCTCCTGGGGGTATGGCAGGCTCAGAAATCAATCAAAGCAAAGACTCTGTGCATGTAGATTAGAAGAAGGGTAAGATGAAAATTATCTGCCTGTATTTAAGAATATTTTAATCTAACTAAATGCCTCTATAATGCACAAGTTAGATTTGCTTTCTAGTTTATAGCTATATTCAAAGCCATTGTTTTACATCTTTTGGTTCAAAGTATAATTTCAATCAACATTATACCTGGTGGTCAGCCCACTGAAGAAGACCCTTGGCAGAATAGAATTGGATCAAAGAAATGTATGCTGGAAGGACATAGCACAGTGATCAATAGTTTAAACAAAGAAATGAAACTGGGGCAAGAGAAATTGTCTAAAGTTAGTTCAGTTTAATTACCTGGATGAAACTTCCAATAGCAATTGAGTTCAATTCCATAACTATCAATGAACTTTAAAAAAGTTCCCCAGGTTCAATATACAACCAAAGCTTCAAACCAGAACATAAATAAAAATTAACAGTATTTTTCTCTCATTGCATTGGTGTGATTTAAGTAGGATCTGAAACATTTCTTATAGCAGATACCTCCAGTTCATCTTCTCAATGTGCAAGCAAAACTGAGTTCTTCTGTCACCCTACAGCAAGCGACACATTTATGGTTATCATACATTATTCAACTCACATATCTTTGTTCAAATATTAAATCATTCCCTCTTAGCATAAAAGAGACGTTGGCTTTATTTTGACTGTAGAGTAGCAAATTAATATAAGCAAGTTCAGTTATTAATTCTCCTGACAGGTGTCACACTTCCAAAGGAAAGCAGAACGCTTTTCAAAACATATATTTCAAACGCGTTTTTTTTTTAACGTCTTTATTGGAGTATAAATGCTTTTCAATGGTGTGTTTGTTAGTTTCTGCTTCATAACAAAGTGAATCAGTTATACATATACATATGTCCCCATATGTCTTCCCTCTTGCATCTCCCTCCCTCCCACCCTCCCTATCCCACCCCTCTATGTGGTCACAAAGCACCGAGCTGATCTCCCTGTGCTGCTTCCCACTAGCTATCTATTTTACGTATGGTAGTGTATATATGTCCATGTCACCCTCTCACTTTGTTCCATATTACTCTTCCCCCTCCCCATATCCTCAAGTCCATTCACTAGTAGGTCTGTGTCTTTATTCCCATTGCCCCTAGATTCCTCATGACCTTTTTTTTTTTAGAGTCCATGTATATGTGTTAGCATACGGTATTAGGTTTTCTCTTTCTGAATTACTTCACTCTGTATGACAGACACTAGGTCGATCCACATTACTACAAATAACTCAATTTCGTTTCTTTTTATGGCTGAGTAGTATTCCATTGTATATATGTGCCACATCTTCTTTATCCATTCATCTGTCAATGGACACGTAGGTTGGTTCCATGCCCTGGCTATTGTAAACAGAGGTACAATGAACATTGTGGTACATGACTCTTTTTGAAATATGGTTTTCTCAGGGTATATGCCCAGTAGTGGGATTGCTGGGTCGTATGGTAGTTCTATTTTTAGTTTTTTAAGAAAGCTCCATACTGTTCTCCATAGTGGCTATATCAATTTACATTCCCACCAACGTGCAAAAGGGTTCCCCTTTCTCCACACCCTCTCCGGCACTTATTGTTTGTAGATTATTTGGTGATGGCCACTCTGACTGGCGTGAGGTGATACTTCACTGTAGTTTTGAGTTGTATTTCTCTAATGATTAGTGATGTTGAGCATCCTTTCATGTGTTTGTTGGCAATCTGTATATCTTCTTTGGAGAAATGTCTAAGTCTTCTGCCCATTTTTAGATTGGATTTTTTTTTGATATTGAGCTGCATGAGCTGCTTGTAAATTTTGGAGATTAATCATTTGTCAGTTGCTTCATTTGCAAATATTTTCTCCCATTCTGAGGGTTGTCTTTTCGTCTTGTCTATGGTTTCTTTTGCTGTGGAAAAGCTTTTAAGTTTCATTAGGTCCCATTTGTTTATTTCTGTTTTTATTTCCATTTCTCTAGGAGGTGGGTAAAAAAGGATGTTGCTGTGATGTATGTCATAGAGTGTTCTGGCTATGTTTTCCTCTAAGAGTTTGATAGTGTCTGGCCTTACATTTAGCTCTTTAATCCATTTTGAGTTTATTTTTGTGTATGGAGTTAGGGAGTGTTCTAATTTCATACTTTTACATGTACCTGTCCAGTTTTCCCAGGACCACTTATTGAAGAGGCTGTCTTTTCTCCACTGTATATTCTTGCCACCTTTATCAAAGATAAGGGGACCATATGTGCGTGGGTTTATCTCTGGGCTTTCTATCCTGTTCCATTGATCTATATTTCTGTTTTGTGCCAGTACCATACTGTCTGATTACTGTAGCTTTGTAGTATAGTCTGAAGTCTGGGAGCCTGATTCCTCAAACTCCATTTTTCTTTCTCAAGATTGCTTTGGCTATTCTGGGTCTTTTGTGTTTCCATACAAATTGTGAAATTTTTTGTTCTAGTTCTGTGAAAAATGCCAGTGGTAGTTTGATAGGGATTGCATTGAATCTGTAGATTGCTTTGGGTAATAGAGTCATTTTCACAATGTTGATGCTTCCAAACCAAGAACATGGTATACCTCTCCATCTATTTCTATCATCTTTAATTTCTTTCATTAGTGTCATAATTTTCTGCATACAGGTCTTTTGTCTCCTTAGATAGGTTTATTTCTAGATATTTTAGTCTTTTTGTTGCAATGGTAAATGGAATTGTTTTCTTAATTTCACCTACAGATTTTTCATCATTATTGCATAGTAATGCAAGAGATTTCTGTGCATTAATTTTGTTTTCTGCTACTTTACCAAATTCATTGATTAGCTCTAGTAGTTTTCTGGTAGCATCTGTAGGATTCTCTATGTATAGTATCATGCCATCTGCAAACAGTGACAGCCTTACTTCTTCTTTTCCGATTTGGATTCCTTTTATTTCCTTTTCTTCTCTGATTGCTGTGGCTAAAACTTCCAAAAATATGTTGAATACTAGTGGTGAGAGTGGGCAACCTTGTCTTGTTCCTGATCTTAGTGGAAATGCTTTCAGTTTTTCACCATTGAGGATGATGTTGGCTGTGGATTTGTCATATATGGCCTTTATTATGTTGAGGATAGTTCCCTCTATGCCTACTTTCTGGAGGGTTTTTATCATAAATGAGTGTTGAATTTTGTCAAAAGCTTTCTCTGCATCTATTGAGATGATCATATGGTTTTTCTCCTTCAATTTTTTAATATGGTGTATCACATTGATTGATTTGGGTATATTGAAGAATCCTTGCATTTCTAGGATAAACCCCTCTTGATCATGGTGTATGATCCTTTTAATGTGCTGTTGGATTCTGTTTGCTAGTATTTTGTTGAGGATCTGTGAATCTATGTTCATCAGTGTTATTGGTCTGTAGTTTTCTTTTTTCTGACATTTTTGTCTGGTTTTGGTATCAGGGTGATGATGGCCTCATAGAATAAGTTTGTGAGTGTTCCTCCCTCTGCTATATTTTGGAAGAGTTTGAGAAGGATAGGTGTTAGCTCTTCTCTAAATGTTCGAGAGAATTCACCTGTGAAGCCATCTGGTCCTGGGCTTTTCTTTGTTGGAAGATTTTTAATCACAGTTTCAATTTCAGTGCTTGTGATTGGTCTGTTCATATTTTCTATTTCTTCCTGGTTCAGTCTCGGAAGGTTGTGCATTTCTAAGAATTTGTCCACTTCTTCCAGGTTTTCCATTTTATTGGCATATAGTTATTTATAGTAATCTCTCATGATCCTTTGTATTTCTGCAGTGTCAGTTGTTACTTCTCCTTTTTCATTTCTAATTCTATTGACTTGAGTCTTCTCCCATTTTTTCTTGATGAGTCTGGCTAATGCCTTATCAATTTTTTTTTATCTTCTCAAAGAACCAGCTTTTAGTGTTATTGAACTTTGCTATCATTTCCTTCATTTCTTTTTCATTTATTTCTGATCTGATCTTTATGATTTCTTTCCTTCTGCTAACATTGGGTTTTTTTTGTTCTTTTTCTCTAATTGCTTTAGGTGTAAGGTTAGGTTGTTTATTTGAGATGTTTCTTGTTTTTTGAGGTAGGATTGTATTGCTATAAACTTCCCTCTTAGAACTGCTTTTGCGGCACCCCATAGGTTTTGGGTCGTCGTGTTTTCATTGTTATTTTTTCTAGGTATTTGTTGATTTCCTCTTTGATTTCTTCAGTGATCTCTTGGTTATTAAGTAGTCTATTGTTTAGCCTCCATGTGTTTGTATTGTTTACAGATCTTTTCCTGTAATTGATATCTAGTCTCATAACACTGTGGTCAGAAAAGATACTTGATATGATTCCAATTTTCTTAAATTTATGAAGGCTTGATTTGTGACCCAAGATATGATCTATCCTGCAGAATTTATCAAGAGGACTTGAGAAGAAAATGTATTCTTTTGTTTTCAGATGGACTGTACCATAAATATCAATTAAGTCCATCATGTTTAACGTATCATTTAAAGCTTGTGTTTCCTTATTTATTTTCTTTTTGGATGATCTGTCCTTTGGTGAAAGTGGGGTGTTAAAGTGCCCTACTATGATTGTGTTACTGTTGATTTCCCCTTATATGGCTGTTAGCATTTACTTTATGTATTGAGGTGCTCCTATGTTGGGTGCATAAATATTTACAATTGTTATATCTTCTTCTTGAATTGACCCCTTGATAAATATGTAGCGTCCTTCTTTGTCTCTTGTAATAGTCTTTATTTTAAAGTCTCTTTTGTCTGATATGAGAATTGCTACTCCAGCTTTCTTTTGATTTCCATTTGCATGGAATATCTTTTTTCATCCCCTCACTTTCAGTCTGTATGTGTCCCTAGGCCTGAAGTGGGTCTCTTGTAGACAGCATATATATGGGTCTTGTTTTTGTATCCATTCAGCCAATCTGTGTCTTTTGGTGGGAGCATTTAGTCCATTTACACTTAAGGTAATTATCGATATGTATGTTCCTATTACCATTTTCTTAAGTGTTTTGGGTTTGTCATTGTAGGTCTTTTCCTTCTCTTGTGTTTCCTGCCTAGAGGAGTTCCTTCAGCATTTGTTGTAAAGCTGGTTTGGTGGTGCTGAAAATTCTCTTAACTTTTGCTTGTCTGTAAATCTTTTAATTTTTCCGTCAAAACTGAATGAGATCCTTCTGGGTAGAGTAATCTTGGTTGTAGGTTTTTCTCCTTCATCACTTTATATATGTCCTACCATTCCCTTCTGGCTTGCAGAGTTTCTGCTAAAAGTTCAGCTGTTAACCTTATGGGTATTCCCTTGTGTGTTATTTTTTTTTCCCTTGCTGCTTTTAATACTTTTTCTTTGTATTTAATTTTTGATAGTTTGATTAATATGTGTCTTGGTGTGTTTCTCCTTGGATTTATCCTGTATGGGACTCTCTGTGCTTCCTGGACTTGATTAACTATTTACTTTCCCATATTAGGGAAGTTTTCAACTATAATCTCTTCAAATGTTTTCTCAGTCCCTTTCTTTTTCTCTTCTTCTTCTGGGACCCCTATAATTTGAATGTTGGTGCATTTAATGTTGTCCTAGACGTCTCTGAGACTGTCCTCGATTCTTTTTTCTTTATTGTGCTCTGTGGCAGTTATTTCCACTATTTTGTCTTCCAGGTCACTTATCCGTTCTTCTGCCTCAGTTATTCTGCTACTGATCCCTTTTAGAGAAGTTTTAATTTCATTTATTGTGTTGTTCATCACTGTTTGTTTGCTCTTTAGTTCTTCTAGGTCCTTGTTAAACGTTTCTTGTATTTTCTCCATTCTATTTCCAAGATTTTGGATCATCCTTACTATCATTATTCTGAATTCTTTCTCAGGTAGACTGTCTATTTCCTCTTCACTTGTTAGGTCTGTTGGGTTTTTTGCCTTGATCCTTCGTCTGCTCTGTGTTTCTCTGTCTTCTCATTTTGCTTAACTTACTGTGTTTGGGGTCTCCTTTTTCAGGCTGCAGGTTCATAGTTCCCATTGTTTTTGGTGTCTGTCCGCAGTGGCTAAGGTTGGTTCAGTGGGTTGTGTAGGCTTCCTGGTGGAGGGGACTAGTGCCTGTGTTCTGGTGGATGAGGCTGGATATTGTCTTTCTGGTGGGCAGGTCCACGTCTGGTGGTGTGGTTTGGGGTGTCTGTGGACTTATTATGATTTTAGGCAGCTTCTCTGCTAATGGGTGGGGTTGTGTTCCTGTCTTGCTAGTTGTTTGGCATAGGGTGTCCAGCACTGTAGCTTGCTGGTCGTTGAGTGGAGTTGGGTCTTGGCATTGAGATGGAGACCTATGGGAGATTTTTGCCATTTGATATTATGGGGAGCTGCGAGGTCTCTTGTGGACCAGTGTTCTGAAGTTGGCTCTCCAACCTCAGGCACAGCCCTGATGCCTGGCTGGAGCACCAATAGCCTGTCATCCACACGGCTCAGAATATAAGTGAGAAGAAAAAGAAAAGAAAAGAAAAGAAAAGGAAAGAAAGAAAGAAAGAAAGAAAGAAAGAAAGAAAGAAAGAAAGAAAGAAAGAAAGAAAGAAAGAAAGAAAGAAAAATAAAATTAACATAAAATAAAATAAAGTTATTAAAATAAAAGGTAATTATTTAAAAAAATATTTTTAAGTAATAAAAAAAAAAAGAAGAGGCAACCAAACCAAAAAACAAATCCACCAATGATAACAAGTGCTAAAAACTATACAAGGAAAAAGAAAAAAAAAAAAAATGGACAGACAGAACCCTAGCACAAATGGTAAAAGCAAAGCTATACAAATAAAATCACACACAGAAGTATACACACTCAGAAAAAGGGAAAAAAGGAAAAAAATATATATATATATCGTTGCTCCCAAAGTCCCCCTCCTCAATTTGGGATGATTCGTTGTCTATTCAGGTATTCCATAGATGCAGGGTACATCAAGTTGATTGTGGAGATTTAATCCGCTGCTCCTGAGGCTGCTGGGAGAAATGTTCCTTTCTCTTCTTTGTTCGCACAGCTCCTGGGATTCAGCTTTGGACTTGGCCCCACCTCTGTGTGTATGTCGCCTGAGGGCAACTGTTCTTCGCTCAGACAGGATGGGGTTAAAGGAGCCGCTGATTCAGGGGCTCTGGCTCACTCAGGCCGGGGGGGAGGGAGGGGCACGGATGCGGGGCAAGCCTGCGGCGTCAGAGGCCGGCATGACATTGCACCAGCCTGAGGCACGCCGTGCGTTCTCCCGGGGAAGTTGTCCCTGGATCCCGGGACCCTGGCAGTGGTGGGCTGCACAGGCTCCCAGGAGGGGAGGTGTGGATGGTGACCTGTGCTTGCACACAGGCTTCTTGGTGGTGGCAGCAGCAGCCTTAGCGTCTCATGCCCGTCTCTGGGGTCCGCGCTTTTAGCCGCGGCTCGCGCCCGTCTCTGGAGCTCCTTTAAGCAGCGCTCTTAATCCCTTCTCCTCAGGCACCAGGAAACAAAGAGGAAAGAAAAAGTCTCTTGCCTCTTTTCCCTCCCGGCTAGCCGTGGCACACGAACCCCTTCAGGCTGTGTTCACACCTCCAGCTCCAGTTCTCTCCCTGGGATCTGACCTCCGAAGCCCAAGCCTCAGCTCCCAACCCCGGCCGCCCCAGCAAGTGAGCCGACAAGCCTCTAGGGCGGGTGAGTGCCAGTCGGCCCTGATCCTCTATGCGGGAATCTCTCCGCTTTGCCCTCCGCACCCCTGTTGCTGTGCTCTCCTCCGCGGCTCGGAAGCTTCCCCCTCCGCCACCCGCAGTCTCAGAGAAAGGGCTTCTAGTGTGTGGAAACCTTTCCTCCTTCACAGCTCCCTCCCACTGGTGCAGGTCCCGTCCCTATCCTTTTGTCTCTGTTTATTCTTTTTTCTTTTGCCCTACCCAGGCACATGGGGATTTTCTTGCCTTTTGGGAGGTCTGAGGTCTTCTGCCAGCGTTCAGTAGGTGTTCTGTAGGAGTTGTTCCACATGTAGATGTATTTCTGATGTATTTGTGGGGAGCAAGGTGATCACGCCTTTCTCCTCCGCCATCTTGAAGCTCCTCTCAAACGCGTTTTATCAGATTCTGAAAGTGCTATCTCCTTAATTTAAGGCAGTTATTTCAATGACCATTTGTCAGCTTTCCTTCTGCTGTTGAAAATCTAGTGGCATCCGCTAGACCTACACACTGCTCTGTGTCCTTCTCGCGTATGTTTCTCTGACCTCATTCTGTCCTGTCAAGGGTCTTCAATGGCTATCCAGCAGGGTACAGCAATTGAAGAGACAAGTATAAAGTTGATTGAAACATACAAGTGCTCCAAGGAAACCAAAAATCAAAAAGCATTTTCCCGTAGAAAAATGATACTATCAATTTTGTCTCCCACTTATTTTAGGCTTAATGTGATCTAGTAGAAAGGGATAACTACAACCTAACTAATAGCATTACTTGACATTGAAATGAAAAGGTATAAAATGTCCTTTTTCCTATAAAAGAAAAGAAAATCACGAACAAACCAGAGGCATGGTGGCATCATATAGCAAAGACATTTCCAAAACCAGGCTAGTTGGCATTCAAGACATTCTTTAGCTCTAAAAAACGGATAAAAAAAAGGTCTCTCTAACATTTAATGACATTTTCTTTATCTTATAGGAGCTCCTCAAATAAAAACACCAGCAACAAAACACATCTTTAGTAATAATCCCTAAGGATATCATTTTTACTCCTCCTGGGAAAAGATATGTTTTCATGACTAATTCCTCTCAGTAGTTAACTCTTCCAACATTCCACACAATTCTATAAATAAAATGTGTATTTTTTTAACCAACATGTATTTTCTAAACTTGTAGAAGTTTAATGACTCAAGTAGAGGGAAACAATATTGGAGGTAGAACTACTTTTTCAAACAGGCAATTCTCTTGCTACCAGATTTCCTCTGGTGGCCTCTCTCCATTCCCAAGACCCCCGTATAGTCCCCAGGATCAGAACAACTGCAACAGGTCCAGAACAAAGCTAGTCAGAATTTTTATTGTCAATATTGGCTTGCATCTTACTCACTCATTAAATAAGCTTATTAGAATTTTCATATTCAAGATTATTCTAACGCATATTTATTATGTTACTACTAGCAAAGCCCAAAATACAGATGCAAAGAGCTATTTACATTGAGATAGTCTCCTCTCTTCTCTCCAATTCACCACCTGACCTCAAAAGCACCTACTTCTGACCTAGCCCTCCTGCACCAGCACCTAGCCTAATCTTCATGATCCCTTTCTTATCCCACTAAATAGTATCTCTAATTGAACACTGAGACACTCATTTACTTGACTTGGATTTGTTGTGTTTTTCCTTTATCCAGGATTAAGATTCTTCCCTACGACCTCCTCTTTCTTCCTTCTGTCCAAGCCCAATAATACCCCTACCAAACCTCAGAAAAATCCCACTTAACCCTACTCAAGGCCACCTGACAGATTTCCATAGCAGCTAAAAATCTCTCATGCAATTCTGAGCACAAGCCTGGGAAAAATGGAATCCATATCCTATACAACAGGGTGTAGGGCTCATGGAGGGCCAGGGGCTCCATTAATTGCCTAAGTGTTGAGATTTGAAAACATTCTAGAAAAGTTCCACCAGCCAAGAATATTCCCATCCAATCCTAGAGGCCAGCCAACCAGTTCTTCTTGAGAAGAGGAAACTTTGTATAATGGAGAAAGCCTGACACTGAAGTCAGTTCTGGTTGTGTCTGAATACCAGTTTCTTTGGTTCCTAATGTGCAACTGTAGACAAATTACTAAACTTTTGAGGCTCAATTTCTTTTTCAAAAACTGGAAACTATAATCCCTACCTTGCAAATGTGGTGCAGATGCAGGCAGTGTGTAAAATCTGTAAGGCATATGCAGTACTCAGTAAACAGAAGCTCTTATTATTACTATTATTGTATTCTAACACCTTAGTGAAAATGAGTTTGCAAATTCCTCTTCTTGCATCCAGGATAGATGTGGGGCAGCATAACATTCCTTGAAAAATGGCAGCAGAAGCAAAGTGGGTGACAATGAAGAAAGGGGAAATAAAATAGTTCAAAAAGAATATGTAGAGATACCAAAGACTACAAAGTCTACTATACTGCTCTTACAATCAAAGTAGAAAATTAAAACATTTACTAAGTTCCTGAAACAAGCCAACCATGTTCCTAGGAATTTTTCTTATATCACAATATATCAATGCATTAATTGATCAAATATCTTTATAATCATTTAAGGAGCAGGATATCTTCACTTTACAAATGAACAAATCTTGAATCTCAGAAATTTTAATTAACTTTTCAAGTTCACGCAACTGCTAAAAGTCCAGGCCTTTTTCACTCTAAAATCCATTTCCTTTCTGCTCTGTCATGCTGCCTTCCAGGTAGAGATCAAGTGCTGGCTCTGCCTGAACTTTGGCAGTTCATTTACGATGAGTTTTCCTTATCTGTAAAATGTCTATAATCCCTGCTTACCTCGGTGGGGTGATAGAAGAACAAAATTAAGTACAGTACATGAAAGAGCAAGTTATTCCCAAAGAAAATATTAACTTAATATCATAACCATAAAAATAAAGTTGCCAGATTTATCAAACCCCAGAGTCCCCAGTCTCCTATTTTATAATGTGATCCCATCCCTTGTATCCCATTTTAGTCGCCATCTTCACTCATTCATTTAGAAAATATATTTTGACTATCTGTTACATTCCAGGAAATTTCCTCTGTGCTGTGTATCTACCTTCAGGAAGTTCAAATCCACTAATGCAGAGAAACACAGAATCACAAATTACAGCTCAAAATGTTAAGAGACATACAGAGGCATGAACTAGGCTTTGTGAGAGCACAGTAAAGGTACCATCTCTGCCTGAGGAAAATGCAGAAGCCTCTCAAAGAGGGAGACATATGTGAACTGTCACTGAAGGAAGATTAAGTATTTGCCACATGGACAAAAAAGGACATTCTGAGTTAAAACTAGGAAATCTCTTTTAAAGAACCATTTTGCTCCTGGCAAGAAACTCTGTGATACTTTCCCTTATGATTAGCTGGGAAAAGTGATTACATTTGGAAAGGTCTGACAACGGGAATCCAAGTGTTTTAATTGGAAAATTTTATTTGCCAGAAGTTGTGCATTTAAGTGTAATGAGTGATTACAAGAGCATATCTCTTGAGTTGCGTTAATGAATGCCTGTGTTAGGTTAGTGGTAAAGGAAGAATTTCTGAAATGACCCCTCAAAAATGTCTCACTGTAGTCACTGGAACCTGGGCACAGGTTGACTTTATGATAGGGATTATCTGGGTGGGCCCAATGTAATCACATGAGCCTGAGAAGCAGAGAAATTTCTTGGGCTGATAGCAGAAAAGAAAGTCAGAGAGACTGGAAGAATGAGAAAGACTCAATGTGTCATGGCTGAATTGAAGATTTCAAGTGGAAAGAAACGTGAACAGCCTCTGAGAGCAAAGAACAGACAGCAGCTGATAGCCAGAAAGAAAACAGGGCCTCAGACCTACAACCACAAGGTACTAGATTCTATTGTACCAACAACATAAATGAGCTTAGAAGCAAACTCTTCTCCCAAGCCTGCAGAAAAGCCCAGCCAGGCCAACACCTTGATTTTGGCCATGTGAGACCCTGAGCAGAGGACCTAGTCAGTCCTATCTAGACTCCAAAAATAGAAGGTTAAGGGTATGTTGTAGGTAGAGACTCTTGGTAGTAGTGAATGTAACTGAATGTTTTTTTCCTATAGAAATCAGGAAGTTACAATGCCTAGGCAAGAAGGAATGCAATCACAAGTATCAACATAGGAGTCACTTGTGCCCAGATTCTCCTTTAGGAAACCTAAAACAAGGAAGAGAATATCAGGTAAAGGAAACAAAATAAGCAAAGCATGGAAAAGATCCAAACAAGTATATGCTTCATGGAATTATAAGAAATGTGAATGGAATATAGGTACGAGGTTTAGAAATGAGACCAGTGAGATGGCCTGGGGCCAGATCATAAAGGGCCTGAAAAGCAAGGGGAGTAGCAGCATCTGATTTTATTTAAATAGAGAATTCTGGCCATAGTATGGCCAAAAAAAAAAAAAAAAAAAATGCAGAGGAACAAGAATGGAAGCAAGATAAACAAGTGTCTATCACAGCCATCTAGATGAGAGATGAAGCTGACTTGGCCGAACGTGTTTGCAGTGGTCAGAAGTGGTCTCATTCAAAGTATATTTTGAAGATAGATCTAAAACTACCCTGATCAATTCTGTCCTCGCTTACTCTCCAGCACCCGCCTGAATGGCATATTGCAAGGGAAATAAACTGCTGACAGTAATGTCAGCCCCAGGAGGCCACTGATGTTTTCTGGTCAAGGGATAATGAGAGGTGGAATTAACATGATGTAATTTCATTCTTTCAAGCTTTCCTCAATCTTTCTTTGCCTTCCTACGTAAATAGCTAATATGTGGTATCACCTGCTTCCCTTCTGTGAGTCCCTTAATGAAGATTGGCCCATATTCCTCATTGGCAATTTGTTTTTCAGTGACAAGGTGACAGTTTTGGTTCATTTAAGAAACAACCAGTTTCCAGCCATTGAAAAACCATCTGGGAAGGCTGTTCTCCTGAGATCAGAAGATTGTTTTCTAATTGGTCTCTTTTATAGAAAATGTGTTCCTTCCTTGCACACAGTGCTCATGTATATCTTGTGGCCAGAGGGATTCTGCAGGTTAACCTTGTGGCCAGAGGGATTCTGCAGGTTAACCTCCGCAATGCTCACTTTGGATCCCTGTGGTGTTAGTGCAACCTAATGAAAGGCTACTGTCAGGCTTTCCAAATGTCAGGCTGTCAGGATTCTGCAGGTTAACCTCCGCAATGCTCACTTTGGATCCCTGTGGTGTTAGTGCAACCTAATGAAAGGCTACTGTCAGGCTTTCCAAATGGCCACCGAATTCGTTAGCTTTTAACGTATTCCACAGGGAAACAGTTAAACACACATAAAAGCAACCGTGCAATATACAACTTTGAGGATTAAAGTCTCTACGTCATGAGGCACTATTCTTTACTTTGACTTTGTTTAAATCGGATGCCTAATGAATATATTGATAATTTAGGACTATTTTAAGTTCAATGTTTACATTTTAGTTTCACATGGAAATGTTTTATCATTTTAAATGTATTAATAAGAGATTGATAGCAATTCATGCTAGTGGTTAAAGAGACTGATTTTCTCCTCTCTTTATTCAGTTATTTATTTATTCACACATTCATTAAAAAATACTAAGTACCTACAACCTGCACTGAATCTGGCCTGGAAAATGAGGTGAACTTGAAGGAAAGGACCCTACTCTTGCGTAGCTTAAAATTTAATGAATTCCACTCAAAATGCTGCAAAAGAGAACTGTATTTGGAATATTAAGATCTACCTTATTTTAATACCACTGCCCTTCTATTTTAGGCCCTAGAGTTACTTTACCTTTCTGAGCCCTATAAGGGGATGGAGAGTGGAAGTGGAAGTGAGAGAGTTGGAATAGAAATTGCAACTATGAACTTAGTTTGCTTCACAGCTTTGCCTTGGACCTAGTAGAGCCCACATCAAGCAAAAAGCATGGCAACGCCCCTTGGAAATTTGCCAGAAAACTTCATTGCCTTGATTGATCAGATTCCTCCTCTCCCTGGATTCACATTCTTCATCTGTGAGGTGAAACTTGGCTCCAAACTGACTTCAGATCCAACAGCCACTATAGCAATATAGGCAAAGATAGGACCCCTATTCTCATTCTCTGTCTCTCTCTCCCCCACCCAGGTCTCAGACACACACACACATACACACACACACACTTCTCTGGGGCCACTGGCTACAAAGCTCCATTAGTGGGATATACAGCTTTAACTGGAGACCTTCAAGTTTTACCAACACAGTCCCAGTCTTTCTGATCATACTTGTCTAACAATCCAAGCTCTCATTTTAACTGATACAGGGAGCTTCCAAGTTATTCCTCAAATATTCCTCATATACTCCACATTGGTCAAGGGTATATACGTACACATGTATATAAGCAAATTGAGCCGTAAGAACCTGCCTATACACAAATGCAAATTAGTTTGGTTAAAGCACATTAAGCAACAGATATCTTTAGAACATTACCATTAGTTAAAAAAGACTTTTCACTTCAGACTTTTACTAGCTTATGTTTTCATCAAAAAATTGTAATTATTTTACTTTCCTTTTTTTTGTTGTCCAATAGAAAGATTTCACAAGATTATTTAACAAAAGAATGTAAAAACAGATGATATAAAACCTGGAAACTTCATTAATTATTTTCTTTGTTTTAAAAATATTTACTCTGTATTATTATAGCAACATCTGTTTTTGCAGGATTATAAGGTATCACACTATACAGTATTATACCAATGTTCTGGTAAGCATTCTGGCCCTTAGATGGATTGAATGCCTCTAGCATTATTTCTAGTGATATGTCTTTTACTTCATGAAGAAATCTATTATTAACATGTTCCTGGCTTAAAGTTGAACTGATTGTAACACTTTCTTTTGTAGATATTGACAGAACTATATGAACTTAAGTATCCTTATAAAAAATCATATCTAACATTCCAATTCTCCAAATGAGACATGTAAGCCCATGTAATACAAAGTGATTCCTTGTCCAAAGACGCAGAATTGGTTAAGTGGCAGAGTATAGTTCTGCTACCCCCTGCTTTAATAGGAGAAAACTAGCTGTAATGGATATCTACAACAGCACTCAGGAATAACTGCAACAAACTAATGTAAATAAATAAAATATGTATTTATTAAAAGAAAGAAATAACAATGGAACACTAATTCCCCTTAAGTGGAGCAGGAAGTAGGCAGGATAGACAACCTCATAAACTATTAATAGGTGTGTAATTGATAAAAATCTCTTTGGAAGGCAAAAATACCAATTTTTTTTCAACTTTCAAATAGCAACTTCACTTCTATGAACTTATCTTAAGGGACCTGCACATGTGTCCAAAATCATGAATAAGAATGTTCTTTGCAGTACTGTTTGAAAGAGAAAAATACTGGAAAACATGTATATGTCCACCAATAGGGATAAGGGTACATAAATTATGGAACAGCCATAATATGGAATAGTCTGTAGCTATTTTGAAATTAAATGTAGATATACTAGCTTACTAGTCATTGGATAGTAAGATAATAGCCAAAGCAGTTTACTCTTCATTCTGGTCACAGAAATAGGCTCTATTTCCAAACTTCCCTGGCAGGCAGATGTGGCCATGTACAGAAGTCAAGGGAAGGTGGACAAACATGGTATGTGCCTTTCTGGTCCTAGTCTGCAAAAACCTCCCACATTCTACCTCTATACTCTTTCTCTCTGTTTAATGCAGAGGAACATAGGTACCTTGGAAGCCAAGCATTCAAGTTGCAAAGCTGCTAGAGAAAGGGCCAGGGAGGAAGTTCATTGCCGATCATGTGAGCAAGAAATAAGCTTCTAATAAGCTAAGTGACTAAGATTTCAGAACCCACCTGTTGCAGCAGCTAGCATTACCCTAACTAAAAGAGTACACTCATTTAAGATATATGCAAAATATATTAAGGAGGAAATAAAAGTATAGAGCATCACAAGTAGTATTTCACATTTATGCCTCACAAAGTATACATAGATAAATTTTCTATATGCATAAATGGCTTACTGAGAGCTTAACTTAGAGGAAAATAGGAATCCACTTTATATTTCTGTCTTCATGGTGACTTTTCTCATCACCTCATAGCTTTTGGATCACTTTTAACTCATGAGAATAGTCTTTTTTTTTTTAATTTAATAATGATGACTCATTTTTCAGATATATAAAATCTAGTCCGTTCTAAATCCAAACCACATCTAACGCAACACTTCTTCATTCCCCACTTCAGGTGTTGGTTGTGGCTTGGAGTCATGCAGTGGGGATGCTGTGATGTGTCTCTTCTTCCACTCCCCTTCCTTGTTCTATTACATCCTCCTCCTTCTCCATCCCCTCTCACTCTGCTGCTTCTGGGTGTCCCACACTGTCAGAGGTGAGGTTGGAAGAAAGGAGGCTCAAGTCTCTTATGTGACTGATGTAATCTGGCCATACCTACTGTCAGGAGAGCAGGCAGCCAAGTGCTGGATGTAATTTAGGGTGGACTGTGGCTCTTCCAAGAAAACCTCCATACTACATAATCCCTGATGCCATCCCAGATGAGTTCCTGTGAAACATCAGGGATTATTTGCTGCCCCCTACTGATATACCCCAAAGCCTTCCATTACTAGAGTCCTCTCACCACCATCCTTAGCTGACATTTTGGGAGAAGTTTATCGAGACAAGTCAAGCCGAGTTCCCTTCATTCGTGTCCATTTGACTTGTGATAAACACACCTCTTCCCATTACCACGTGGTAGTAATACAGGTAGGCTCTGCTACTGCCTTCTCTCCTTACTCTGCCTTGAGGATGCTTCAGGCAAGAAGCAGGCTTTTGTGTCTATGTTTGTGAGCTCCATCTCCAAGGGATACATGGAAATTTGCTCCATCAGCATTCCCACCAAATTAACCTTGGTGCCATGGCTGACCTAGGTCCCAGCTAGAGGAGTGAGATGCTGACCTCTTCTTCTTGCAGACTCCCCCTAGTAACTATGAAAGGTGCTATAGAGAGACATTTGGCTTAGATTGAGAAAAGTTTGGGTCCCTTTATCTCTCCTCTAATGTAGGGAACAGAGAAAAGACATATCACTCCACACAAGACCTACATCTCTCTACTCTGTCATACAGACTTGCTTTATCACCTATCAAAGGCTAGTTTCCTTTTACATACCCTGAAGGGGGGGGTGCAATTAATAGTTGCTAGACTAGTAATCTAGCATATAAATTATAGTATATCTCTTCAGAAACTAAATATACTTTATTTCAGTTTATTGAAAATTCAGAAACCACAGGAAAAACAATTCAACACCCAAGTATGTCTCTGTGTGTGTGTGTGTGTGTGTGTGTGTGTGTGTGTGTGTAGAAAAGCTCTTACAAAATAAAATGCTTTGGGGAGGGAGGTCAGAATCTAGGGTGGAAATGATACTCATTTATCATTGTAAATTCTTTTATCATGTTAATTTTTTATTTTAAAAGACAGCTTTTTAAAAATAAATGAAATTAGGACTTCACTGGAACTACTTTTTACTGGGTTATAAGAAATGTCCTTAGCCATTTTATGCAAAGAAATTGAACATTTAGAAAATCATTGCTAGATCCAAGACTTTGTTTGATGGCAGATTTTTTCCGCCAAAGCTGGGTATGAAACTGTGGTAGGGACTGCTAAGTACCAGAGCAGTCCTCTAAAATTGTGGAAAATATCAAAAAGGCCTTTGGGGTTCTGTCCTCCAGAAAATCTGCCAACTGCACTCTCCACTGCTGCCAAAGTAGTGCACGCAGTTTCTGAAGGTAATTGTTACTGTTTTCATTCCCATCTACCAGTCGTGCCAGGCCACAGAATGATAAAAGTGGCACTAACAATTCCCTTATCTAGTGACAACAAAGAACTCACACCTTAAGCTGTCATTAATTTTGAACAACACATGTGACTGACTTTTTCAGCTAGAAATACCTTATACTTCACTCAAATTTGGAACATAGTAAAATTTTGTTAATAAAATAAGACTTTGCCATCAACTCTACCAGGAGATTCAACTATTTTCTTAGTTTCTTTTATATTTACCATGTTATTGAAATTTATCCTAAAATTTATGAGGAAGTATTTGTATAAACATGTGCATATGTATACATATATACATACACACACACCATAATTTATTTTATGCATCTATAATAGTGAAAGAGCTCCATGATAGAACTTTCAGTTCTCACTAGAATATAATTAATAACCAGCAGGCCCTAGGCAGGCCTCAAAAATAATTACAAAGATTCAAGAGAAAGGCTTAAAAATAACACCAAACACTAAACCCAAAAGTTAATCCATTGCTCTAATCTGGGTGGCCAATGGAGCTGAAAATTAAGAAAGAAAACGTAGAATATACAAACTTAAGAAAGCAGGAAAACACATTTTTTGATAGCTCTTCACACCTGGTAACTCCCAAAAAATAACAGTGTAGGAAGGTGAACCCAGGTTGCTGGTAGTTGACCACTGTGTCTTAGGAGAGAGAGTCTATACCAGGCAAGAGGTGGGGGCAGGGCAGAGAGAAGACTCCCAGCCCTACTTCAGACTGATGATTGTAATTATTTTGCTATTCCAAAGGGTACATATTTTAGCCAGCAAGCCAGATGTGTTTGGCCCACACAGTGTGTGTTTGTGTATTTGTTGTTTGGCTGGTTTAAATGACATTTAAACATCAAAAGGTCCCATAAAAAATTGGCTTCCCCATAATAAAAGAACTGCAAGACCTTTTAACTTTGACCCCACAATTCCACATGGCCATAATAGACTGAAACAGACTAGCTCTGGCACCCCTCAGCCTCCCTGATGTGGAGACTCAACACTTGTGTAAATTCCTCAGCTTTTATCAGCGCCTGAGTTGGAGAACTCTGATGAAAATCTAATGCTTTGAAGTAGTATTTCATAAAACTTCACAATGATGTTACATCTGTTGGGGGTGTCATAATGTAAACAGGCAAGAATGGCACATACCATTGACTACTGCATTTTGCTTGGCTGAAATAATACATGGGAAACAGTAAAGTTAGCAAAAATGTGTTGCTTTGTCAATTTATATTATTAGAAGACATGAAAAGACAGTGCCAAAGATGTAAAAGTATCAGTATTCGAAGAAGTTATATGCTGTGGGAAATTGATATGCAGTTGAATAAAAATATAGTCATTTCTAACACCTCAACTTCTAACATTTGCAGATTCTGTCTCTGCTATACTTGGAGAACTTCTTTTGTGAACAACTATCATAAAGATGTACAGGAGAAGATGTGCTCAACAACCAAAATATATTTTTAATAGAAAATAAACAATGCTTGTGAAAAAACTATAAATATAACCAATGATGCTCTGATATACATACATACATTAATTAAAATATATCCACGGTAAGTTTAAAGAAAAGTGCTTACAGACAAAATTCTTTACTGCATCAGGCATAACTAAACTATTAAAATAAAAATATGAAATCCAGGAGTGTCCAAAATTTTATGGGAGGACATCAGTTGGTTAATTTCATATATATAAACATTAGCCATAAGACTAGTTTTAGAGTTGGATAGAGTTTAGACTCACTCCATCCCCCTGTGGTTTCCTCCACTTAACCTTTCTGCAGATGTTGATAGCAAGGTAGATGCAGAAATATTGGACCTTAGGCCAAACAAATGACAATATTCAGAGACCTTAGAGATGAAATATTTCAATGGCTTTCTCTATAAAGTGAGGAATTCTTACAAAAGTATGTAGCAACTTCCTCTTTGGACCCATGTTTTAAACCAGATCATGTGTCCATTCTTGACCTGTCTCCGTGGTCAGGACAATGCTGTCACTAAGTACTTAGGCTGCAGAGCTTGATCCAGAGGAGGATGAGAGTAATAGTTGCCTGAGATCAATTGCTCTCAACTCTGACTGCACTTCAGACTCACCCGTGGAGCTTTTAAAACAATATCCCAATAATCAGGACTTATCCCTTTGAGTGGTACTCAGGTATCTGTAATTTGTAGAAAATCCTCAGGTGATTCTAATTTGCATCTGGGACTGAGAACCACTGGCATGTACTAATTAGAACTCACCACTGGATGTGGAATTAACTCCCAAACCGCATGTACTAAACAGTGTTTGAAAATTAACCTCAGTACCCAACAAAATGCATATAAACACAAAGAAAACCTTAACACATTTTAAAAAACAAAACTATAGATCAGATTAAATATAAGATTGCCCAATTATGTATGGTTTAGGATAAACTATGTTACATCAGTGTCCTAGATAACTAGTCAAGAAAGAAAACAAAAATGCAATTATGTATAGACCCTCAGGAAAATAATGAGTATCAAAGAGAATTACCTATCAAATGAATATAATAAATCTGAACTTGATATTGGTGGATGTGTATTTAAAGTTCTAAACTGATTACTTTGCCAAAAAGGCTGATATTTTCCAACATGACATAGCATTCACATTGTATTCTCCTTTCCTCTCCCCTCCCTTCTGGTAGAAGCTCTATAGAATTTTTGTGTTTTACATTTAGGACACTTTCTTTTTTTCTTCCCATTTTAGAGTAATTAAAGTTCATTACTTCTATTTTTGATAGATTGTCATTTTCTATTCCCATTCTGTGCTATATCTATAGCTATTAGACATTAATTATTGTGGAAGAGAGGAAAGGAGAGAGGGAAGGAAAAGAAATAAAAAGAAGGAGGGGTGAAAAAGAAATCTTCAGTAATTACAGAATCACATGACATTGTCTGTTCTTTATTTTTTTTTAACACTTAGTAATCCTGCCATATTCAAACAGAAAACCAGTTCAAAAATACTTCTCCAAACCTTCAGTTTTCAGACCTTTGTTCTCATTGGATAATGAGTGAAAATAACAAACAAGGGTCAAGAAGAAATGCAATTCAAATCTTTTCCAAGCTGATCTTTCCAGCAAACTTGATGACTGTGTACAAATAGTAAGTACTACAGAGCAGACATCAAAAGAAAGTCATCAGAGATTTAAAAAAAAGGGCATTCCCAAAAGACATAACAATTCTTAATGTGCATGCGCCTAATAACAAGAGTATCAAACTCTATGAGGCAAAAACTGACAGAACTACAAGGAGAAATAAATGAATCTACTATTATAGTTGAGGACTTCAACAATCCTCTATCAAAAATGGACAGATCCAGCAGGAAGAAAATCAGTAAGGATATAGCTGAACAGAACAACACCATGAATCAACTGGATATACATCTATAGATTGCTTCATCCAAAATAGCAGAATACACATTTTTGCAAGCCCCCATGAAACATTCTGCAAGACAGACCAATTTCTGGGCCATAATACACACCTTAAATTTAAAATTATAGAAATCATAAACCAAATCTGCTCTCAGACCACAATGGAGTTACACTAGAAATCAATAACAGAAAGATAACTGGATAATTCCGTAATCTGGGCAATTAAACAACATACTTTTAAATAACACATGAGTCAAAGAAGAAATCTCAAGAGAAATTTAAAACCATTTTGAACTAAGTGAAACTGAAACACAATGTATTGGTGGGTGACATCAGCATCATGGTAGCATCTCTCATGTTTTCCCCCAACAACAAAAATTCAGCATCAATCCATGGATTGAAGTGCCTTTGAGGGAGATTTGAGTTCCAGTGACATATGCCAAGGAACCTGGAAGTAGTGTAACCCATCCATGTGGCAGGTGATAGACAGACCTCAATCCTGGCTGTGGACCATGAACCAGATTCAGCCCCTCTTGGCTGTGGTCCCAGGAGCCGCTGGAGAACACTAACTTAGACAATCATCCATGAATAAAAGAGCCTTTGTGGAAGTCTAATTTTCTAGAGAAGAGTTTCTGCACATTACTGGAGAAAAATAAATATGACTTTGGACACATTTATGTAGGTATGAGAAACAACTTGACTTACCTGCATCACCCCTCACCCAAGGCAGCATAGCTAACAGAAATCTTCCTCAGCCTGTGGCTTCTCCTGTGGGGAAATGGGAGAGCATGTGATTAAGCCTTTGACTTCCCCAGGTATGCAAGATGCTGCCACAGAGACTCATTCCTCTCTCACCCCATTCATAGTATTAAATCATAAGCTACATGACTGGGGACTGGGAGGAGCGGGAGACAGAACACTTGGGGGACAGTAAAGGAACACAGATCCTACTAATTGTATGATGGACTCCATCAAGAAGCCCACAAATGGACTACTGGGAACACCTCACCCATGGGTCCCCTCAATTGATCCAGGAGCACCCTCAGCACTCCATGTGCCTTACCCACATATACCTGCACACTTTTGCCAGATTCTTGTGCATGTTTCTGATGGCAGCAGTAAGAGCAGTCTTTGGAAAATGGCTAGAGAGTGAGCAAAGTAAGACAAATCTGTGAGAGATGAGAGAGACCACGAACTTGGGCTCTAGCACCATGTCTGAGAAAACAGAAGAGAGGCTGTCAGCACTAAGCCATGGGCATTGCAGTGTCCATAGATAGCATACAAGCTTAAGAACTCACAAGATAAAGCAAAAAGCGTGGAGTAGGTTGTACCCATAGAAGGTCTGAAATATCCTCAGAACATCTACCAAGACTGACAGAAGGCATCTCTCTCCCAGAGGCAGATAGTGAAAACTGGAGGAAGTGACTGCTACTTCAATGCAAAGACATCCACACAAAACTTCAAGGAACATGAAAAATTAAGGTAACATGACACAACTAAAAAACCACCATATCTTCCAGTAACCTAATCCAAAGACATGGACATCTACAGCTACCAGATAAAGAATAGAAGATTGCTGTTTTAAGGAACTCAATGAGCTACAAGAAAACACAGGAAGACAATTCCATGAGCTCATAAAAATAATACACTAAAAAGTGAAAAGTTTAACAAAGAGATAGAAACCATAATAATGAAAGAAACAGAAATCTGGAGCTGAAGAAAACAATGAATGGAATGAAAATGTAATAGAGAGCATCAACAGAATTCTTAAGTAGGAGAATCAATGAGATTGAAGACAGAAACTTTGAAACTGTCCATTCAGAGGGGAACAAAGGAAAAATAAGGAAAAACAATGGAGAAAATAGATGCTAAGCCAAAAACAATAACTAGAGACAAATGAGGTCATTATATAATGATAAAGGGGTCAAATCAGTAAGAAGATGTATCATAAATATATAAGCCCCCAATATGAGAGAACAAAAAATACATTAAGCAAATACAGATCTGAAGAGATAAAGAGATAGTACAATAAGAGTAGGGGACTTCACTAACCTACATTCAACAATGCAAAAATCACACAGTCAATGAAGCAACAAAGAAACATTAGACTTAAACCTTACTTTAGACTGAATGGGCTTTATAGATATGTACACAATATTCCATCCAACAACAGCAGAATATAGGAGTTCCCCACTGTCCAAAGTTTTGCTTTCCATGGTTTCAGTTAGCACAATCAATCACTGTCCAAAATTACTAAATGGAAAATTCCAGAAATGAACAATTTATAAGTTTTAAATTATGTGCTATTTTTGGTACCATAATGAAATCTCCCACCTTCCTGCTCTGTCCCACCTAAGATGTGAATCATCCCTTTGTCCAATGTATCCTACCCAATTAGTCTCTTAGTAGCCATCTTGGTTACCAGATGGACTGTTGCAGTATCATAGTGCTTGTGTTCAAGTAACACTTATTTTGCTTAGGAATAACCCTAAAGTATAAGAGTAGTACTGCTGGCAATTTGGATATGCTGAAGAGACGCTGTAAAATACTTCCTTTATGTGAAAAGGTGAAAGTTCTCAACTTAATAAGGAAGGAAAAACATCATACACTGAAGTTGCTAAGATCCACAGTAAGAACAAATCTATCAGTGAAATTGTGAAAAAGGAAAAATAAATTCATGATAATTTTGCTGCTGCACCTCAAACTGCAAAAGTTACAGCCACAGTATGTGATAAGGCCTTAGTTAAGATGGAAAAAGCATTAAATTTGTATAAGATATTTTGAGAAAGAGAAAGAGAGACTACATTCACATAATTTTTACTGCAGTTTATAATTGTTCTATTTTATTATTAGTTTTTGTTGTGAATCTCTTATAGCACCTAATTTATAAATTAAACTTTATCATGTTTATGTATGTATGTATGGAAAAAACATAGTATATATACGATTCGGTACTATTCACAATCGCAGGCACCCACAGAGGGTCTTGGAACATAGCCACCATGGATGGGGGGGACTATTATATACATTCTTTTGAAGGGCACATGAAACACTCTCCATCATATGGTAGGCCACAAAGCAATTCTGAGCAAATTAAAGAATATTGAAATCATACCAAGTATCTTTTTCAACCACACTGGTATAAAACTAGAAATCAGTAACAGGAGAAATGTTGGAAAATTAACAAATATGTGCAATTTTAAAATCACTATCCTGTACAACCAATGGGTCAAAGAAAAAATTGAAAAAGAAAAAAAAATACCTTGAAGCAAATGAAAATGGAAAAACACCCATCCATACCTATGGGATGCTGCAAAAGCAATTCTAAGATGAAACTTTATAGTAATAAACACCTACATTAAGAAAAAAGAAATATCTCAAACAACCTAACCAACCTAATTTTTCACCTCCAAGAACTAAAAAAAGAACAAATTAAGTCAAAAGTTAGTAGAAGAAAGGATATAACAATGATCAGAGCAGAAACAAATGATATAGATCTAAAAACCAATAGAAAATATCATAGAAACTAAGAGATGATTCTTTGAAAAGATAAAGGAAATTGACAAATCTGTAGCTAGACTGACTAAGAGAAGGAGAAGAGTAAAATAAATAAAATCAGAAATAAAAGAGGAGACATTAGAACTGATACCAGAGAAATACAAAGAACCACAAGAGACTACTAAGGACAAGTGTAAGCCAAAATAAAATTATATAACCCAGAAGAAATGGATAAATTTCTATAGCCATACAAACTACCAAGAAGGACTCCCATAAAAATAGAAAATTTGAACACATAAATAACAGGAAGACTGAATCAGTAGTCAAAAATTTCCCAACAAAGAAAAACCGAGGACCAGATGGTTTCACTGGTGAATTATACAAAACATTTTAAAAAGAATTAATACCAATCCTTCTTCAACTTTTCAAAAAAATTTAAGGGGAGGGAACCCTCCCAAACTCATTTTACGAGGCCAGCATTACCCTGATATCAAAGCAAGATAAAGACATTACAAGAAAGGAAAATTAAAGACCAGTATTCCTGAAAAATACCAATGCGCAACTTGTTAAGAAAATATTAGCAAACAGAATTAAACACACTAAAATGATCATTCACCATGATCAAGTGGGATTTATCCCTGGAATACAGGATGATCCAACATACCTAAATTAATAAATGTTATACACTACATTAATAAAATAAAAGGTAAAAATGATCTGATCATCTAAATCGGTGCAGAAAAAGCATTTGACAAAATACAACATCCTTTCATGACAGAAATGCTCAACCAATTGGGAATAGAAGAAATATACCTCCAAATAATAAAGTCTACATATGACAGATCCACAGCTATCATCATACTCAACAATGAAAGGTTGAGAGCTTTTTCTCTGAGATCAGGAAAAACAAAGGTCGCTCACTCGTATTCAATACAGTACTGTCCTAGCCAGAGCAATCAGACAAGAAAAAGAAATAAAATGAATACAAATCAGAAGGAAAGAAAGAAGTAAAATTGTCTTTGTTTCCAAGATATGACCTTATATGTAGAAAACCCTAAGAGTCCATGAAAAAAGTTAGAACAATCAACAAATCCAGTAAATTTGCAGGATACAAAATCAACACGCAGAAATCAGTTGCATTTCTATACACTAATAACAGAATATCTGAAACAGAAATTAAGCAAATAATCCCCTTATAATAGCATCAAAAACAGTAAAATACTCAGGAATAAATTTAACCAAGGAGGTGAAGGATTAGTACACTTGAAACTATAAGACCTTGATGAAAGATATTGAGGAGGTGCACAAACAAAAGGAAAAATATCCAGTGTTCATGAATTAAAAGAATTAATACTGTAAAAATTTCCACTCTAGCCAAATCAATCTACAGATTCAACACAACTCTTTTCAAAATTCTAATGGTATCTACCAAAGAAATAAAACAAATATTTCTGAAATTTGTATGGAACCACAAAAGAATCCAAATAGTCAAAACAATACTGAGAAAAAAAGAGCAAACCTGAAGGCATCAC
Source organism: Lagenorhynchus albirostris (assembly GCF_949774975.1). Classification (NCBI taxonomy): domain Eukaryota; kingdom Metazoa; phylum Chordata; class Mammalia; order Artiodactyla; family Delphinidae; genus Lagenorhynchus; species Lagenorhynchus albirostris. The sequence continues at coordinate 98,629,118 of NC_083097.1, read as the reverse complement.
ATTTTCTGACTTCAAACTATACTACAAAACTATAGTAATCAAAAGAGTATGGCACTGGCATAAAAATAGCACAGAAATCAATGGAACAGAATCAAGAGCCCAGGAATAAATCCCCACATGTGCAATCAACTAATATTTGACAAGAGAGCCAAGATTACTCAACAGAGAAAGCATAGTACCTTTATAAACGGTGCTGGGAAAACTGGGTAATCACATGCAGAAGAATATAACTGGACCCCTATCTTACATCATTCACCAAAATTAACACAGAAAGGATTAAAGATTTAAACATAAGGTATGAAGTAATAAAATTCCTAGACAATAAAACTCCAAAAAAAAAAAACCTCCTAGATATTGGGGACAATCTTGACATTGGTCTTGGCCACAATTTTTTGGATATGACACCAAAAGTGAAAGCAACAAAAGTAAAAATTAATACATTAAACTAAAAAGCACAAAGGAAGAAATAATCAACAAAATTAAAAGGCACTCTAGGGATGGGAGCAAATCATATATGTAGTAAGGGGTTAATATCCAAAATATATAAGGAATTTATACAACTCAATATCAAAAAACAAGCAATCATTCAATCTGATTAAAAAACAGGTAGAGGACATTTTTCCAAAGAAGACAAACAAGGGGCCAACTGGTACATGAAAAGGTGCTTAACATCACTAATAATCAGGGTAATACAAATCAAAACCACAATGAGATATCACCTCACACCTGTTAGAATAACTATTATCAAAAAGTCATGATGTAACCAATGTTGGTGGAGAAAATAGATTTTTTTGCAATATTTTTGGGAAAGTAAATTGGTACAACCACTATGTAAAACAGTATGGAGCTTCCTCAAAAAATTAAAAGCACATCTAGCAATCTCACTTCTGGGTATATATCCAAAGGAAATGAAAACAGAATGTAGAAGAGATATCTGCACTCCTATATTAGTTGCAGTATTATTCACAATAGCCAAGACATGGAAACAACCCGTGTCCAAAACAGATAAACAGATAAAAATAGATGTGGGTTGTGTGTGTGTGCATATAGTATAAATAATATAAAAATACTACTCAGCCATGAGAAAGAAGAACATCCTGCCATCTGCAACAACATGGATGGACCTTAAGGAATTAAGCTAAGTGAAATAAGCTAGGCAGAAAAAGACAAATACTGTATAATATCACTTAAACATGAAATCTAAAAAATTTGCTCTCATAGAAACAGAGTAAAATGGGGTTTTCCAGGGGCTGGTGGGTGGGGGGAATGGGGAGATGTTGATCAAAGGGTACAAACTTCCAGTTTTAAGACAAATAAGTTCTGGGGAGCTAATGTACAACATGGTGGGATTGTACTTAATAATACTATAGCGTATAGTTGATAGTTGTTAAGTTGCTTAAATGCTCACCACAAAAAGAAGAGGTAATATGTGACATCATGGAGGTGTTAGCTAACACTATGGCAGTACTTATTTTATAATACATAAGTGTATCAAATCAACATGTTGTATACCCTGAAATTATGCCATGTTATATGTCAATTATATCTCAAAGCAGAGGAAAAAGAAAACACAACTTATCAAGATTTATGAGATACAGTAAAAGCAGTGCTGAGACGGAAATTTATGTTGTTGAATGCATGTATTAGAAAAGAAGAAAGATCTAAAATCAGTGATCTAAGTTTCCACCTTAAGAACTGAATAAAAGAAGAGCAAGGTAGACCCAAAGTTAGCAAAACAAAAGAAATAATAATTAGAAACAAATAAAACTGAAAGCAAGAAATCAATAAATAAAATCAATGAAACCCAACAGCTGGTTCTTTGTCAAGATCAATGAAATTGATAAACCTCCAGCCAAGCTAAGAAAAGAAGAGAGGGGACACAAATTTCTAATAAAGTAAAAGAAGGAGGATCATACTAATGACACGGACATTCAAAGGATAATAAAGATATACTATTAATAACTCTATGCCCACAAATTTAATAAACTAGAAAATGGACCAATTATTGATAGATATGATCTGTCAAAACTTAAAAAAGGAGAAATAGATGATCTGAATAGGACTATATTTATTAAAGGAATTCAATCAATAATTAATGTTCTTCCAAAACAAAAAGCACCAGGCCTAGGTGGGTTCACTGGTCAATTCTACCAAACATTTAAGAAAGAAATTATACCAATTCTCTATCACCTCTCAGAGAATAGCAGAGAGAATACTTACTAATTTGTTCTATGAGGTCAGCTTTACCCTAATACCAAAACCAGACAAAGACATACAAACAAGTAAAACTACAGACCAATATCTCTCATGATCACAGATATAAAAATCCTCAATTAAATACTAATAAGTCAAATCAAAACAAGTATAAAAAATATATACAGCACAACCAACTGAGACTTATTCCAGTTATGCAAGGCAGCTTCAACATTCAAAACTCAATTAATGTAATCCATCACATAAACAGAAAAATTACATGATATCAACAGATGCAGAAAAAATATGGGACAAAAACTAGCACACTTTCATGATAAAACCTCTCAGTAAACTAGGAATCAAGTTCTCAACTTGACAGAGACTGTCTACAAAAACCCTATAGCTAATACCATACTTACTGGTGAGAAACTCAATTTTCCTATGAAGATCAGGCACAAGGCACAGATGTTCCCTCTCATCACTCCTTTTCAGTATCATACTGGAAGTCGTTACTAATTCAACAGGCAAGAAAAGGAAATAAAGATATACAGTTTGGAGAGAAACACATAAAAGTATCTTTATTTGCACATGACAAGATTGTTTATGTAGAAAATATGAAAGAATCAACAAAACAACTCCTGCAACTAATAAGTGATTATAGCAGGTTGCAGGATACAAGGTTAATATATAAAAGTTAGCTGGGGGCTTCCAGGAAGATGGCGGAAGAGTAAGACACGGAGGTCACCTTCATCCCCACAGATACACCAGAAATACATCTACACGTGGAACAACTCCTACAGAACACCTACTGAATGCTGGCAGAAGACCTCAGACCTCCCAAAAGGCAAGAAACCCCCCACGTACCTGGGTAGGGCAAAAGAAAAAAGAATAAACAGAAACAAAAGGAAAGGGATGGGACCTGCACCAGTGGGAGGAAGCTGTGAAGGAGGGAAGGTTTCCACACACTAGGAAGCCCCTTCACGGGCGGAGACTGCGGGTGGCGGAGGGGGAAGCTTCCAAGCCGCGGAGGAAAGCACAGCAACAGGGGTTACGGGGGGCAAAGCGGGGAGATTCCCGCACAGAGGATCGGGGCCGACAGGCACTCACCAGCCCGAGAGGCTTGTCTGCTACCCTGCCAGGGCGGGCGGGGCTGGGAGCTTAGGCTCGGGCTTCGGTCGGAGCCCAGGGAGAGGACTGGAGTTGTCGGCATGAACACAGCCTGCAGGGGGTTAGTGCGCCATGGCTGGCCGGGAGGGAGTCCGGGGAAAAGTCTGGACCAGCCGAAGAGGCAAGAGACTTTTTCTTCCCTCTTTGTTTCCTGGTGCGCGAGGAGAGGGGATTAAGAGCGCTACTTAAAGGAACTCCAGAGACGGGCGCGAGCCGCGGCTAAAAGCGCGGACCCCAGAGACAGGTATGAGACGCTAAGGCTGCTGCTGCCGCCACCAAGAAGCCTGTCTGCGAGCACAGGTCACCATCCACACCACCCTTCCGGGGAGCCTGTGCAGCCTGCCACTGCCAGGTCCCCGGGATCCAGGGACAACTGCCCCGGGAGAACGCACAGCTCATCTCAGGCTGGTGCAACATCACGCTGGCATCTGCAGCCGCAGGCCCGCCCCGCACTCCATGCCCCTCCCTACCCCCCCCCCCCCCCCCCCCGCCTCAGTGATCCAGAGAATAAGCGGCTCCTTTAACCCCGTCCTGTCTCAGCGAAGAACAGACGCCCTCCGGGAACCTACACGCAGAGGCGGGGCCAAATCCAAAGCTGAGCCCCTGGGAGCTGTGAGAACAAAGAAGAGAAAGGGAAATCTCTCCCAGCAGCCTCAGACGCAGCGGATTAAAGCTCCACAATCAACTTGATGTACCCTGCATCTGTGGAATACATGAATACACAATGAACCATCCCAAATTAAGGAGGTGGACTTTGAGAGCAAGATTTATGATTTTTTCCCTTTCCTCTTTTTGTGAGTATGTGTATGCTTCTGTGTGAGATTTTGTCTGTATAGATTTGCTTCCACCATTTGTCCTAGGGTTCTATCCGTCCGTTTTCTTTTGTTTCTTTTGTTCGTTTAAAAAATTTTTTCTTAATAATTATTTTTATTTTAATAACTTTATTATATTTTAACTTACTTTATTTTATTTCACTTTATCTTCTTCCTTTTTTCCTTCCCTCCTTCCTTCCTTCCTCCCTCCCTCCCTCTTCCTTCCTTCCTTCCTTCTTTCTTTCTTTCTTTCTTTCTTTCTTTCTTTCTTTCTTTCTTTCTTTCTTTCTTTCTTTCTTTCTTTCTTTCTTTCTTTCTTTCTTTCTTTCTTTCTTTCTTTCTACTTCTACTAATTGTTTCTACTTTTTCTCCCTTTTATTCTGAGCCGTGTGGATGAAAGGCTCTTAGTGCTGCAGCCAGGAGTCAGTGCTGTGCCTCTGAGGTGGGAAAGCCAACTTCAGGACACTGGTCCACAAGAGACCTCGCAGCTCCACATAATATCAAACGGCAAAAATCTCCCAGAGATCTCCATCTCAACACCAGCACCCAGCTTCATTCAACGATCAGCAAGCTACACTGCTGGACATCCTATGCCAAACAACTAGCAAGACAGGAACACAACCACACCCATTAGCAGAGAGGCTGCCTAAAATCATAATAAGTCCACAGACACCCCAAAACACACCACCAGACGTGGACCTGCCCACCAGAAAGACAAGATCGAGCCTCATCAACCAGAACACAGGCACTAGTCCCCTCCACCAGGAAGTCTACCCAACCCACTGAACCAACCTTAGCCACTGCGGACAGACACCAAAAACAATGGAAACTATGAACCTACAGCATGCAAAAAGGAGACCCCAAACACAGTAAGATAAGCAAAATGAGAAGACAGAAAAACACACAGCAGATGAAGGAGCAAGATAAAAACCCACCAGACCTAACAAATGAAGAGGAAATAGGCAGTCTACCTGAAAAAGAATTCAGAATAATGATAGTAAAGATAATCCAAAATCTTGGAAATACAATAGAGAAAATGCAAGAAACTTTTAACAAGGACCTAGAAGAACTAAAGATGAAATAAACAACGATGAACAACACAATAAATGAAATAAAAATACTCTAGATGGGCTTCCCTGGTGGCGCAGTGGTTGAGAGTCCGCCTGCCGATGCAGGGGACGCGGGTTCGTGCCCCGATCTGGGAGGATCCCGCATGCCGCGGAGCGGCTGGGCCCATTGAGCCGTGGCCGCTGGGCCTGCGCGTCCGGAGCCTGTGCTCCGCAATGGGAGAGGCCACAACAGTGAGAGGCCCACATACCGCAAAAAAAAAAAAAAAATACTCTAGATGAGAGCAATAGCAGAATAACTGAGGCAGAAGAACAGATAAGTGACCTGGAAGATAAAACAGTAGAAATAACTATTGCAGAGCAGAATAAAGAAAAAAGAATGAAAAGAACTGAGGACAGTCTCAGAGACCTCCAGGACAACATTAAATGCAACAACATTCTAATTATAGGGGTTCCAGAAGAAGAAGAGAAAAAGAAAGGGACTGAGAAAATATTTGAAGAGATTATAGTTGAAAACTTCCCTAATATGGGAAAGGAAATAGTTAATCAAGTCCAGGAAGCACAGAGAGTCCCATACAGGATAAATATAAGAGGAAATACGCCAAGACACATATTAATCAAACTGTCAAAAATTAAATACAAACAAAACATATTAAAAGCAGCAAGGGAAAAACAACAAATAAAACACAAGGGAATCCCCATAAGGTTAACAGCTGATCTTTCAGTAGAAACTTTGCAAGCCACAAGGGAGTGGCAGGACATATTTAAAGTGATGAAGGAGAAAAACCTGAAACCAAAATTACTCTACCCAGCAAGGATCTCATTCACATTTGATGGAGAAATTAAAACCTTTACAGACAAGCAAAAGCTGAGAGAGTTTAGCACCACCAAACCAGCTTTACAACAAATGCTAAAGGAACTTCTAGAGGCAAGGAACACAGGAGAAGGAAAAGACCTACAATAATGAACCCAAAACAATTAAGAAAATGGGAATAGGAACATACATATCAATAATTACCTTAAATGTAAATGGACTAAATGCTCCCACCAAAAGACACAGATTGGCTGAATGGATACAAAAACAAGACCCATATATATGCTGTCTACAAGAGACCCACTTCAGACCTAGAGACAGATACAGACTGAAAGTAATGGGATGGAAAAAGATATTTCATGCAAATGGAAACCAAAAGAAAGCTGGAGTAGCAATTCTCATATCAGACAAAATAGACTTTAAAATAAAGACTATTAGAAGAGACAAAGAAGGACACTACATAAAGATCAAGGGATCGATCCAAGAAGATATAACAATTGTAAATATTTATGCACTCAACATAGGAGCACCTCAATACATAAGGCAAATACTAACAGCCATAAAAGGGGAAAACAACAGTAACACATTCATAGTAGGGGACTTTAACAGCCCACTTTCACCAATGGACAGATCATCCAAAATGAAAATAAATAAGGAAACACAAGCTTTAAATGATACATTAAACAAGATGGACTTAATTGATACTTATAGGACACTCCATCCAAAAACAACAGAATACATATTTTTCTCAAGTGCTCATGGAACATTCTCCAGGATAGATCATATCTTGGGTCACAAATCAAGCCTTGGTAAATACAAGAAAATTGAAATTGTATCAAGTATCTTTTCTGACCACAACGCTATGAGACTAGGTATCAATTACAGGAAAAGATCTGGAAAAAATACAAACACATGGAGGCTAAACAATACACTACTTAATAACGAAGTGATGACTGAAGAAATCAAAGAGGAAATAAAGACATACCTAGAAACAAATGACAATGGAGACACGATGACCCAAAATCTATGGGATGCAGCAAAAGCAGTTCTAAGAGGGAAGTTTACAGCAATACAGTCCTAACTTAAGAAACAGGAAACATCTCGAATAAACAACCTAACCTTGCACCTGAAGCAATTAGAGAAAAAAGAACAAAAAAAAACCAAAGCTAGCAGAAGGAAAGAAATCATAAAAATCAGATCAGAAATAAATAAAAAAGAAATGAAGGAAACGATAGCAAAGATCAATAAAACTAAAAGCTGGTTCTTTGAGAAGATAAACAAAATAGATAAACCGCTAGCCAGACTCATTAAGAAAAAACGGGAGAAGACTCAAATCAATAGAATTAGAAATGAAAAAGAAGAAATAACAACTGACACTGCAGAAATACAAAAGATCATGAGAGATTACTACAAGCAACTCTATGCCAATAAAATGGACAACCTGGAAGAAATGGACAAATTCTTATAAATGCACAACCTGCCAAGACTGAATCAGGAAGAAATAGAAAATATGAACAGACCAATCACAAGCACTGAAACTGAAACTGTGATTAAAAATCTTCCAACAAACAAAAGCCCAGGACCAGATGGCTTCACAGGCGAATTCTATCAAACATTTAGAGAAGAGCTAACACCTATCCTTCTCAAACTCTTCCAAAATACAGCAGAGGGAGGAACACTCCCAAACTCATTCTACGAGGCTGCCATCACCCTGATACCAAAACCAGACAAGGATGTCACAAAGAAAGAAAACTACAGGCCAATATCACTGATGAACATAGATGCAAAACTCCTCAACAAAATACTAGCAAACAGAATCCAACAGCACATTAAACAGATGATACACCATGATCAAATGGGTTTTATTCCAGGAATGCAAGCATTCTTCAATATACGCAAATCAATCAACGTGATATGCCATATTAACAAATTGAAGGAGAAAAACCATATGATCATCTCAATAGATGCAGAGAAAGGTTTTGACAAAATTCAACACCCATTATTGATAAAAACCCTGCAGAGTAGGCATAGAGGGAACTTTCCTCAACATAATAAAGGTCATATATGACAAACCCACAGCCAACATTGTCCTCAATGGTGAAAAACTGAAAGCATTTCCACTAAGATCAGGAACAAGACAAGGTTGCCCACTCTCACCACTCTTATTCAACATAGTTTTGGAAGTTTTAGCCACAGCAATCAGAGAAGAAAAGGAAATAAAAGGAATCCAAATCGGAAAAGAAGAAGTAAAGCTGTCACTGTTTGCAGATGACATGATACTATACATAGAAAATCCTAAAGATGCTACCAGAAAACTACTAGAGCTAATCAATGAATTTGGTAAAGTAGCAGGATACAAAATTAATGCACAGAAATCTCTGGCATTCCTATACACTAATGATGAAAAATCTGAAAGAGAAATTAAGGAAACACTCCCATTTCCCACTGCAACAAAAAGAATACAATACCTAGGAATAAACCTACCTAAGGAGACAAAAGACCTGTATGCAGAAAATTATAAGACACTGATGAAAGAAATTAAAGATGATACACATAGATGGAGAGGTATACCATGTTCTTGGATTGGAAGAATCAACATTGTGAAAATGACTCTACTACCCAAAGCAATCTAGAGATTCAACGCAATCCCTATCAAACTACCACTGGCATTTCTCACAGAACTAAAACAAAAAATTTCACAATCTGTATGGAAACACAAAAGACCCCGAATAGCCAAAGTAATCTTGAGAATGAAAAATGGAGCTGGAGCAATAGGCTCCCTGACTTCAGACTATACTACAAAGCTACAGTAATCAAGACAGTATGGTACTGGCACAATAACACAAATATAGATCAATGGAACAGAACAGAAAGCCCAGAGATAAACCCATACACATATGGTCACCTTATCTTTTATAAAGGAGGCAAAAATATACAGTGGAGAAAAGACAGTCTCTTCAATAAGTGGTGCTGGTAAAACTGGAGATCTACATGTAAAAGAATGAAATTAGAACACTCCCTAACACCATACACAAAAATAAACTCAAAATGGATTAAAGAGCTAAATGTAAGGCCAGAAACTATCAAACTCTTAGAGGAAAATATAGACAGGACACTCTATGACATAAATCACAGCAAGATCCTTTTTGTCCCACCTCCTAGAGAAACGAAATAAAAACAAAAATAAACAAATGGGACCTAATGAAACTTCAAAGCTTTTGCACAGCAAAGGAAACCATAGACAAGATGAAAAGACAACCCTCAGAATGGGAGAAAATATCTGCAAATGAAGCAACTGACAACAGATTAATCTCCAAAATTTATAAGCAGCTCATGCAGCTTAATAACAAAAAAAGAAACAACCCAATCCAAAAATGGGCAGAAGACCTAAATAGACATTTCTCCAAAGAAGATATACAGACTGCCAAGAAACACATGAAAGAATGCTCAACATCGTTAATCATTAGAGAAATGCAAATCAAAACTATGATGAGATATCATCTCACACCAGTCAGAATGGCCATCATCAAAAAATCTAGAAACAATAAATGCTGAAGAGGGTGTGGAGAAAAGGGAACCCTCTTGCACCGTTGGTGGGAATGTGAATTGATACAGCCACTGTGGAGAACAGTATGGAGGTCCTTAAAAAACTACAAATATAACTACCATATGACCCAGCAATCCCACTACTGGGCATATACCCTGAGAAAACCATAATTCAAAAGGAGTCATGTACCAAAATGTTCGTTGCAGCTGTATTTACAATAGCCCAGAGATGGAAACAACCTAAGTGTCCATCATCAGATGAATGGATAAAGAAGATGTGGCACATATATACAATGGAATATTACTCAGCCATAAAAAGAAACGAAATTGAGCTATTTGTAATGAGGTGGATAGACCTAGAGTCTTTCATACAGAGTGAAGTAAGTCAGAAAGAAAAAGACAAATACCGTATGCTAACACATATATATGGAATTTAAGAAAAAAAATGTCATGAAGAACCTAGGGGTAAGACAGGAATAAAGACACAGACCTATTAGAGAATGGACTTGAGGATATGGGGAGGGGAAGGGTATGCTGGGACAAAGCGAGAGAGAGGCATAGACATATATACACTACCAAACGTAAAACAGATAGCTAGTAGGAAGCAGCCTCATAGCACAAGGAGATCAGCTCGGTGCTTTGTGACCGCCTGGAGGGGTGGGATAGGGAGGTTGGGAGGGAGGGAGACGCAAGAGGGAAGAGATATGGGAACATATGTGTATATATATAACTGATTCATTTTGTTGTAAAGCAGAAACTAACACACCATTGTAAAGCAATTATACTCCAATAAAGATGTTTAAAAAAAGCTGATTTTCTATATACCAATGAACAAGTAGATTTTGAATTTAAAAACACAATTCCACTTACATTAGCACCCCCAATAATGAAAGACTTCGGTATAAATCTAACAAAACATGAACAAGATCTACATGAGGAAAATGAAAAAATTCTGATCAACAGCAACAAAGAATTAAATAAATGGAGATATATTCCATGTTAAGGGATAGTAAAACTGTACTGACAGGATGTCCATTCTTCCCAACTTGACCTATAAATTCAATGTAATCTCAATAAAAGTTCCAATTATTTTATGGCTTTCAATAAAATGATTCTAAAGTTTATATGGAGAGGTGAAAGACTCGTATAGCCAACACGATATTAAGAACAAAGTTGGAAGACTGACATTATTCTACTTCAAGACTTACTATAAAGCTACAACAATTGAGACAGTGTGCTTAATGAAAGAATAAGCAAACAGATCACTGAAATAGAACAAGGAGTCCATAAATAGGCCCATGTATATAATCAATTTATTTTTGACAGGAGAAAAGGCAATACAATGGAGCAAATATAGTCTCTTCACCAAATACTGCTAGCAAAACTGGGAATCCACATGCAAAAACTTGAATGTAGACACTACCTTACACCTTTCACAAAAATTAACTCAAAATGGATCACAGACTTAAATGTAAAATCCCAAACTATAAAACTCCTAGAAGATAACATAGGAGAAAACTTAGATGACCTTGGGCATGATGATGCCTCTTTAAATACAACACCAAAGATATTATCTTGAAATAATTAACTGGTAAGCTGGACTTCATTAAGATTAAATGTTTCTGCTTTATGAAAGACAATTTTAAGAGATTGAGAAGATACAGAAGAAGAAAATATTTGCAGAAGGCACATGTGATAAAGAACTGTTTTCCAAAAATACAAAGAATTCTTAAAACTCAACAACAGGAAAACAAACAACCCAATTAAAAACTGGGCAAAAGACCTTAACATAGACCTCATCAAAGAATATATACAGATGGCAAATAAGCATAGGAAAAGATGTTTCACATCATACATCATCAGGCAAATGCAAATTAAAAAATAATAGGATACCTCCACACACCCATTAGAATGGTCAAATCTAGGACACTGACAACACCAGATGCTGATGAAGTTGTGGAACAAAAGGATTTTTCATCCATTGCTGGTGGGAACGCAAAATGGGCCAGCCACTTTGGAAGGCAAGTTGACATTTCTTATAAAGCTAGACATACTCTTACTATATGATCCAGCAAACATACCCCTTGGCATTTATCCAAAGGAGTTGAAATTTTCTATCCACACCAAAATCTGCATATAATGTTAACAGCAGCTTTATTCACAACGACCAGAACTTGGAAGCAACCAAGGTGTCCTTCACTAGGTGAATGGATAAATAAACCACAGTACATTCAGACAATGGAGTACTACTCAGTGCAAAAAAGAAATGAGCTGTCAAGTCATGAAAGGATGTGGAGAAATCATAAATGCATATTAATAAGTGAAAGAAGCCAGTCTGAAAGGCTATCTTCTGTAGGATTCAAAATATATGATATTCTGGAAAAGGCAAAACTATGGATACAATAAAAAGACGAGGGGTTAGCAGGGAGCAGGGTGGTAGATAGATTAATTGGCAGAGCACAGTTTCACTGCCCTGAAGAGGATCTGAAATTGCTTTGTGTAATACCATAATAACGGATATATGTCATTAAACATTTGTCCCAAGCCCACAGAATATACAATACCAAGAGGAAACCCTAAAGTAAACTCTTAACTTTGGATGATTATAATGTGATAATGTAGATTCACCCTTAGTAAGATCAGGTAAATGATACTGATAATGGGGGTGACTACATATGTGTGGGGTAAGAGGGTATATGGGAAATCTGTACCTTCCTCTCAGTTTTGTTGCAAACTTAAAACTACTCTAAAAAATTTTCTGTAAAACAGTATGTACTTATTCGATTTAGATAAGCCTCAAATAATGCTTTAGATAAGCCTCTCCCCCACCATTCAAAACAGTCTAAACTGGAATTATTTTGGCTCTGTCAAACTTTTACTATAATTTGAGCACTTCCTTTGCCAATTAACTTTTTCAGTAATTTTAGCTGTTCAAGTAGGCAAAGATTATTCTCTGGTGTAAAACAAAAAGCAGATTTAACCAAGGTCGAATTATTTAGTAAGCAGAGTATTTTGTATTCAGCTTTTAACTACCTTTATCTATCATATTTATTATCGAACAAATTCATCAAGTTCCTTTGACAAGTATGTATCAAATGCTTGAATTTATTAATGGATGGAGTTCAGAAAGTTGAAATAGGATTGAGGAGGTGACTTAATCACATTGGGTGTGCATTTTCTCATTTATAAGGCAGTGGCTAGGACAAGGCATTGTCTAAGGTCATATTTACACCTAATATTCTGTTAAGAATCTGTCTAATTTTGACAATGCTCAGTTATTAAGATGAAATCAACCAATATCTAACCATTCTAGCCTTCTAGTTCAGACCTTTGTCTGAAAGATAGAATATAATTTAATGATTTAAAATATACCACACCTGGAAAGAATATTGCCTTGAAGGTAACCAGTCTAGGAATGATGGAACAAAACCTGCTAGGAACCATATTTAATAAAAATCTAACTCTATAAATGCAATAGGATAACGTGAGAAAATGAAATGCTATCAGGTAAACAGTGCATTAAACTTTGAAGTAAACTGATGATCAATTTTTTTTATTTTGAGATTAAGCAAAAGACAAAATGCTTTTACACTTCTGATTATTTCAAGTTAGAGGTAAATTTAGGTATGAAGTTACTCTAAACAAGTCCTGGTCCCTGAAAATTTAGCGCTCCTATCTTCATATAGTAAATTCCTGTGTGCTTACTATATTATAATTGATTTATATTTCTTTTCTAAAAATCATAACAGCAAAATTGTATACCTTTATTACAATGCTATATCATCCATTAAGTTGCATATCAAATGGTGAATATTTTAACAACGATTTAAATTTTCCTATACCAAGAAATGTGTATTAATCTGCTAACAGATTATAATCCATTTTAAGAAATTTTGATTCTTCCTATATATCATAGTAGATATGCATGTAATTGTATTGCATATTGGGTTTTTTTTAATGACATGTGATAAACTTTACAGATTTATAGGAAAATTAAATATTTTCATATTTAACAGAATTTTCTTGGTTCAAACTACTCTGTTTACTGAATAAAATTATCTTGATCACAAACAGTGGGCTCAGACATTTCACATAATCTTGTGAAATTCATAAATAAAATACGAGAGGCCAAACAAGCTTTAGAAGCTTATGAAAATGAACAACACCTAATACATAATTTTACACTGCAGTTTCCAGCAGAATATATTTTATTATATTTTAGACCGTATGCCAATACAGATGGAGGAATCAGTGGTGAGAATTTTCTGGATAATGATTTATGTTTAGCCATCAGAATTTTCTAATTATAACTGAACTAAGGTTCAGTGTAACAATTATGAAATTTAAATTGTTGATAAAGGCTCTAGAAAGCTTTGAAAAATGATCCTTGCCTGGTACTACGCATCATATTCTGATTTAATTGGTCTGAAAATGCAGCCTGGTAATCAGTATATTTCAAAACCTCCTCTGTATAAGTATGGCTATGTAACTGCTTGAGTGCTATGACGAATAAAAGAATAAGAGATACTGTGGTTTACAGAAAAATCCAGCGAACACTGGACCTCCTTATAGACATGTCTGAAACAAACAAATGCTCAACAGGAGTCACACATCCCCTTAAATGCACTCTAATCACATAATTAATCACTGACTTTAATTTTTAGGTAAATTTTGTAAATTCTTTTAACTTTATTTTTTAAGGTATGTCTAGTTGTTCATAAGAATTTAAGCCAAAGTTACTAAATTATTATTTCTTAACAGATAAAAGAAATTTGGAAGACTAAATAAAAACTAGCTTTGTTATTATCCTTCATTAAAAGGTTGTTTTGTATCAATTCTAAGCAAAGATAAGAGAAACTGGTTATTGTTACATTCAGCCTAATTCCTTTGACAAAATACCCAGAAATAGAAGCTCACATTCCATTTGTCCCAGATGGTCTTCTGGGTTGCTTAAAAATACCCTTATTATTCTTGGGCCTGGTATAAGACCTGTTCATTTTTCTCAGATTACTCTGAGATTAATTTTGGCAGTATGAAGACCTACTCATTGAAATCTATAAATAAAATAGCATTACTAGGAAATGTACAATCGTCTTAATTTGAATAATATTAGTTCAAAATAAATAACTTGAAGATGTAATTCAGTTCTATAGAATTTGAAATTTCACCAACTTTCACAATTTTTTCCAACATCTTATGTCTGAAAACTTTCAAAACCTTGATTTTATAAGACTACTGTTTTACTAACCTTGAATATTCTTAGAAAATTGAATATTCTGATATTTTTGTGCTTTTGTCTTGATTAAAATGTTCTCAGGCAAGCTTGTACCCCTTGGGAAATCCCAGGCATATATATAGTCTTCTTCAGTGGAAAGACAGAAGCAGTGACAACACTCAGTTGTTTGTAAAAAAGAAGGAAGGGAATAAGGAAGGAAGGAAAGGGAAGGTGGAGAGAAAAGAATATCAATAACAATATAATAATTTAGTCCCCTCAAGATAGCCAAAAAGTATACAAATGGATGACAAGCGTCTGAATTGACTAGCAGAACGGTGAATGTCCAAAGAACTTGGCAAATGGAAGTTTGGGGCATAGACAGGCAGTATAACCCTAAATGTCCTATAATCTTAAGAAGGCCTGGTACTCCACGACTTGGGATATCAGAACAGTGTGTCTGAATCCAATGCTGTGTAAACATATGCAGGAAACCCACAAAACTGCTTTTCCACGCCTTGTAGGGAAGCTAACTTTCTTTGTAATCAAAAGGTTTGTAGGTTCTGTGATGCGTTAACAAGACAAAAGAGTATATGTTTACTGAGATATACATGAAAAATGGAACAATGCAGCCCCTTACTTTCTATAAGTCATCTAATCTTCCTCAAGCTGAGAAGTGTGGGTAGAATTAAAGTTTGTTTGAACCAGTTATTACAGTCCTCTCCATTTAAAACCATTTCTTTCAAGCTCTTTTGAATAAAGTCTACATGGTTTAGACTGTCATTTCCTCCCTTGTCCTCTACAGAAAGGAGGCTATGGGGAACTTAGATAGCCTTGTGATGCCAGGAAAGGGAGCCCCATTTTCTGCTCTGACCAACTGTCTAATAACGATTATAAATAGTAAATGATCACAAATCTTAAACATTTTTTATAGCACCAGCATAGAGAACATCCACTGTACGTTAAAGGGATTATAACTCGGGGGTATTTCTATTACTTCCTATGTAAAGACACATAAAAATGTCACCTGCACGCTCAAACAAGGCACCACAGTTGTTGCATGCCATTGGCCTAATGGCGCTTTGATTTGTTCTACCACAAATTTAGCAGTAGTAGCAGCACTCATCATCACCCTGAAAATGTTTTTATTTCTGCCATGTGGGGATGGGTGTCTAAAGTAAAATTTTCACTTGTATACAGAGAGTAAATCCCACCATCTCAGAGTTGTCATTGTGAAAAATAAGGTACAGTTCCTCAGAACTGACTTTTTAAGCTTCATGAAAAAAAGTGTTCCTGTATCAAGTCACATAGTTATGAGCAAAAGATGTGCAATGCTGGTTCCAATAAATCAGAAAGTCATCACAGCCAGAAAAAGCTTTATCTCAAACTGGTTCAAAAGCATATGAAAGATAAGATACATTTTTGACAAGCTGACAACTTATTATGTTGTTACAGAGACTTTCTAAATTCCACAACCTCAAAATGACAATCTCATCGGAAGTTTCTACTTAAAGAAATATCTTAGCAAAAATGAACTGGCACAGACGAAGAACAGAAATGACATTTAATCGGTCATGTCAACATGCCCCTTGGGTCAGATTAAAATGTAAAGCTAAAAATAACGCTTTTAAAACATGTTTTACTCACAGGTTTGTCGCCTCAAGGGATTGTCTTAAGGAAAGGAGGGCTGATGATAGACATATTTATTTGAGATTGTAAGGATTTTCAGTGACTGGTGGAACAATACCAGCCAAAAAACTGTTATTAGTACAAGCTCTCCCACCTAGAAACCAAGATTTTTATATGGCAAATATAGCAACTTCTAAAAGGAATATTTTAGTGTCAATTTCAAAGACTTTTCAGAAATGACATTGAAATCAGAGTGTCTCAAAATTCATTTCAACTTTTAAAAAGTATTGGGTTGGCCAAAATCTTCGTTCAGGTTTTTCTATAAACCCAAATGAACTTTTTGGCCAACCCAATATCATGTACATGAAATGTGTTTAATATTGAACTTCATATATAATCTTAACATGAAATTAAAAAATAAACAATCCATTTTTAGTTTCTGTATTTGTAAAAATAATATGAGTTCTATTTTTGCAGCAGCTATACTAAATAACAAAAATCTGTTCTTTCACAGTGAAGAATAGCAGTGTATTGTCAGTTGTGCCTCTGTGGCTTTTACTAAAGTTATAAATTTAGCTTTGTATTGGGTCTGTTTACTATACCATGCACATTGTTTAGGAAGATGATTTGTGTGCTATAACTATAAATTGTATCTTTTACAATGTTTTTCTCTCTTATTAGGTATTTTATGTTTTGATTTTTTTGGTTTTTTTCTTTCTCAATCCCTCTGTTGATGTCTTTTTCTTTGTAGTAGAGATATACATGTGTATGTATATACACACACACACCACATGCAAACACTTCTGATTTCTAAAACACGGTCTATCTAGGGAAGTCATAGATCATATATAGAATTTGAAATTAAGATCCCATCTCAGTTTCTCTATCCTAGTTCTTTGTGTACATTCTTCTAAAATGCTTTGGAAAACTTCAACCTTTGCCATATCTGGAAATTCCTATCACGTTAACTCTTCCAAGGAAAGTGTGGAGACAACAATAAATAAAGAACTTGGCCATGTAAATAGATGTGTACTGACTATATTTTATCATTTTAGAGAATTTTTCTTTTCTTCCGAAATTTTTTAGTTCCACACTAATCTCTCAATTATATCTGATTTAAAAATGGAAACATTATTGATAAATCTCAAGTCGCCTATCCAGGAAAGAAGAAAGCACAGCTATTAGCCTATTGTGTATTTTTATAAATCTTATTATAATTGCTTTCTACATGTACTTAAATACTTTTAGGAATATAGGGTATTATTTTATATTTCTAAATCATAATTACACATTTTACACATTATTTTTCATATTGCTTTTTTCACTTCTCAATGTATTTTTAAAGATTATCACATGTTAGTACAAACCGATTTATCTCATCTTTTAACCTAATGCATTATCTTCCAGAATATGGAGCAAGCATACTTCATCTAACCATCCCATCACTGAAGAACATCTTTGTAGATTTCAAATTTCTGTTTGGAAATATTTATTTCCAACTTTGAGTGGAATAGCTAGTGGCCATTTTCTGCTCCACACAGAACAACTAAAAAAGTCTGATGAGATACAGAATTCACATTTTAAAGACAGCAGAGAGCTGAGGGAGCAATGAAAACCACAAAGCTAAGATTCTTTCTATACAGGGGAAAGAAAAATTTAAAAACTCAAAGCTGATTTTTACTGTGAGGATATTGACCATTTTGAGCATGAACAAGAAGCTAAGATTCCAGTACCAAAATCCCAGGAAAAGGCTGCTGCTAGGAGAGAGAGAAACTAGCAGTCTTTCAGCATTCCAGATGGTTGGCAGAGACTTGGAGGATCTCTAAGACATGGCCAGCTTTCCCCTCAAGGCAATTAGTGATTACAGAGATTCACAGAGCACAAAAGCAGAAACGTAAGCATATAAAACCTCTGAAAGCAGAGCTTTTCTGAAGTCTCCTGAAACAAAATTTAGAATTAAGGACAATCCAGAGTGTAGCACCCCACAAAATACATTTGGCCCTGAGTAGAAACCAAGAAAGACCAAAGGTAAACCAGAAGTAGATGACTCTTTGCAGCCTGAAACTCAACTTTGAGCCAGCACAGTTCCTTACTTGACTTGAAAAAAATCAATAAACAAAAATCCCACACAGAGTCGGGAGACCAGCAGGGGGAGCTCTCATGCCCTGCAAGGATAGCAGAGCCCAGGAGGAAAAAGAGACTCCTCTTTACTGGTATGGACTCAGCCAATGAAAAACCGTGGACGCATTCTTTACTATAGCCACCCAACTTCCTTTTCCTCTCTATAAAACTGTTCTCATTCCCTTGCCACTGGGGGAGTCGTACATGGCTCGTCAGGGTTGCAGACCCTGAAATACAATTCTCTGCTAATCCTGAATAAAGCCATCTTTTTTGAAGAAATATCTGGCAAATGTTTTGTTTCACGTCAACAGGCTAAAGTGATAACTGCTACACTATCTTTCCTGCAGAGGGAAGAATAAACTTCCGCACAGGAAGATAATATTATCTGGAGCTTTTGTAACTTTTTGTTCAGATATGCAATCCAAACTACCAGAATGATATAAAACAACTGTATGACCAAAAACGAAGAGGAAAAATATAATAGAAACTGAGTTGCAGATAAATGAGGTATTAGAATTAGCTGAATATGATTTTAAAATAACTATGATTAGTATATTCAAGGAAATTTAAATATATAGAGAAACATGTTAAATGATTAAAATTTTCAGAGAATTTTTTTTAAAGCCAGTGGAAACCTGGAAGTGAAAAATTAAGAATTCAAATGATAAATTTTAACGAGACTATCCAAAGAAGATAAGGAGATAAAAAGAGAAATGAAACAGATAAAACAAATAGAATACAAGATTTACCCAAACACATACAGACTAAAATACATAAATTATAAAAGGACTAAATGTATCAAAGAACTAAGTTTTCCAGATGACATTAAACAAAATTCAACAATATAATGCTTACAAGAAACATGCTTTAAGTATAAATACCCAGATTTGAAAAGGAAAAGGAGAAAAATTACATTGTAGAACACTAACCAAAAGAATGAAGGTATAGTTACATTAATATATGACAGAAAAACTTAAGGGCAAAAAGCACTATATAAAATAAAAAGGACATTTCAATATATAAAAAGGACATTTCAATATATACTGTATATATTGAAATTGTATATTACAATTCTAAATTGTATATTACAATTCTAAATCTGTATGCACTCATTAACAGAGTTTTAAAATGGCTAAAGTAAATAACAACAGAACTAAAAGGAGAAATAAATCTATAATCATAGGCATAAAAACATTTCTCTCAATAGGTTACAGAACAAAGATACAAAAAAAATACAAAAATATACAGAAAAGAAATATCCAACGCATCAGAATTCACATTCTTTAAAGAACATAAAATTGACTATATTGTATATAAACGTCAACATTTTTCAGAGGTTGACATTTTTCTTTTCTTTTTTTTTTTTTGTAATGTAAGACATTTATTTTGGTTACAGTTTTAGTGTTTTAACACTGATTTGTGACATAACAGACATTAAACTTCCTTTTTTTAAACCAATTTTATATCTTCCCCTTTTCTGTCCAGAAAATTCACACTTTCACAATCAAATTACTCTAAAAGCTGACAGGAGGTAAGTAAAGCTTCCAACCAATCTGCTCTCCCAACCGGAGATGGCCTCTCTTCCAATCAAGATAAAATCTGGACTTGGAAGGACCATCATTGTTGGCTCTTCAGTGATTTTTGTGCAGTTTCTATGACAGAAAATTTCCTGCGAGAAAAGCTAGTATCTTCACATTTTAAGATCAGTGCTTATTTCGATTAAAAATTAGCATCTTATCATTAGCCTCTGACACAGAAGGCACCAACATTCCTTTTCCAAGCATCCATCACCACGGGTGGAACACATTGCCACCTACTGGTCATCATATTGTTACACACCCTGTAACTTGCAGGTGACGGTCAATGTCAATGGGGATTCTTAAAGAACGCTATGGTGTCAGAGACAAAAGGGACCTTAGAGGTCTTCAGGTTGCTTGAGAGATGGTGATTTCTGCTCTCCAGCTAACTCAGAGTGGCAGAGAAACAGACCAGCCTGCGGAAGGTGTACCGCTTTAGAATTTAGAAGAAAACCGTTTGGTGCTCTCATCCGGTCTAGATGGGGGTTTGCTAGTCAAAGAAAGAGATCGGGTCAGAGGAGGGTGTAGAGGCACCCTGAGTTCCTATTCCATCACTTCCCAGGGGTAGAAAGCTATCCAGAAACAGCTTTCCACTCACAGCTGGGCACGTGTTGGCTCTTAAACAATAGAATTTGATTTTGAGGAGCTACATCTCGTGAAGTAAATATGGGGTTTCTGGGACTAAAGACTATCAAGAAAACCCAAGTTATCAGCAAAAAAGTAGCTCCAAAGTGAAGGCACTAATTCTTCCCCTGGCCTTTTCTCCAACATACCCCTAACAAAGAGCCCTTCAAGAGATCTTGCTCAGGGCTTCCCTGGTGGCGCAGTGGTTGAGAGTCCGCCTGCCGAGGCAGGGGACACGGGTTCGTGCCCCAGTCTGGGAAGATCCCACATGCCGCGGAGCGGCTGGGCCCGTGAGCCATGGCTGAGCCTGCGCGTCCAGAGCCTGTGCCCCGCAACGGGAGAGGCCACAACGAGAGGCCCACGTACGAAAAAAAAAAAAAAAAAAAGAGATCTTGGTCAGCCAGCCTAAGTAGCTGTGGCTGTCCTGTGGAGGAACCACTGCCTGGGTGTGGGAGGGGGACCCCCACCCCAGCTCCTGGGCCTCTTCCGGAAGTGGAGCAGAAAGCTCTGACTTAGGGATGCTACATGTTTACTAGAAGAAGAGCCACACATTCTAACCCAGTTGGGGACCCACGCTTTTTACTTCCTTGTCCTGAAGCAGAGCCCCCCCTTGACACCACAGCTTGAACAGTTGTCCTCTGGCCACAAAGCTAACTGGCTCTTGTGCACACGGGCTGGGTCATGGACATGCCCGGGGGCTCATTTCTTGAGGAGGAGTGTCGTATGAGAGAAAGAATTCAGCTTCAGAGAGCAGCCAACCTGAAATCTCGCCTCAGCTCTGCCTTCGAGCTGGGAAGCCCTGAGCACCACACCCCTACTCATTCTGAACCCCAGTTCCTTTTCTTAAAGGTAGCAATACATGAATAAGCCCTACCAAGTTAATAGGGTTATTGTGAGGACCAAGATAGATTTAGTGGGAGAGTTATCCAAACACTGTGAGGGACACGGGAGAGAGGATGGCCATTTCACTTAGGTGGGTCTATTGGGGCAGCTTCGTGTCTGAAAAAGAAGACAGATTCTAGTTTGTTCGGGGCTGCTGAGGTCCCAAAGCAAAGGGGACATCCAGGCTGCGGAGGCGCTGCTTCTACTTCTGCCAAGATAGAGACCATCACACCTGGGTGTGAAGCCTGAGGCACACCTGCTTCTCCTCAACCTCGCTGGAAGCTTCTGGTCAACTCTGGAAAAGGCACATTCCCCACCTCCATAAAGTAATAACACTACCGGAAATGAAACTTAAAACTGAATTTTAAATATTCAACGAAAGTCCCTGATATTTCCTTTCAGGTAAGACTCCTTTGCAAATCCTTGCAAGTGATCCTACCACCAAGTCAGGCTTCTGGGAGCTTGACACACCCACCAGGACAACACCCTGCATACATTTGGTGCTCAAAAAAAAGAAATGTTTACTTCCACAAACTTTTATCAGACATCTATGTGCTAAGCGCTGGGGGCAGAGCTGAGGACCACCTCTCTGCCATTAGGGAAACTGAAGATGACAGCACTGCACCTCTTGCCCCTTTTTGTTTGCTCTACCACCAGTAAAGGCTCCATTTGGATGTTACGCCACGTTTCCTTTCTGCCTGGCTGAGTCATTTTTGCTGCCAAGGCTCCAGGACCTTTTCTGGCAGCAGAGAGCTAAGAACTACCTGTGAGTGGGCAGGATGTGAGCTTGGGCCCGTTCATCCCCCTGCTTGTCCAGCCACTGGCTGTGTTGCTGTCTCTCTGTCTCTCTCTGTCTCTCTCTCTCTCTCTCTGTCTCTCTCTCTCTCTCTCTCTCTCTCTCTCACACACACACACACACACACACACACACACACACACGCGTGCGCACGCGCGCGCGCACCCGCGCTTTAACTGGCCAGCTTCCTCCTCCTGTTCTTGGAATAGCACCAAGACAAAAAGCAGTGAGCACAAGTGGCTTGGGCTCGCCAACACTATAATTCAGGACAAAGCCCTTGTAATTCTCCAAATGGTGGCGTTTTTAAATAGGCTGGATTTCAACACCCTGTTTTCTAAAAAAGAAAAATAAAACCCTGCCCAAGGCATTGCTCTTCTAACCGACCAAGTGACGTCTGAGAGCCAGATACCCCAAAGACGCGGATTCTGGACTCCAGCCTTCCACCAAGGAGTCACATTTTTCAAACGATTGACTTAGGAGAGTCCTCCAGGGGCATGTATTTGCCCACTCAAGGGTCTCTTTGTTTCAGTATCTTTAATCCTAAAGAAATCATTAAAATGCAGTCTCTTCATGGGGATTTCCACCCAAGGACAACTGACCCTGAGCCAACTTCAGATCTCATGACGTGCCTCTGTCTAGGAGCAGGGTGTGGACGGCTGTGCGGAGACACAGGCACTGTTGGGGGGAGGGGGACCCGCGTTTGCATAGCTCCTTTAAAGAGTCGGGGTCCCCACTCAGGAGAGGGCCCAGGGGTGGGCGGTGGGGAGGTCAGGAGGGGCCCCTGTGAGCGCCTCAGGCCTTACACTTCCACAGACCTCTTGCCCTGGGTCATCCAGAAGAAGCACGCCCGTCACAGGCCTTCCCCCACTCTGCACCCCCTCCTCAGGGTGAGGACATCATAAATTGTAGGCACCAGGGAGCAGGAATGCCCTCCTCAGCAAGCAAGAAAATGTACAGCCTTAAATGCATAGAAATGCATAGAAAATAACAAAGGAAAAAAAAACCACAGTGATTTATGCTTTCATATAAAGAACTTTGTAAGGAAAGAGCAAATCAACCCCAAAAAAGTAGTACAGAAACAATTAACATAAGAAAAAATACATAATTTAAAAAATAATTAATTAAAATTTTAATTACATTCAATTAAAAAATTTGACAAAGCCAACAATTGATTATTTGAAAACACTAATAAAGATGAAAAATTCAAAAGACTTAACAAGAAAAAAAAACCAACATATTACCAATTTAATGTACCAAAAAAAGGTTTTGCTGTAGGCTTTACAGATATAAAAAGTTAATAAATTAAAATTATGGAAAGTTTCATACCAATAAATTTAATAATTTAGATAAAATGACAAACTACATAAAAACCACAAATTATCAAATTAAAGTAAAAGAAATTAAAGATATGAATAGTTCCTCATCTATTAAAGAATTTGAATCCAGCATTAAAGTCATTCCCATGATGAAAACTCCAGGCTTACATGAATATACTGGTGAATTCTTCAAAACATTTTAGGAATAAATTAAACCAATCTTACACTAACACTTCCAGAAAATACAAAGATAGCACATTTACCAACTCTTTGATTAGATCAACAAAAGTCTTGATACCAAAACTTAAAAGGGATGCTATAAAAAACAAAATTTGCAGGCTAAGTTTTCTCATAAATATAATAAATGCAAAAATCTTAAACAAAATATTAGCAAGACAAATCCAAGAATATATAAGAAAGATAATATACCTCAAATGAGTAGGGTTTTTCCATGAAAGCAAGAGTGATTTAACATTAAAAAAAACAATGCAATTTACCCTATTAATAGAAAATAAGTGAGAAAAATAATACCATCATCACATTAGATGCATTTGATAGAATTCAACATTCATTCATGATAACAATTCTCAAAAAATTAGGAGTAGAAAGGAACTTCAATAACTTAATGAAAACCATCTTGGAAAGATCCTACAATAAATATCTTAATGATGAATTATTGAAAACTTTCTATAGCAATCAGGAATGAGCCAATGATGCCTGTTATCACCACTTGTATTTAACAGTTTTGGAGTTCCTAAGCAGTGAGATGAGACAGTTGAAAGAAATAAAAGGCACAAAGATTGAAAAAAAAAGGAAAAAGGAAATAAAACTTCCATTATTGGCAGATGGCATATTTTTTCATGTAGAAAATACAAAAGGACCAAGAGCCAAATTATTAGAATTACTAGGTGAATTTACTAAAGTCACTAAATTTAAGGTTAGTATACAAATATTAATTGCATTTCAACATATCTGTCTCAAATAAATAGAAAATTAAATTTTAAAAATGATACCATTTACAAAAGCATCAAAAAACTTGAAACACTTAAGAAAAAAGCAACTAACAAGTATGCAACACTGCTACTCTGCAAACAAGAAATATATTGACAGAAATTTTTAAAAGACAATAGATAGAGGGAAATCTAGGTTCATGGACTGGAAGACTCAAAAAATAATGTATAGATTTGTGCAATACCAACTAAAATCCAAGGTTTGTTCATAAATTCAACATGCTTGTTGTAAAATGTGTATGGAAATCCAAAGGGCCAAGAATATGCAATGAACTCTTGAGAACTATCAAAACTGAAGGACTTATACTATGAGATATTACGACCTATTATAAATCCATGTTAATTAATTCAATGTAGTTTTTGCACAATATAAACCAATTGACCAATGGAATAGAATAGTCTAGAAATAGACTCACATAGATGCGGTCACCTAACTCATGTCAAAAGTAACATTTCAGTGCAGTGAGTTGTGGCCAACTGGATATCTTTATGGGAGAAAAAGAAGAACCTTTCCTTTACTGTATTCCACACCCATATAAATCCTAGATAGATTGTAGATTTAAAAGTGAAAGGTAAAACAATAAGACTTTTAGAAGAAAACATAGGAGAATATCTTTATGACCTCGGAGTAAAGAGCACTTTCTTTATCTCTTAAACAGGACACAAACGATATTTAAAAATAAATAAAATGTAATAAATTAGATGACACTACAATTACAGTATTCTGTCCATCAAATGTTATCAATAACTCCGAAGAATACATACAGATGGTCAAGTGGCACATGAAAAGATGCTCAACATCACTAATTATTAGAGAAATGCAAATCAAAACTACAATGAGGTATGACCTCACACCGGTCAGAATGGCCATCATCAAAAAATCTACAAACAATAAATGCTGGAGAGGGTGTGGAGAAAATGGAATCCTCCAACACTATTGGTGGGAATGTAAATTGGTACAGACACTATGAAGAACAGTATGGTGGTTCCTTAAAAAACTAAAAATAGAGCTACCATATGATACAGCAATCCCACTCCTGGGCATATATCTGGAGAAAACCATAACTTGAAAAGATACATGCACCCCAATGTTCATTGCAGCACTGTTTACAACAGCCAGGACGTGAAAACAACCTAAATGTCCATCAGTGCAGGAATGGATAAAGAAGATGTGGTGTATATCTATCTATCTATCTATCTATCTATACACATATACAATGAAATATTACTCAGCCATAAAAAAGAATGAAATCATGCCATTTGCAGTGACATGGATGGACCTAGAGATTGTCATACTGAGTGAATTAAGTCAGACAAAGACAAATATCATATATCGCTTTCATGTGGAGTCTAAAAAAATGGTACAAATGAACCTACTTACAAAACAGAAATAGAGTCACAGATGTAGAAAACAAACTTATGGTTACCAAGGGGGAAAGGGGACACAGGAGGGTAAATTGGGAGATTGGGATTGACATATACACACTACTATATATAAAATAGATAACTAATAAGAACCTACTGTATAGCACAGGGAACCCTACTCAATACTCTGTGATGACCTATATAGGAATAGAATCTAAAAAATAATGGGTATATTGTATGTATAACTGATTCACTTTGTTATACAGCAGAAACTAACACAGAACTGTAAATCAATTACACTCCAATAAAAATTAATTAAAAAACAATAGGACGTTGCTAAGACGCTAAGTATGATATGTCATATAATAAAATGACATTTTATTTGAATTTTTCTGAAAAAAGTTATAGAGTGAAAAGGCAACACAGAGTTAAGTATTTTTATTGTGTGTATGTATATACGGGTATGTACCTGACAAAAAATTCAAAATATGCAAAGAATTCCTACAAATTAATAAGGAAAATACTATCAAACTAGTATAAGATATATAAAAAACTTGAGTAGGCACTTCACAACAGAAAATATCCAAGTAACACATACACATATGAAACAGAATTCAAGTAAAGCACAAGGAAATACACACTAAAATCACAATGAGTTAACTTCACACCCATCAGAATATCTAAAACAAAGAGTGAGACAAAGCTAGGTATCGGCAAGATTATAAAGCAACTAGAATTCTGATAATTTGCTGGTTCTTGTATAAACTGGTACAACCCATTTGGAAAACTACTTGTCAGTGTCTAAAAGAGCTGGAGACATGCATGTTCTGTGATGCAGATATTACGCTCCTAAGTGCATACATAACGCAAATGGAAATGCATTTTTCATATAACAAAAGAAATGTACAGGATAAATCCCACAAACACACAATTTTAATACTGAGAGGGGAAAAAAGACAAAAGAGTACATCCTATATGATTCTATTTTTAAAATTTCAAAAACTTTAAAATTTAATATACGGTATTGGAATTTGGGATAATGGTTAACTTGAGGGTTTCAGGAGTCCTGGTAATGCTCTATGTCTTGATCTCAGGGCTGTTTACATGGGTGTGTTTATTTTATAAAATTCATTACACCCCACACAAATTATTTATACATTTTATAAGTAATCCTTCAATACATTTTACAGGGAGGAACTTTTATTTATGAGGCAGGGGGAGAGACAGAGAGGGAGAGAGAGGAGGTGGTGGAGGGGGCAATGGGGGCAGGGGGAGGAGATTAATAATTTCAGGTATACTTGCCTTTAAAGTCACTACACACTAGCTGAAGTACTGGGAAAATTTTTATGCGGGTATTTGAAAGGCAGATGCAGCTTCTCCTTGCCAAGATTAGGCTGTCACATTTGAGGCAACTTTCAAAACTGTATTTTGTACTGAAAAGTTGACCAGTTTGCCGATTTTCTTAGTTTCTGGCAGTTAGAAAATTCTCAAACGGTAATAATTATTTTAAATTTGGGGGTTTTGTTTCTGCTTTGGTTTTATTTTGTTTGTTTTGTTTTGTTTTAATATCTGGATACGTTGGTATGCAAAATCCTCAAAAATGATCAACTTACAAAACACACATGATTAATGATAGGTACATATTCAATCAAATTGTTTTTGACTCCTGAGAACTTGACTTCTAAAGTCAAGGACCAGTGGGTTGCACAATTGTACTCTACAGACTTTGAACAATAATTATTTTTCTTTTACTTGAAATACTGTAATGAAATAGCCATTCCTCTGAAAGATACAACATAAACTTCTATTCAGAGAAACTAAAACTGATCCACCTTCATTTTCTACTTCATGACAGATTTTCCATTACAGGAAAAGCTGGAGCAAAACATCTAAATTTATTTATCTCCTCCCACTTTTTTCAGTGGCAACATATATTATTTTCCCTTTGTCTCTCAATAAACACAAAGGACTGTTGAATTTACTGGAAAATAATTAAGATGAATAACATTAAAAAGATATAAGAACATCTCCAAGTTATTCCTTCTACTAATAAAAAATACGATTCACAGAGTCTCACTTCCCATAA
This sequence comes from Lagenorhynchus albirostris, assembly GCF_949774975.1. Lineage (NCBI taxonomy): Eukaryota > Metazoa > Chordata > Mammalia > Artiodactyla > Delphinidae > Lagenorhynchus > Lagenorhynchus albirostris. The sequence goes on along the minus strand of NC_083097.1, from coordinate 98,600,901 downwards.
TTTTTACTGCTTACTATCACCTAGGAGGATCAAATCTAAAAGCTGATTATAGAAAATTATTTACAACCTTTGAAACCCTAAAGGAATCTTTCATGCAATTCTACCACCTCAGTACCTGACAAACCTCTCTGAATGCAAAAAAAGAATAAAAAATTAACAACAAAAAAACTGTCTTTAAAGCTAATCTGTCACTTGATTTGACATGAGATTATTCTCTCAAGTCCAGGAATCCATGTAAATTCCCTCCAGGCATCTCTAGGCAAAGTTCTTTTTCATTTTACAACTTCTAGGCAATAAGTATTGAGGCATACATCAATTCTATTATTAAAGGCTCTGCAAAGTATTGCTGTACTAAGGAGGGAAAAGCAACATGTTGGGGTTATGTGTGCTCTGTACTATGGAGGTTGCATGCTCGTCCCAGCCCACTGATGATAAGGCTCTGCCCTAGGAATGCCTGCAGTACTCGCCTGGGCCCATGTTACTGGGAGAAAAGCCCACAGATATTTCCTTACCGAGGTCAATGCTGTGGCTGGGCCGGCCCTTGTGGTTCCTATGATGGTCACAGAGTGCACTTTAGCAAAATACTCTCAGGGAAATTTGAGGAACAAGATTTATTATCCACAAATCCTGAAGGGTACACAGCATGCCTGAAGACCACACAAGGGGGAGGTTGAGTAGGGGGAGAAAAGGGGTGAGAGGGAGGAGGCGGGGCAGGGAGAGTGAGAGAGAGAGAGAATGAACCTGGGGCTCTACATTTATTTGGGTCTAAGAGCAAGGTGATTAGGATTTCTCTAGGTCACTCATTATTGGCTGATTTGAAGCGTAAGAGGAGGAATGAGCACACAGGAGCCTGGAAATGGGGTCACTCAAGCAGCCGGTTACCTATGTCACCCAGGACTTTCTGAAAAGGAAACTTCATGGAGTGGGTGGTCTAGTTCTTTATCTGGTTGTCTTGCTAGTAGCTGTGTCATACAGTTGGTAATGCGTTTATTCAAGATGGAAGTCTTTTGAACTGGATGCCTTGGCAATCAAAACAGTGTCAGGCACTTACACCACAGAGATGAAGCCCAAAGGAGATACTGCTCGTGTACCTTGATGAGTATATTTCAGGTATTTCTATTTCTTTACCTATAAAGTGGATATGTTAACTTAAATATTGGTATACTGCAGGGGAGGTAAGATTACATAGGAAATAACTCAGCAAAAATGACTGCAATGTATCTTACACAATAGGTGAATATTCAGTGTTAGCTTTTACCTTCATAATAAACTATTCCAGTATTTAGCAGCTTAAAACAACAAACACTGGTTATCTTACAATATCTCATGAGGATTGCAGTCAAGCTGTCGGCCAGAGCTGTAGTCAATTCACAGCCTGATGGGGCTGGAGAATCTGCTTCTAACTAACTCATGTGGCTGTTAGCAGGCCTTGGTTCCAGGATGGCTCCTGGACTAGGCCTTCTGTTGAACACAGAACATTCCATAAAGTTTTCACATGACAGATTGCGTCTCCCAGAGTGAGAGATCCAACGGAGAGTGAGAGAACCATCAAGATGGAGGCTGCAGGGTCTGACACACATAATCTCCTAAGGGACATATTATCACTTTTGCAGAATGCTAACAGTCACGCAGCAGAATCCTCATGTGCAATGAAGGAGGAGACTACATGAGAAAGTGAATATCAGGAGGTGAGGATCATTGCAGGCCATTTTAGAAGCTGACTCATCCAAACAATAATTGTTTATATTATACCTCATAGTTATTCATACTATTTATTGAGCATCTTAGTGTTGTGTTTTTATTAATTCATTTAATTCTCACTCTAACCCTATTAGATAGTATTGTAATTTCATTTTTCAAGTAAGATAAAAGAAAATTTTAAAGGCATATTATAGCTAATAAGTGGTAGAACATTATGAAATGTAACAGTCATCTAGTTAGTGTTTCACAATGATATAAATAAAAAAAGCACATTTTTCAAAAGTAATAAAGGATTTCAGAAATGGTAGACCTGCCTTGTGTAATTAACTCTGATTAAAAATATGATATTTTGATAGTAAAATAAGATTCAGCCACCATTTCAGCTATTACTTCAGCCAAAGAAATTATACTATGCATGAACTATTTTTTAAATATCTATATATTGTGGAATACTTTTATGGATAGTATTTATAAATATTATATTTAAACATATTTATCTCTCACAATTAGTATTTTATGTCTTTTCTCTGTCCCCCGAATTGAGAAATACTTGTATCCCTGTCCCCATTTTTATTCTTTTAAGTTTTCATTTTTTTAAATATATAAACCTATCCAATTACATAACATTCTTCCATTTCCTAATTACATATTATCACTATTTTAATGGTGTATAAAGAGCAGTAGTATTCTTCAGGGAAAATATCCAAACTCAGTTTTTATCTGTGTACAGAAAGAAAATAATTACCAGATATTAGACATTGTAAAAACCTCTATAATTCAAAGTCCTGAGTTTTATCTTATAATTCTACTGTTTTCTTTCATGCAGCTAAAAACAAATTATTCTTCTCTAATTCACCAAAGACTTTTTAATACCAAAATAATTTTGAAAACTAATTCCTATTAAAATTTCTTTCTGAGTTTATACCACTAAGATGAGACCCACAGGAATCCATAGAGCCTGTGAAAGAGGTAGGAATAAAGAGGAAATTAAGAAATTGGGTATCACAAGCTAATCACCACAACCTCCCATTGTTCACAGTGCTTTACTACTGCTTTTATTTTATGTCATTTTTTTCATTTTTTTCCCTTTCAGAACTGAAGAATTTCTCTTTAAAGAATACATAAAATTTAAGTAACAATACTTGTATTTAAGTAACATTATTCGTTCCACATCTTTCTTACTCCAACTAAAACTATCAAAATTCATCCATATCTTTTAATATAAAGATTAGAAATTGCTCTGCCTCCTACTACTCTACATTAAAGTTAAATGTGAAGAAAACTAGGAGCACAGCCCAAAGAGAGCTGATCCAAGTTATAAAGAAGGACATATTTATCCAACTATGCTGCAAATACACGTGTCAATTATGAACATCAGTGTGTTTCCTAATTTTTTACATCATCTAGACTTCCCAGGACTAATTAAAACCGCACTTACGAAGGGCTCTAAAACTTGAAGTGTTTTTGTTTTTTAAATGAGCTTGGAGTAAATATCTTAAGTCTTGGAGTGCATCAAATGTAGACAGTAAAGCTACTACAATCTAGACTGAAATAGACTGCCTCTGATATATTCCTCGTATACCAAAATTCCTCTCAGTGTCTCTTACTCTGCTATCTGTTACTTTGAAAGTAACATATCAGGATTATTCCCATCAGATTGTTCAAGATGGAGGCTATTATAGTTTAGTCACCCTATCTCACTCATCAACTTTAAAGTATAAGGCCTAAATAAAAGCCCAAAGTACCTTTGTGAACTCCCCCAAGATAACAGAACTTGAAACACACAGCATTTAAATTTCTATGAAAGAGTTTGAGTATCAGTTGAGTTAGCTGAGGAATAGTTCTTGGCCTTCTTTGAAAAAGTACCTAAGAGTAAATAATAAAATTCATTGTCCATATTTGAAATATTTCATAAAATGCTGAGTGGAAGTGTGAAATGGACAATTCTTCTGGAAGACAATTTGTCAATATCAAGGACCTTAAAATTTTACATCTACACCTCACCTAGTTTTAGAAATTGGTATAAAAATATAACTAACACTAATTCTACATAGTTTATTTTTATAATAATAAATAGCTAAAACAATCCATAAATTATGTTTCCATATGTTAGAATATTTTTTGGTCATTAAAATTATGTTTCATCAATTAATATTTAATTACTTATTAAAATATTCATGAAAAGGGGATAAAAAGTTCATAAACAGTATATTTTAAATTCTGTTTAAAAATATTAGTGGTATTTGGTGTGTATACACACACACACATATATTTGTAAACATTAGTGAATGATAAAATATTTTGTCCAGATTTGAAATATTTTGTAAAACATTGAGTGGAAATGTGAAATGGACTAATCTTCTGGAAGACAATTTGTCAATAATATCAAGGACCTTAAAATTTTATATCCACATCTCACCTAGTTTTAGAAATGTATGTATATATATATATTATATACATATATATTAGGTATGAACATATGTATGTATGTATACATTTCTTTCTCTGTCTCTCTCTCTCTCTCACACACACACACACACACACACTGCTCATTCCATCACTATAATGTTAGTAATTTGAGATTAGGGAATCATGTAACCCCAAATCGCAAATGGAAACAGCTGTATCCATTCTATTTAAAGGCCTTCACTACATTTTATAGTTAAATTGCAAGCAGCCAAACTGGGAAACAAATACAAATATTCTTAATCTCTAACAGTTTTGTTTAATATACTTGGATATGAAAGCCAAATTAATTATGAGAAATGAATGCTCCCATTTTCTCAGCTTGAGGTCCATTTTAAGTATAGATATCTAGCCACACATAATTGGGTAAGTTAAAGGTTGGCCTAGCTACTTTTGTTACAGTAATTCAACAAAGGGTAAATGTTGGAGTACCATGGAAACAAGGATATATTTAATTTTATATCCTGATCAAACCAATTTTGAATCACTTGTTATGCTGACAAATTTCCTTCAGACATATGGAATTAACTTAATAGATTTTGAAATATCATTTGCCCTATAAATCCATTAGTCATTTCACAGAGGTTTAAACAGCAAAATTAGTAAGCATTCCTTGGCATCATTTATACAGAATCTGATTTGGAAAAACTGGTCCTACCTCGCCCATCTTGTAGTGATAAATTTCTAGTAAAGAAAACATCCAGTAAAATTCATTTATAACCACAGCTTATAATGAAAAATGGCAGCCCTAGGAAAAAAGTTCCTGAAGAATGTGATTTCTGTAACTACAGAGCTACTTCTACGATATTTAACAATGCAACCCTTCATTACTTTTCTTTACCCAACCATTCTAAACTGAGTTGAAAGTGAGAATATGCATCATTAAACTTTCTTGGAACTAGTGTCATTGACCTTGACCACACGCACAGTTGAAATCCTGAACTATATGGATAATACGGACATTAAGGTGAAATAAATGTCTTTCTTTTCAGTTCTTTGGTTAACCTCTAGATCTAACAACATGGCAGCCGTTGATCCAAACAGAATTTCAGAACAAATCTTGCCCTTTAGCCACTTGACAGCAAAAAGTCATTAGGCCCAAACTAGGTATAACTGTCTCTTACCTCAGTGAAAAAAGAGAGAGAGGAAGATTAAGATGGAGTTAGAAGTGAGGTGGCTCTCTAACTATCATAAATAACCACATTTATAAAGATAACATATCAGGTTACTATTAACTGCAGTGATTCAATGTCTTATATAACTCAATACTTTGTCAAAAACTTTAAATAGATGACGAAAAATTCTCAATTTCCAAAATCACAATAAGCCACAAGTATGTTATTTACAAAGGTATTGCTCCATTGAATAAACACTATAAATGATGACTGAATCTCCAGTGCATTCAATACAAGCCTATTTGAACCTCAATGTATAGAAATCTTTTAGGAAAAACACTCTGCAAGCTATTCATCATGTGTAAGCACATTTCTCTTTAGGAAGTACATTAAAAATTTAATCTTGGACAACCAGAAATGGTCTTTCTCCACCTCCCTAACCCAGTCAACACCTGAGGCAAATCAGAATGGCTGCTAAGCAATGTGGCTCACATTTTTAGGGTAATTTAAAGAGGTCATTTACCTGGACACAGTCCAGAGGTGAGGAGTAGAATGAATACTTTGGCTGGATAGATGAAGAGGAGAAAAAACTCATAAGACAGTTTGAAAGAGATGAGACTGCTGCTACAGTAGAAGAGTTTAAACAGCACGGAAGAGATGAACCATTCTTCTCCATTCCTTCGCTCCCTTTATCATAAGTTGGACACACACGTACAGTAGATTCCGATGGACGATTTTAGATTCATCTATGTTTGCCACATGATATCTATAGTATTATAATATTACAAAACTTTTCTGCAGTTTACCCAGAGATAAATTATATTAAATATTTCATATATGTCATTCAGTACTGTTTCTATTAATGTACAGAATGTGTATCTAATGGTTCACAGATTTGGAATCATGTCCTATATACAATTTTGTATTCACTGTGAGCAAATAATGAGCATTTTCCTATGGGATATTCTCCTAATTTTAATTTGTGTACAGTATTCTACAATATTTCTTTACTGGGCATTTAGGTCATTCCCCACTTGTACTATTAAAACATTACCGAACATTCTTTTGTGAACTAATTTTATTCTGTTTTTAGTTTATTTTACTTATTCTAACTTTATTCTTATAAGAAAGAAATAATGAGTCAATATATTTTAAAATTGTTTATATATTAGTGTTTTTCAATCCTGGCTGCACATTGAGATTATTTTGAGGAGCTTTCAAAAAATATTGGCAGAGTTTCTCTTGCTTTTTAAAGTTCCCCAGGTGATTCAGGTGTGCAGTCAAAGCAGAGGCTGATATGTATATTACCAAATTGACATCCTTAACCTTAATACTAATTCACATTCCTCCAGCATTATAAACAATTGTCCACTCTGTCCAACACTCTATTGTCCTTATTTGAATCTTTGTCAAATGGGTGACAATGGTATCTCATTATCATCTTAATTTGCATTTTTGATTTCTAGTGAGAGTGAACATTTTTCAAATATACTACCCATTTATAATTTTCCTTTTATGAATTGGCTTTTAATATTTTCTGCCCATTTGTTCAATTGCAATATTCAAGTTTTATTATTGTAAATAATCATCCATGAGAATTAAATAATTATTTTGCCAAATAGAGCAAATTTGTCATTTAGCTTTTAATTTTGTTGACGTAGTAGATTATATAAAGATGTAAAATCACTAATCTATTTTTATAGTTTTCTATTATTCTTATCCTCATTTAAACTAAACGTCAACTGATGTCACTATACTTCTTAAAACTAAGATAAAACCACGCATTGAATTCATTTTCTTAGTCACCTCAGGCTCCAGTTTCCACTGAATTAGTTCAATGTAATGATCATCTTACCATCTCACTCGGGCTACTGTTGTTCTGAACTATATTTACCCAGACCAAGTACCCAGCCTCTTTCTTCAATTTATTACAAATTATTCACACATGGTAATTTTGTGTACAAATTTGGGGAAAACCATGTGACTAAATTCAATGTTAGATGTTCTTCTTAAAACCCTCTTGGCTTTTTGATGGATTACATCTCCTACGTGGATCTAACTCTTTGCTCTCCTCTAATCCACAGATCTTTTTCTACAAACACCAAATTAATATTAATGCAGAATGGCTTAAATACTTCTTTTGTTGTCTTAGACCTGACTAAGTCCTACAAATTTGTTTTGGTCAGAGTGGACTACCTACTGTAACAAACACTTCCCAAATCTCAGTGGCTTAAGGCAACAGGTTTTTTTAGCTATGATCAGTACTATGGTAGAGGTAAAAGGGAGGCTAAGTTCAATTGTTTGGGAACCCTGAATTCTTCCATCTTGTGTTTCTACTATCTTCTTTGCTTTCAAACCGCAGAGGTCAAAAGAGAGAAAGAGAGCTTATGAAAGGCATAAATGCTCTTAACTGCTTTGGTCTTAAAATAACATACATCACTAACACACATATTCAATTAACAGGAAATAGTGATATGGCCCCGTCTAGATACAGTGGGGTCTGGATATGTGGTCTAAGTGTGCTCAAGTAAAAGAAGAGACATGAACATTGGTGGACAGTAGCAAATCTCACAGGCATATTAAAGCATTTTCCTAAATAAGTAGGGTTTCCTCTAGAAGTAAATTCTCATCTCAGATGTTAAGAAAACTAATTGCTTGTATGCTGCATTGAAAGACATTCAACACTCTGAGATCAGAAAAATATTCAACAATATTTTATCTATTTACTTCATGATTTCATTATCTGTATTTAAATACTTATATTCCTGGAATATATTTTGGAGTGCAATATGGATCAAACTTTATTCCAAAATGCTCACCAATTAACCAATACTATTTAATGGTTAATATTAACACTTGACATGCTATCTTCATCATACAGAGAGAGAGAGAGAGTTTCTTAGATATCACTTCTATTTCTATATCTATATTACCCCTGGACAAACTATAGTTGACTCTTGAACAGTGTGGGAGTTAATCCGAGTATCATTTATCAAAAGCCCTCCATAATTAGGGTTCCTCTGCATCTGTGGGTTCAACCAACTACTGACAGTGTAGTATTGCAGTATTTCCTCTTGAAAAGTATATGTGTATAAAGTGGACCCATACAGTTCAAACCCACAGAGTTCAAGGGTCTACTGTACAATTGTTATTACTGTAGCTTTATAATTTAATATATACCATTAAAACAACCTTTTATCATACTCATAAAATTTTCCCTCCTCTGCTTATTTTTCATATATAGTTTATATAGATCAAATTTTCTCTCTGGAGTCATATTCCTTCTGCCTGAAGAACTTCTTTTAATATTTCTTGTAGCACAGATCAGCTGGTTATAAATTCTCTCCACTTTTATATGTTTGGCCTTTATTCTCCTTCATTTTTTAATGCATTTGCTTTTGTTATTTTGGGGGGATTATTTTGTTGTTTTCTTTAGTTGAAATTGTGATTGAAGATATTTATAGATTCACTTGCAGTTATAATAAGTAATACAGAGAGAACCATTGTACACAATGCCCAGTTTCCCCCAATGGTAACATTTTGCAAACTATAGTATACTATCACACCAGGATATTGACATGAATACAATGCACTGATCTTATTCAGATTGCCTCAGTTTTACTTGTACTCATTTGGGTGTGTGTGAGTGTATGTGTGTATTAAGGTCTATACAATTTTATCAGTTGTGTAGGTTTGTGGATTTCTTTTCCATTTTTGAGAAGTATTTTTTCTGTATATAACTGACTTCAAAAAAAAAATCTCTTTAAAGATGTCACTCCATTTTCTCCTGGCTTGTCTGGTTTCTGATTAGAAGTCAGCTAATACTCTTATATTTTTCCTCCATATATAGTGTGTCTTTCTTTCTCTGTCTGCCTTGAAGTTATCCTTAATGCTTGATTTGTAGCAATTTGACCAAGTTTACATGGCTAATAAATAGATGAAAAAAGATTTAAACTCATGTCTAATTTACAACCAAAACTCCGAGTTCTTTGCACCACATGAAACTGGATAGGCTTTATGCCATTATTTGTAAACATTAACAGCAAAAAAAAAATCTAACTCTAAATAATTATTTATATTGTTCATCAATATAAAGCACAGTTCAGCAAATTTTAAGAAATACTCAGATTAGAAGCAAAGATTTAGTTGGTTCATCAAAATGTGAGATTAAGGAAACTGTGGTCTGGAGGAATGACCTGAGAAAAGGGACTGTCACAGGCTAAATAATGACTCCCAAAGATACCAAGGTCCTAATTTCTGGAACCTGAGGTTGTTAATTTATTACAGCACCAGAGACTCTGCAGATATGGCTAAGTTAAGGATCTTGATATATGGAGATTATTTTGCATTATCTGGATGAGCCATAAATGCAATTACAAGTGTTCTTATAAATGAGAGGCAGGGATATTTGAATACAGAGGAGAAGGCAATCTGACAAGAGCGGGGCAGGATTGGAAGATGCTATACTGCTGACCTTAAAGATTGAGGAAGGGGCCATGAGCCAAGGAATACAGCCTTAGAATCTAGAAAAGTTAAGGAAACTCTACAGGAAGAGTTATTTAGGTGCAAAGCCAGGTGAAGAATCCATGCTATATTTTCAGTCATGTAACCTTCCTGAATACTGTATTAATCTCATTAGTTTGTATTCAGTTGTGCCTCAGATAAGTTATATAAAGACAAAATAGTATTAATATAATCACATATAAATATAATTAATGGACATAATTAGCTACGGATAATTTTATTTTAAAATAATTATATAAAATGGTAATAAGGCATATGAAAATAAATCTTCCAAATAAATATCAACATAATATCTTTTATATAATATACAAAACAAATTATTCTTGGATTTTTACAAGTTCTTTTATTCATTCATTGTGGCAGAAGCAACTCACTGTCCAAAAAAACATATTGCTTCCCATTCTTTAGTGTAGAGTTGTTAGCGGGGAAATAGCTGCCCAGCAAGGGACTGTATTTCTCAGTTGCCCTTACAGTTAAGTGTGTCCTTGTGACTGAGTTCTAACTAATGGAATATAAGAGGAAGGTATCACTTCCAGGCCCAGCTCATTAAAAACATGGCATATTCTCCTCCATGCTTTTCTCCTTCTCCCAGCGGGATAGATGATCATCAGTAGTTCTGGATACCTTCAGTGAGAGATAGTGGAGCTACAAATTAGAGGGAGCCCGAGTCCATAAATTGTCACTAATTGATAGTTATACATGTTTTCAAGTATATGAGCAAGAAGGAATTTTATTTTGAGCCATTATATATATTTGTTATGATTTGTTTGTTAAAGTTGTTATTCTTACCCTAACAATACACTCACCACTTATTTATTTATTCAACAAATACTGAGTAAATACTATGGACCACATATGCCTCTGGATCTTGAGGACAAGTCAATAAACAAAGGTTTTTCCCTCATGGAGCTTATATCTACTGTCAGAAAAACAAACAAGTGGATCAATCAATTTCAGGTAAAGACTACAAAAAATTATAGTGGGATATAGGTACAGAGAAAAATGTAGTATATTTAAACAGGATGGTCAGGAAAGTTTCTCCAGAGGTGACAATTAAATAAGGGCTGAAATAAATGACAGAGAGAGCATATGAATATTATCAAAAGGGTATTTCAGTAGGAGGGAAGCAGTAAGGCAAGGGCCCTGAGGTAGGAATGAGCTTGGTGTGCTCATACAACATCATACAACAATGAAACCAATATGGTGGAACTCCAGGAGTAAGGGGGAAAATTAGATCACCAAAAGAAAGATGATGTAGGATCTAGTGGGATTCTCATCCCAAGTGTATTTGGAAGCAGGAAGTCAAGAGGGAAAGGAAGAAAGTGATATGAAATGCTATACTTTTTAAACACCTCACTCTGGCTACACTGTGGAGAATACCCTGTGTGGGATTAAGAGTTTAGGTAGGAAACAAATGAAATAGCACACACAAAAGTAACAATGGATTAATCTGTGGTAGCACATATTCAGATTGTGAGTGTAGAAAAAAATGAGAGATCGAAGAGGTGAGGTATAAAAGAAGGATATAAATAAAGGATGATTCCAAGGTTTTTGCCTACAGTAACTGGATATTATGGTGGTGCCATTTCAGAGATGGGGAAAACTATTGGAAGAGAATGTCTGGGGAAAGAAATCGATAGTTTGATTTTGGATTTGTTAATATTGTAATGCCAATTAAAGATCAGTCATTTGTAGATCTCCAGGGAGAAGGTGGATATATTAATCTGGCATTCAAGAGACAGATGAGAGCTGGAAACACTAATTTTGGAGTCATCAGCATGAGAGCTATGGGTTTTAACTAAGGACATAGCATCCCTTGGGGAATTTGGAAAATTTGTGGAGGAGTTTTAGGCCCTCTTACAATTTAGAAGGTGCTTCTAAAATTTAGCAGGTGGGGCCAAAATTGCCAGACTTTTAAATGTCATGTATGTAGAAAACCTGTTTATAATGATTTGTTCCTAGACCCTAACTACTGATATAATTACATAAACACAAAAGTATATCATATGATTTGTATGATTTTACTACATAAACTCACACATATTCAGTCAACTAATATTTGATAATGGAGGCAAGGATATAGAATGGGGAAAAGACAATCTCTTTAATAAATGGTGCTGGGAAAACTGGTTATTTACATTCAAAAGAATGAAACTGGAGGTCTATATTACACCACTCACAAAATTAATTCAAAATGGATTAGAGACTTAAATTTAAGACCTAGAGGATCTCCTAGAAGAAAACATAAGGAAAAAACTCCTTGACACTTGGCGTGACAAGAATTTTATGGATATGACACCCAAACCACAAGCAATAAAAGCAAAAATGAACAAATGGGAATACATCAGCCTAAAAGTCTTCTTCACAGAAAAGCAAGCAATTAACAAAATGAAAAGGCAACATATGGAATAGGAGAAAATATTTGTAAACCACATGTCTAATACGGTGTTAATATCCAAAATATATAAAGAATTCATACAATTCAACAGCAACAAAAACAAATAATTTGATTTAAAAAATGGGTGGAATACTGAAATACACATGTTTTTCAAAGAAGATACTCAAATAGCCAACAGGGACATGAAAAGGTATTCAGCATCACTAATCATCAGGGAAATGCAAATCAAAACCACAATAAGATATCACCACACACCTGTGAGAATAGCTATTATCAAAAGGGTAAGAGATAAGGGCTGAAGAGAATATGGAGAAACAGAACCCTGTATACAATCGGTGGTAATATAAATTAGTGCAGCCACTATGGAAAACTGTATGGAGGTCCCTCAAAATATTAAAAACAAAACTATCATATGATCCAGCAATGCCACTTTTGGATATATAGCTAAAGAAAATGAAATCCCACTACCTCAAAGAAACATCTGAACCCCTATGTTCATTTCAGCATTATTTACAAAAACAAAGAAATAGAAACAACCCAAGTGGCCATAGAGGATGAACAGATAAAGAAAATGTGGTGTATATACAATGGAATATTATTCAACCATAAAAAAGGAAATCCTACCTTTTGTGACAACATGGATGAACCGGTCATGCTAAGTGAAATGAGCGAGACAAAGACAGTTACTGTATGAACTCACTTATATGTGAAACCAAAAAAAACAAAAACCCACAACAACAACAACCTAATAGGAATGGAGAATAGATTGGTGGTTGCCTGGGGGTCAGAGGGAGGGGGAGAATGAAGGTGGTCACAGGGTACAAACTTCCAGTTATGTCCTGGGGTTGTAATGTTCAGCATGGTGACTGTATTTAACAATACTATATTGTATCATATATTTGAGAGTTGCTAAAAGTAGATTTGAAAAGTTCTCAACACACACCAAAAAAATGTAATGATGTGAGGTGACGCATGTGTTAACTAACCCTATTGTGACAAGCATTTTGCAAGATAGATAAAGTCACTACATTGTACATCTTAAAAAGAATGTGTAATTTTATGACTAATTATTTTTATGTTTGGTTACTTATACAGAGTTCATATTTGAAAGAGAAAACATGTAATTGGTTGGGACAACAGGTTAACTGTGGAAATCCACATATTTGGAGCCTACCCAGCAGGTAATTGGGACACTGGTGTGGACTCCACCCTGTGGTAGTCAACACAACAAGGCCCCATTAGAGCTGTGGTCACCTTCCAAGCCAGTGATAAGTACAGCCTCTTTAAACCTGTAAGTCACAGCCTGAACATCACCAACTTACCCAAATTTCAGGGTAGCCAATTACCCAAATTGTAGGTCATGATCCTCCAAATAAACAAACAGCCTCAGTAGCATAATTCAGTAAACACAAATGTAGAAAATGACAGGAAATTACACTAGTAATACTGGGCTGTTTTACATAATTTGCAAACTTACTGAGTGCCTCATGGGAGTAAACCCCAAAAAAGGAGAGCCCTGATCTTCTAATGGCCAGGCTGCAACCTCCTGGGGAGGAGTGCCAAACCCTCCTTTCTGCTCTGAAGCAGGATTTCAAGCATGTTTAGACTCTGATGAAGCATCAGTCATTCCGTTTAACAAAGAGGAAAGCCTGGTCACAAACCCAGAGCATATAATGATTTTAATTCAAAATTCATAATTGGCTCCCTGTAGCCTAGAGGATCAACTCCACACTTTTTTATTGTGTCTCAGTTTGAAACAAGTATCTGGGTACAATTTGGTTTTTTGGAGTAAGCCCAAGATGCACAAATGATGAAATGAAAAAAGTGAGACAGGGAATGGAGAAAATTCTATAAAGGATGTGTTAACAAGTAGGTTAGCTCTGAAGGCACCTGGGGCTCAGTTCCACCACAGACTCTCTGTGTGTGGACCACATCTTAAAACTGTATAGGGACTGGGGCATTTAGTCATGGTCTACCCGCCCCATTTGCTGAGAGTGCTCCAAGACGTAGTAACACCCTTCCCAATCTGTACTGCTTGAAAGGGAGCCATGTTCCCTGGTTGTATAGACAAAGATCTCAGGCACAAAAGAGAGAAGCAGATACTTCTGTGATGGAAAGGCATCAGTGTTCCAGACACTGTCTCATCCTTCAGCTGCAGGTCAACTCAGGAAGGCTGAGGGAAGATGGGTGGGGCATTCATGAGTTTGCTTCACATGGCATAGCAGACCCTTGTGGTTTGGCATGGAACTCTGCAAACTTATCTCTGCCTATTTGATCCTATAATTCACCCACACCAAACTGTCTGCAGTTTCTTGAATAGACTACACCTTTCCAAAATTCCAAATCCCCAATTGTACAATCTGCTTCTCTTCTCTCTGTGCCCACTGCAGCTGGTTCATATTTTATGAGGGTGCTTATCTAGCATTATGCAACAATAACAATTTACATACTGAGTCTATCACAGAGAGTGGCATAGAAGGAGCACTCATATGTTTGTTGAATAAAGACAAAAAGAACAGAACAATCCCTTGGATGGTGGTGAGATTGCTGACAGAACAAATAAACACACTTAGCCTGCTGGGATCATGTAGAATAATCCCATCTGCAAGGGAGGCAGAGAAAGTACTTTGCCAGTGTATTGAAACACAGTGTTCCAATACTTCTGGACAACACTGTGACAGGTAGACAAACTAAATCCTTAAATATGGCTAAGAGAAACATGGGTGAAGCTTTCTGAGCTCAAGTTTGGGGTCTGCCCTGAGTCTGAGGTTCTTAGAAGGACCCAAATGATATGTTGCTTTTATTTTTATGCCTAAGAGATATGGCTAAATACCTACCAAACTGGATGTATTCTCCACCAGTAGATTTGGAGAGAGCTCCAGGGAGCCCCACTGCTCCTGCTACTAGGCAAAGTTATCACTTCTGCCTCCATAAACATACAATGGATTTTCCCCCCTAATTCAATTGAGAGACTCAAATGGTCAGATTGAAATGCTACAGAGACAGGATGTTGTGTGAGATCTGTAGGGTGGCTCATGAACCTAATACCTTGCTTCTAAATCTAGGAAGCAGAGTTTCTTTGAGCTCATCTGAGTCTTATAAAATGGCCTGATCTCTTTAGGCTGGTGCTAGGTCTTGGCAGGATACTCATCTGGGCACCAATAGCTGTCACAGGACTCTTCTATTTCCCTGGGACCTATTCAGAAGGCATGCTGTAAATCTGTAGCAATAAGATATACCGATACTGGAGTTTTGTGAGGGTAAAGACAGATTTTAGAATTGATGTATCTTAAATACACCTTTAGCAGAAGTGAAAGCAAGCTGTCAAAGCCAGTCTTTTTAGCCAATAAACTGGAATTTCTTTTTTCAATTTTCTATTTGGAACTAAAACATCCTTTTGCCACATAGGCAGCAGCGTGTTCACAAGTTGGTGATTTGGGGTCAGGGTCCTGAGCTATGCATTGGAGGGTGTCTCCAAGGTTTCTTTGAGCAAACAGAAGAACAGCACCTGTACTTTTTTTGCAATGGTACATATGAAACAAGAGCTGCCTAATGATTCTGTGAAACACTTTGCTGAAAATAAACTCCCTATACTAAGTGCTCAAAAGCAAAACATAGGCAATGAAGGTGACAAGGACTTCTATAGATGACACTGAAGAACCAGGCCAAGATCTTCACACAAAATTAACTCTTTTATTCAGAGACAGCCTAGCTCAGAAGGTAAAAGAGGAGCAAATGACCCGATGCTTGTGCTAAACAAATGATAGAACACAATAAAAAAATCAACACAAATGATTGCTTTTCCAGCTATGGAATGTTTAGGAGTTATAGTACAGAAGGCCAACAGAGAAAATTGTTTTACCAATATGCCTCTTAACAGTCAAGTGAATGTTAATCCTCCTCATTTATAGAGTCTCATAAATACATATGACTGAAAAGAACAGAATGTGTTAATGACTAAACTCTGACTCATTTCTCTCACTCTGTACATGGAGTCTGTTGCCAAAATCTATCATTTCTTAAATGTCTCCTTTAATTATAACTTTCCTATTTACTATCTATGTGGTTTACAACACACATACACGATGTCCGTGGAGTCACAACAGCACCGGGACACCATTTCACAGAATAATAAAACTGGCCCGGGCTTCCCTTGTGGCGCAGTGGTTGAGAGTCCGCCTGCCGATGCAGGGGACACGGGTTCGTGCCCCGGTCCGGGAAGATCCCACATGCCGCGGAGCAGCTGGGCCCGTGAGCCATGGCCGCTGAGCCTGCGCGTCCGGAGCCTGTGCTCCGCAACGGGAGAGGCCACAACAGTGAGAGGCCCGCGTATCGGGAAAAAAAAAAAAAAAAATTGGTCGTCAGCAGCATTAGGAAACTGGTTCAATGTGACTCAGATAGTAAAAGGTATAATCTCAATTTCTCATCTGGAAGGTTATCTTTAAGGCACTATCTAACTCTAAAATGCTATCTATGGTTTGATAATTCCACACCCTCCTTTTCTTCATCAGTCTGCCACTGTCTCAGCATTAGACTTGACCATTTCTCACCTAAGCAACTACAATTTCCCCTTTATCTTCTTCATTTTGGCCTCCTACAGTGTCACACTGTACTCTAGACATGAAAATAACTCTCTTGGCTCTTGTGTTCATAGCCAACATGCTCAGCCTATTTTCTCAAGTCTCCCAACAAAGACTGAATTGTATGTCTGGTGCCATGTCGTTTGGGCCTGGCCACTTCTCCACAGCTTATCATGGGTTCATTTACAGCTTTCCCTCTTCCTGATCTCCCACCCTGAGGTTCCACAAAGCTGTCTTATGTGCAAACATACGCATTTTATTTCACTCCACCTAGCTGCCTACAGCTTCCTCTGCTTCTGTTTTCATTTAAACAACTTTTAAAGTTCCCCTCAGAAAAGCAGTTTTCCCAGCTCCCGACTTGGCGTGGCCTAGTCCTGTGTGAAAATGGAAATGGCACATTAGCACTATCTGCTGCAGACAGGAAACTCCTGCAGGGCAACGACAAAGTTTAATTATCCGTACTTTGTAGAAAACAGAAAATTAGCACTCAATATGTGTTAAATAAAGGAAAACAAACATTTTTATTTGTGTTGCCATTTGATATTTTTATGGGTCATGTTTTGAAATCATTTTGCAGAAAATACGAACTGGAACAAATTTCAGGAGGCTTTTACAACAGTTACCTTAAAAATCATCCCCACCCCCAGAAAATGAAGCCTCTGGATATTTGACTTTGATGACTTGACATTTAAGGGAAATTTATGGAAAGTCACGTTATTTTTAACATGTTCTTTCCATTTTGCACTGTTGGGTCTGTGTGTCACAAAGTACAAAGAAATCTTCCAAAGTAAAAGTAAAGGTACACGATTTTTATTTTTTGGCCACCATTGTATCCCTGGCACCTCACTGACTTAGCATAAGCCCACAATGAATATTAAATTGAACTTTAATAAAAAATGCATTTTTTATTTCTAAGTCATGAGCAGGATATGAGTTTTAATTGCATAATTTCAATTCTGTGCATGATACATTTCACGGTGAGGGAGGGAGGCTGCTAATTTGAAGGTGTTTGGCCCAGGCAACTAGGCTCAGCCCCGCCTAAGAGTTCATGAACCTCCTGGAAACAGAATTGAAGGCCCTAGTGATTAAAAACTATATCCAGGTCACACAAAAGGTTCCACAGTTGTCTTAGGTACACGCTTCTGATTCATTTCTCATTTCCAATAAGCTTCAAAAGACAAAAATCTTCCATAACGATATCCTTCATGGCTATGTTTTCTTTTCTAATCCCACGGCCATTAGCCTAACCCAAGCCCCTAGCTCTTCACAGAGGATTCACTGTAGCAGACATCACACAGACTTTCCTGATTCTCAGATGTTGCAATTCTGGTACAGTATTTCCTGTAACATAACACATCTTTTTTAAACAAGCATATTCTATCACACTTCCCAAAATTACTGTGTTCCTTGATTTCCCTGTTTATCAACACAGACCCTCGCTATCTGACATTTAATACTTTCTGTAACCCAGCTTAAGAAATCTGGCACCATTCTTGACTTCTCCCTTTCTGTTGCCAACTCCCCTCCTAAATTAAGCTCTAACCTATCACCAAGTCCTATCTGTTTTACTCTCATGTCCAAGATACTAGCATCTCTCTCTCAGACTACAGCAAGCCTGTATAGGTAGTAGCTTGATGATGACAGTGATGATGATGAGTGATCCACCCAATTTACTGTATACACAAGAACCAGAACAATCTTATAAAAAATAGGTCATATTTGATGATCTTGCTGAAAAGCCTCCAAAGAAGTTCTATTAATTACCTAAGAACAAAATCCAAATTCCCTACTCTGATCCTCAATGCCCAGCATGATCTGGGTCCTGTCTATCTGTCTAATTCATCCTGAGCCACTTGCCCCCTTCCTTACTTGGCTTCAGGCTTTAACTTTCTGTTAGTTTTCAGAACCCATCAATCTCTTTCTGTGTTATCTGTTCTCTCCTCAACCCCTCACCTACTTGGCTCCTTCTCAACTTTTAGATCTTGGCTTGAAGGTCAACTCCTTGGAGATGTTTTCTCTTACTCCCCCACCTGAAAAATCCTCCCATCTCCAATATTCACTGTTGTAGCATCTAGCTCATATTGTCTTCATCACACTAGTAGCATTACTACTACCATTACTTACCACAAACTTGCTTCTTATATGTATTTGCTTACTTGTTTGTTTGCTGCACTCAACTAGAATGTAAGTCCTACAAGGGCAGTATATCACATCTGTCTTGTCTACCACTGACTCACCAGAACTGGATAGAGTCTAGTGCATGGTGCATGCCATCATTTTTTGTGGAACATTCTATCAGTGGTTTTAATTTTATTCAACTAATTATTTGTCTCTACTCCCAGATTCTTGCTCTCCACTGTGTTCATGACAATTGCCTCGTCTTTGCATCAAGGTACACTATTTCCATCTCTGAGATTTCACTCATCCCCTTTGATGAGAATATTCAACCCTTCCAGCTTGGTCTGCCAAAATTCTGATGAAATCATCTTGCCCTCACTGATCTTTTTCTCCTTAGCATTTCTCTATCACTTAAATATTCTCCACAAAATTGTAATTCTTATATATGCAACATTATATACAATACAATACAATATTCTAATTCCTTAATATGAATTGCCATCATTTCCTCAACTAAACTCTGAATACATATGTTTCTATATATATTTACTTATTCCTAGAGTTACTATGTCAAAGAACACAACATTGGTTTAGAATCAATTGATTAGAATCAGATAACTTCATATGTATTAGATATATTTATTAGATATCTTAGATAACTTCATAAGAAGGATCTTAAAGAAAGCTAAGACCCATGTGTATATACTAAAATTCTAAATATCCACCCCAGCAAAGCTTTCATCTTTAACATCTTAACATCTATTTTTTTTTAAATAAATTCATTTCTCTAGTCCAAAAGACACTTTTGTAAGTTTTATAAGAATTGGGTTTTGCTTGGGTGGTGATGACACCTAAGCTTCCCAAAGTATTCCATACTCTAAAAATTGCAGGAACACAGCATACTGGAGACCATATGGAAACAAGTTCTGCAAGAATTCTGTATAGTTAGCATCTGCTTCTGTCATAACTGGTACAGAAACTGAAACTTGGCTTTTGGTTTCTTCTCTCCGGCTAATGCTTCAAGGACAGTTTAATCAAGGAATACTACTAGAAAGTGTTTTGCCAAGATCTTAATAGCTGAGTTATTTTTCAGTACAAACACCTGTAATTCTGAGTATCAGTGCTACTGACTCATGCATCTTTATATAACAAACTCAGAGATCAAGTGTAAGAGTAACTTTTATAAACATTCTTGACCCTCAAAGCCAAAGGAAGATTTAAATTTGGGACCAGGGCTGTTTCTGAAGCTCTGCATAGCCTCAACTTCTCCCATATACCAATTTTGCTCTAGGGGCCACTTATTCTCCCACTCAACAAAAATTATGGGCAGCCAGCTCTTTGCCAGGTTTTGTTCTGGGTGCTAGAGACATTGAGGTAAAAGACGGGCAAGGTCAGTGTTCTTCAAGGGGCTTTGTAGCATTCCACCGGTAATCTTAGTACATTCTTTTCTGACTGACAAACGTACTTCAAGATCTCTATTTTTCTCATCCTTTCCCTCTCTCAATGCTGGAAGGCAATACAAAATCTTTTTTTGCCATAATTTACCTCCTAATTCTCTTTTTAATTCTTAATATTTCTTCTAAATTCTCAAAAATTTCTCATCATACTTAATAATACCATGTTTATAAATCTAAAATGCCATAAATTATAAGAACACACCACTATTTTATGTACCACTAAGAGCAAAAAAATACCTTTGATAATTAAATTATGTTACAATACTTTTTATCACTTGCAATTTTTTTTTAATTTTTTATTGAGGTATATTTGATTTACGGTATTATTCACTTTATTCATTTTTAGTATGATTCATTTTATATTACAAAAAGAGCCCATTTGAATTTATTTAGACGTAAATGTTTACTAAATCACTGGCATTTATGTAAAAAGAAATATAAACATAATGAATTATTTCTAAAATGTCTTCACATTTAGAATCCAAATTACTGATCAATTCAGAATCACTAAAGTCCATAATTTTCCATATAAAATATCCCTTTGTGCCATCAAGAGCCTTGGTGAAACAGCGTTTTTTAATTGTGCCTCATTTCTGTCTTCAGGATTCTCTTGTAAGCTGCAGATTACATATCGATATTTATATATCTATTTATTGATATAAATTTGTACGCCCAAATACGAGCAGTAAGAAATACATCACAATTGCTGCCTACATGACCGCAGTTGCATGACACCTTTTGATCTCACACATGTTAAAATGTACAAAGAAACACGGTTCTTAGAAATGACGAAATATATCACACCAAAAATGTAAGCCAATTTTTTTAAAATGTGCATTATAGCTACAAATTTTAAAAGAAAAATACTCCTGATTCTATCCACAAGTATCTTCAAGGGCAATGTTAGTCTCACGCAGATAAGCACTGAATGCATGGCAAGTCCCAAAACTGTGAAAAACTGCCCAAATGTGATCGTTCTCATCACCTCCTAAGGTAGAAACAAGAAATGTGTTCCCATTCAAAATTACCAGTGTCTGCTGTTTGCTCTGTCTGACGAAATGTCTTGAAAGTGAAACGAAGATCCAATACTGCCTACAGAATCAGCTTTGCCAAGAACCTTAATTTAGCGCTGTAAAATCCTAGAGCCAGGAGAGAATTTGTAGAATGTCTAGTCGCAATATCCTCCTCTGGCACTGAGGAAACCCAGGCCTGCAGTCACAGACATAGACACTAGACCTCAAGCTTCCTGAGTCTTGTGCCATAGCTCTTTCTCCCACACACTGCAGCCCTTCTTCTCTGGGAGCCATTCTAGCACTTCCAGAAGAGAAGTAGTACCCCATTCGTGCTCCCGATGTGATACTGTTTGGCACTGAAAGGACACACTGCAATACGGTTCTTCTGGGTTTGATTGAAAAGGACTGAAAAATGTCTTTTCAAAACATTCTTAAAGCAGAATTTGAAATGATCTAAGGACCTCTAGGAAAGACAGAGCTGACTAATGGGTAGGAATCACCAATCTGTAACAAAGGTCGGTGAACTATACTTCTTGGGCAAAAACCCCACCTGCCACCTGTTTTTAAAAATAAAGTTTTGTTGGAACACATTTGTGCCCATTTGTCTCTGTATTGTCTATGGTTGTTTTCAAGCTATAACAATCGTTGAGTAGTTACAATGGAAACCACGTGGCCCATAAAGCTGAAACTGTTTACTATCTGGCTTTTTACAGAAAAAGTTGTCTATCTCCTTACCTAGAAGATAGGCTTTTAAGGACAGAGGCCAGGAATAAAAACAAGCTGCAGCTTCAGGCTCCAGAATAGATTTTATGGGTTGATGGTACAGAAGAAACTATTCTTTTTAAACATCCGTTTAACCAGGGCACTCATTATCCCTACCTCATATTCATACTTCGTCATCCCATAGAATAGAACATGAACACACAGAACATACACACCAACACACATGCACACTTCCAGAAAAAAGGGAGTGGCTTTTGTCCAGTTATCTGCCAGGGCTAACCTTGTTGTCACAATCTAATTAAGTGATACAATTATTTCTTCAGCTATGAAGAATTCTTCAATTACCCTCTTGATTCATTCATGTTTCCCAAAACCCATGTCCAGTGTATTTGAGCCCTGACTCCAGATTTTCAACACTCCCACTCCTGAGTCATCCAAAACAGTAACCTATTCCTCTGCATTACTACTACACTAAAATTCTTATCTGATAGACACTGATAATGTACTGAATACATCCTGCAAGTAGTAAATCTCCATAAACATAATTGGGCTACAGAAGTTCTATTAATAAAAATATTATAAATGAAGGTACTGCTTTTATTTTTATCCAAAAACTAATGAATATATATGACTTTTTTAGAATATAATCTTATAGTTATCAGGAGCAGAGACTTTGGAAATAACTGTGCTCTTCACTTAGCACAAAATTATCCACTTATGCTAAACAAATCAAGGGACTGCCTTGATGGTGGAAACTCAACAGGATTCTTTTAGCATTATCCATATAAATAAATCAAGAATTTAGCTCACAAAAGAAGAATCAATGGATTTATTTGTAAATCAATTTATAGATAGTGATTCTACATAAGAAGTAAAGATTCTTCTTCAGAAAATGTTGTAGAACTTTTATAAAGTTAGGACTTGGGAAATAGTACAACCCCTAAATTGATGTGGTAATCTACTAGATGGAAAATATACACCCAAATAAATGCCTATTTAAGTGCACAATCTCCTATGGCCTTAATGTGCCACCTGCTAATTTATTACAGGCAGTCCCTACAAGAATAGAAACATCTTGAAATGCAATTCATTAAATGAGTCCCTCAACCATACTTAAAAAAATATATATATTGTGAACTCTAATTGACTCTGTAAACTTTCCAACAGAGAGCTTTATGTATGCTAATAGTGTTGGCCAGAGAACATCCCCAACAATTTTGCCTGGGTAAGTAAACCTAAGAGAGACGTTGGCATTCATCCCCACTGAGGTTCTCCTAAGCCTGCAAGAATACCTTTAAATGCTGGAATTGGTGAAAATACTTCTTTAGATATTCACACTTTCCAATCTCTTCTTTTCCTCCCAGCTTGATTTGTAGTATTTTGGTTCATTTGCTCTCAATCCAAAAGAAAATAAAATAAGCTTACTGAGGATTTAGGAGAAAATATAAAAGACCTGGGGATGCTGAGAATACAAGAGAAACAAATATGGCACTGGGACACAGAGTTGCAGAAAGAAGGAAAACAGATTTACTTGAAGAAAGAAAAATAGTATCCAAAAAATAAGAAGCTGGATGGAGTGGGAGAGGAGAAGGCAGGGAACAGAGGAATGAGGGTAAATACGGCTATCAGACGGAGAACTCCTAGCTTTGAGAGCTTATAAACATTGGAATGATTTAACAATCTCCTTGAGAGAGTTGTGAAATGTTTTGTTCCTGGAAATGTTTAGACAAAATGTAGGTAAATTGATGCAGAGAAGTAATTTAGTTGACACCTCTAGATGTCCTTCCAACTCTGATTCTATGATTTTGTAACTTAAGAATGACTGAGGTAATGCCAAAAAAATAATAAGAACCCAAGCTTATGTTAAGCATACACACAAGATCTATGGTCTGCCTCAGAACTTTTTTCCAGAGTAACACGGAGTGAATTTCAAATGCATCATTCTCTGCCGGCAATCATTTGTTTAAGTGCTAAGAGTGACAGTACAATTGTGTAACAATATTCAGTCTATACATGTAACTGCCCTTCTGGCTTTCTTTGTATTCTCAGTCCAATTTTCTTAAACTCCAAATCAGATAAATGTCTCATCAGCTTTCCAGTAGTCTTCCTAAAGATATCACAATTTCTTCAGATTCTACTAGATTATCTCTATATCCTTTTTTTTTTTTTTTTTTTTTTTTTTTTTTTTTTTTTTTGCGGTACGCAGGCCTCTCACTGTTGCGGCCTCTCCTGTTGCGGAGCACAGGCTCCGGACGCGCAGGCTCAGCGGCCATGGCTCACGGGCCCAGCCGCTCCGCGGCATGTGGGATCTTCCCGGACCGGGGCACGAAGCCGTGTTCCCTGCATCGGCAGGCGGACTCTCAACCACTGCGCACCCGGGAAGCCCAATTATTTCTATATTCTTAATGACAGACCCAGCCTCAGTTAAACAAGCTAAAGAATTTTTTTTCAAATTTCACAAAATGTTGATCTATTCTAATGCAATTTTATTCTACGTTATGAGGTATGCCTTCCTGGGAAGCAGCAGCATACTTATGTTTTCATTTAAATATGATATAATGGGTTTGATTTGGGGGATGTGAGTTAATTCTGCATTTTCTCTCATTTATCTGAGTTTTCAATGGTATTCTATATATTCTTCTTTTGGTTCATCACACACAAAAAATGTTCATGTTAATTTACCACCATGGAAATCAAAGGGAGGCTCTAACAACAACCAAGCTTCATGGTAGCAGCATTCTTCAGAATGCTATCCTTTATTACTCCCTAATGTATAGGCCCATTTTTTTAGGGGTAACATTGTATCTGAAGGCCGACTTTCAATTACATATGGTATTCAAAAGCTGTGCAGTATTCAAACCTGGCTGAAATTTCCACCAAGATTATATTTAGACTATTTCCCACTATCATTTTAAGTGAGCATTTTTTTTTCCCCACTCTGAATAATACTGAACTACCCAGTCATTATTCCTTTGGCCAACCTCTGCTATTTTCTGTTCCCCTTTTCCTTTTACTCCAGTAATTGCTTGCTTTCAGTTCTTTTTATAGGCCAACCAATTCATCACATGTATTCAGTATTTTCTCATAATTTTCACTCTAAATACTGTTTCTGACATCTCGCCAATATCCTATTGGGTCTCCCTATTTCTGCTTTTATTTAAATGCTAATTATTTCAGTCTTGGGCATTTTGGAAGAATTAATGAGTACATGAGAAAACTGATGTTCCTAAAATTTTAAGATCATTAACCCAGCTAGTTATTAACTCTCAAAAAAGTTCCTTATAGGAAAGAAGGTGATTATTGTTCCTGTAGCATCTTTAATTTAAAAAAAAAAAAGGAACTATTTTCTTTGGTACAACTAGTTTTCAGACATAATAGGATTCATGAATTTAAAACAAATTTAGGAAATGTCAAAGAATAATTTTAAGACATTATCTGTCAGTGAGCCATTTTATTTTTATACAAGGGAAACTAATAAATAGATTAATTTCTTTAATTACAAACAAAAGCAGAAGAGGAGAGAACAAAACTGTCTGAGAAGAGTAAACCATTTTCTCCCCCCCTTGGGTAAGGGACAGCTAGCAAAGAGCCAATCAAGATATTCACAAGGAGACAATTTCACCCATTTTGGGATTCTCTGAAAAGCACAGTGAGTTCTGCAGTGAGGTGCAAGCAAGCCCATCCCTGAGTAATGGCTCTGGGCCCTTTCTCTTATGAGACTTTCTCAACTCTCCCCAGTTGGATCAGACTCAGCTCCCTAGTCTATCTGGCTGTCAGGGCAGCCCTCTGATACAGAACAATGACCTGAAGATTACTTGGGGGAAAGTGGCTTTGTATTAGCATGTAAGTATGTGAATATAAACAGCAAAGTTGGACAAAAAGCTGATGGATTTTACTTCTTGTGTCATCTTGATATGACCCCTTTAGTCTTGGAGCACTTTCTTGCATCTGGCACAAGATGTGACGGGATCTCCTTGTACTTTTCTTCCCCTGACCTGGGTCAGCCATTTCTCTAGAGACCCTCATTTCTTTCTCTTGGTGAGTGTATTTAGAAAACAAATTCTGAGCACTAGGTGTGCTCATTGCTATGAGTATTCTTATATCTAGACCTTTCCAGTTCATAGAGCAAGAAAATACACCTATGCTTTCAAATCCAGGTCAACACCACCAGATCAGTTAAAGGTTCATTGTGAAGCTAATGAGCTCCTTCTAATGTTCTATACCTAATTTTGTTATTTCTAATTTTTCTTTTAAAGAGATTCTCCACAATCGTATAAGCTTCAAGGCTCAAAAAAACTGTATACCTATATCCTCATACCCTAACAGAGGGTCGCCTTCATATTCTACAATACCATTCTTGTCATCTGCCTTCTTTAACAGTGAAAACCCTGATTCCTAAAAAGATCAATATATAAACTCACCTTCTTTATCTTCTAATATACATAAAATAGTTTTGTAATTACAATAGCAATACCTACAGCAAACCTGCTAAGTTTAAGATCTGATTGCCATTCTGCCCTTTGAATACATTCTACAAAGGGTTGTTTAAAGTTATTTGAATTTTTACTGTGTGTAGTTATCAATTTCATAACACATTAGGTTCATTTATATGTGTTTCTATTTAATTTTAGGGATTTTTACTAACTATATAATAATTTAATCTTAGTTTCATTAAATATTTACATGACTCAAAACTCAAAATGATAAAACTAGAGATAGCATTCCTATCCTTAACCTCTCCAATCTGTTCCTACCCATCTTAAGGCCTGCTCTGAAATCTCATAGTATCCCTGACTCTTATGGGGAAGAGTAGCCATACTCCCTTAACTTTATCATACTTAACTTGCTTTATTGTCCTTAATATTACCTATCACTACAGGACATAATTTTATTTATTTATTCATTCATTTATTTATTTATTATCTGCTTCTACTAGAATATAAATTCCCTGAGAATATTTTGTTTCATTCACTGCTATACCCCAAGAACCTAGAATAATCCCATGCATAGGTACTCAATACATATTTGTTGCAGGAATTTCACGAATGAGTAACATATTTATTTATACAAATTGGAGCCACCCTATAAAGACTGTTCCAAAACTTGTCTTTTTTACACAATATTTCCTGGAGATCATTCCACATAAATTTTTCCCTTATTTGTGGAAGGCTACATAATATTCCATGGTAAGGCTATAGTGTATTTAATCTATCCTCTGTTGAATGGCATCCAGGTTGTTTCTAGTCTTTCACTGCTGCAGACCCTGCTGTAATGAACATCTATTTACTTATAGTTGAGTTCATTTTTATATTTAATATATTTAAAATATTAATCTTCAATAAAAGTTGGTGTATAATAGAGAAGAAAGAAAAATTGAGATCTATTTTACAAGTTAAATATGATTTCAAAGACATTTCCTACTTATGGTAGCTTCAGATTAAGCTGCAGACTTACAGATGATATATATTGGTTTTACGCATTCTAAATGGTATTTGGGTGCAAATGCTTGAGAAGAATAGAATAAAATGATTTCTAAGATCCTATGTAACCCCAGGATTACTCCAGGGTATCCTATGCTCTTTTGGCTCTATAGAATATACCAGATTTATTTTAACCCATTTTTCCCAGATCTTTTAAGATATTAATGTGTAAAATGATAGAAGTCTTTTGAAATAGAGTATTTACATCTACAGGTAGTACTAGGGTTCTTTAATTCACTCAGATGTTTACAGCAAAAATAATGACAGTAAGGGACCACATACTGAATTTAAAAAAAAAAAAACTGAGTTCACAATGATACTGTGAGAAAACAAGAGAAAGAGGACAAGCTGTACATGTGTAAAGTGAAAGTCCAAAATGTGAACAATTTGGAAATCTAGGAGAAAGGTATTCAAGTGTACTTTAAAATTTTGCAAAAATTTTAAAAATCAGGGAAAAGGAAACAAATAATGAAGATGAGTCTGAAAGGCAAGGAGCAGGTACATGGCGAGATGCAGAGACATCTACGTCTCTCTCACCCTTCTGTTCCTCAACCTACCTTCCCTCTAAAAAAAAATAAGTTGCACTAAACTACCTGTTCTGACAAAAGCAAACGTAATTCCATATACAGTTTGCTATGGATAATGCATTCTCAAGAACTACTTTATTTTAAAATACTAAATGTTACATTTGGGGATTTCCTGGGAAGTGGAAGTGACATTTGAAACTAATACAAAAATAAATGAAAATACTGTAATAGCAGGATATTTTATGTGTCTATTTGAAAGGCAAACTGCAACACAATCCTAATTAAATATAGTCTCTTTAGAAACACATACTGATGACAAAGGAGGCAAGAATATACGTGGAAAAAAGACAGTCTCTTCAATAAGTGGTGCTGGGAAAACTGGACAGCTACATGTAAAAGAATGAAATTAGAACACTCCCTAACACCATACAAAAAACAAACTCAAAATGGATTAGAGACCTAAATGTAAGGCCAGACACCATAAAACTCTTAGAGGAAAACATAGGCAGAACACTCTATGACATCAATCACAGCAAGATCCTTTTTGACCCACCTCCTAGAGAAATGGAAATAACAACAAAAATAAACAAATGGGACCTAATTAAACTTAAAACCTTTTGCACAGCAAAGGAAACCAGAAACAAGACGAAAAGACAACCCTCAGAATGGGAGAAAATATTTGCAAAGGAATCAACAGACAACGGATTAATCTCCAAAATATATAAACAGCTCATTCAGCTCAATATTAAAGAAACAAACAACCCAATCCAAAAATGGGCAGAAGACCTAAATAGACATTTCTCCAAAGAAGACATACAGATGGCCAAGAAGCACATGAAAAGCTGCTCAACATCACTAATTATTAGAGAAATGCAAATCAAAACTACAATGGGGTATCACCTCACACCAGTTAGAATGGGCTTCATCTGAAAATCTACAAACAACAAATGCTGGAGAGGGTGTGGAGAAAAGGGAACACTCTTGCACTGTTGGTGGGAATGTAAATTCATACAGCCACTATGAAGAACACTATGCAGGTTCCTTAAAAAACTACAAATAGAACTATCATGACCAACAATCTCACTACTGGGCATATACCCAGAGAAAACCATAATTCAAAAGACACATGCACCCCAATGTTCATTGCAGCTCTATTTACAATAGCCAGGTCATAGAAGCAACCTAAATGCCCATCGACAGACGAATGGATAAAGAAGATGTGGTACATATATACAATGGAATATTACTCGGCCATAAAAAGGAATGAAATTGGGTCATTTGTAGAGACTGTCATACAGAGAGAAGTAACTCAGAAGGATTAAAACAAATATCGTATATTAACACATATATGTGGAACCTAGAAAATGGTACAGATGAACCGGTTTACAGAGCAGAAATTGAGACACAGATATAGAGAACAAACATATGGACACAAAGGGGGGAAAGCGGCTGGGGGAAAGCGGCTGGGGGTGGGGGTGTGGTGTGATGAATTGGGCGATTGGGATTGACATGTATACACTGATGTATATAAAATGGATGACTAATAAGAAAATAAATAAACAATAAAAGAATGTGTCTTGGTTTAACAACAACAACAAAAAAGACATACTGAACACACATTACTTTAACATTAGCATTTATTCTAAATCCAAAGGTGATTTAGGCAATGTAACATAACATACATTTCAGGAAAGTGTCATATTAAACTAAGCAGGGCTGGCCTGTTTATCCTTCATTCCCAGGCTTCTCTCCTCCCTTTTAGAAGATTCCCACATCTTCAGGGGTTCGCCATCCAAAGCACGTGTTATTTATTCATTCACTTTGTTTCTCCTCACTACCGAAATCTTACCTCTGCCTTGTATCTGCTCTACTCAACCCTCTGCTTCCTGATTCTTAAGCACTGTATGGAAATTCACCTTCTGTATCCCTTTCCTTCATGGTCCACAGTATTTGCTAGCTAGCATTATAAATCATTCCTGCTTAGCATGCTAATTAGGAGAACAAGTGGACCCCTCCATAAGTATGTGAACTGTAGCCTTCTGACAAAACCACGGCTTTCTAATACCTCAATTACATCAAAGTTATTCCTCAACTTCCTCTGTAAACCTATAGTCCTGTGCACATCTTTGTAAAAACATTACTTAATAGTGAAATTATTTCTCTAGGTCTTTATCGTATCCCAATCAGACCAAGTTCCTTAAGAGCACAGGTCATATCTTGAACATTTTAGTATCCCTATACATAACCCAACACTTAGCACATTATAAATGCTCAGTAAAAGACTATGTGACTTACTTATCAAATTGAAAACAATTTATTTCTGGAAACACTTTAGCCTGGAAGTAGACAGTGCATTTCAGAGAGAATTCTTTAAGAAAAACCAAACTAATGAGAGGAGTAACAAGCAGGGAGACCAAAGACCAGAGCCTTTTCCAGTTGCCAGAAAAACTCCCTGTTGTTGAAAGCAGGTAGATTCAAAATAGCCTTTTGGTTGAAACAAGGGTAGCCTTATGGGAGAAGTGTGCTTAGTGCCCAACCTTGAGATAATCCAACAAAGAACCCATTTCAAAAGAACAGAATTTGAGCCATTTCTGTTAAGCCTTCACTTTTACCCAGGTGATTCTTGTTACAGTCAGAAAGCCAGAGGTGGGGGTGGGGGGGTGGAAACAACTTTACCCAAAACAATTTTCAAGAAAAAGAGTACAATAGATTATATATGACCAAAAATCTCCTCCTGGAACTTAAAACCTTAATCTATTTAATATCCTCGTCCTACAAAAAGCAACAGTGCCTCTCAGAAATAAGGGGGAAAGAAGAAATTGTCCTGAGAGGCAAACACAATCACGGAGTTGACATCTATTGTATACTGCAGTAAAGATTAAATTCTAAAACTTTCAACTATGGGAAACAACTTACAATATTATAGTTCTCTAGACCTGACCGATTATAAGAGTGAAAGAAAACTGGGGTGAAGGCAGAGAACCAGAACTCTAAACCCAGCATCTGTATCTTCTGTTCGCCCAAGCAAAGCACTTGACTTACCTGCACCTCCGATTCTTAGTCTGAAAACTGAGTACATTGAACTTGCTGTGATTTTAAGGTTCTTTCGAGGCATATTATTAAATAATTCCATGTTTGATTTGTTTTTTTCTGAGAATAAAAGTAAAATGGGGGTGAAACTGCCCATAAACTGTATTAGTACATATGAGTTTTGAGTGATTCCTTGGCTGCACTGCCCAGAGCTTGCTCTCAAGACCAAAGCTGGGCTCTCACGCTGGGCGTTATTCTCGGGGGTGGGAGTGCTGGCTGCAGATAGCTCACAGCTGAGTCTCTCTCAAGGAATTAACCTCAGGTGCAGGGTGTTGACTGGTAACAGACACTTCTTCCCAAGGAAAAAGTAGCTACCAATCAATGCAGAGATACAACGACTCAGCCCTCTTGCCTCAATTTGGGACAACTCTGAAAGACAATCCCAGGTCTAGAGCACCCCATGGACTCAAATAAAACCCATTACAACCACAGTGCAAATTCTCCCCCAACCCAATCCTGCTTCCCTCTCTCCCTTTTACGTATTGTGTCCAAGAGTATTCCCCAGTGTCCTCCTAACAGCACATCCCCATCTCAAGTCTGTGTCCTGGGAAATCCAAGTGGTCCTAGGAAGCAAATTATAAAACGGAATTTGGGGGAGCTGATAATGAGGATTCCTTCATTGGTGGTAGATAGAATACTTATTCCTGGCATGCTAAAGTGGTACAATTATTAAAACTTTTACCTGTGGTAAACTGAAATGAGACTGTGTCAGAAAGCACTGGCAGATACAGTGTCTTAGGTATTTGAGAGAATTAGGGAAAAAATAATCATAAGAACTATAGAATCTGACTTTTGCTGGCTGCTACTGATGCACTGTAAAAATTCAAGGATACTCTGAGAGGGATTAATCTCAAATTTAAAACTACCAAAATCAAAGGGCCTCCTTGGAAGCATATAAAGGAGATGCTTATCTACTGCAGCCAGAGGGCAGAAAAAGCTTAAGATCAGGTTCAACAATGAATTATAAGGAAAGCAAAAGTCCAGAGAAGAGAAACTGAATTCTCAATCACAGCAGGTATGCCACTAAAGATAAAACCCTGAGACTTGGGGCGCAGTGGTTGAGAGTCCGCCTGCTGATGCAGGGGACACGGGTTTGTGCCCCGGTCCGGGAGGATCCCACATGCCGCGGAGCGGCTGGACCTGTGAGCCATGGCCGCTGAGCCTGCGCATCCAGAGCCTGTGCTCCGCAACGGGAGAGGCCACAACAGTGAGAGGCCCACGTATAGCAAAAAAAAAAAATGAGGGGCAAAGTGGAGTTGCAAATTTTATTTTATCTTAAGATGCCAGTGGAGTACTGGCATCTTAGGTGCCAGTATTTTTTAAAAGATTTCCAAATCTCTATTCTGGGATGCAATTAAATTGCTTTAAAATATTTGATCTTTGTAAGAATTTATTTTAAACTTTGTTAGAAGGGACCAAAGCAGTCTTTAGAGTTAATTTTGCCTCACTGATGAAGCAATAAATACTCTTCTGGGTACCCCACCCAACCCCCGCCCCCATGTGGCTGATGGGAATTCCAACACTTTCTGGCCCTCTCTGTGCTCAGGGGATTGTTTTGATTGCTCCCTTTTGGTGTTTTTTTTTTCCCCTGCTTTGAGAAGTCAGCTGAAGATCCCAGACTCTCAAAGATGTTTGGAGCGCCCTCTCTCTCTCTCTCCCTCTTTCTCTCTCTCTCTCTCTCTCTCTCCCTCTCTCTCCCTCTTTCTCTCTCTCTCTCTCTCTCTCTCTCTCTCTCTCTCTCTCTCTCTCTCTCTCTCAATCTCTCTCTGCAGCTCTCTCCTCTCCAGTATTTTTCCCTAAGAACTCTAACCACATCAGCCCTCCCAAACTCCCAAATCTGTCTCTTTAGCTCAAAATACTTACATGTGAGAACACAAGACTGTATTAAGGAAATGAAGCATCATGATCAAATTGACCAAGTTTATGCATCAATCCATACAATCTGTGTGAATTTTCTCAAATAATTACAAGTTGGTATGATCCCCTTTCCTAGAAATCCCAGACATTTCTGAAATACAGAACAAGTACACTTCCCAGGAAGTTTTATTAAGATGTTTAATTAGCAGAATATACTATAAAACACATATACCTATAACCATTGAGATTTCTGAGACAATTTCAATGTGCAAAACCCAATATTCTTACACCCCAGATAAACTGCCAATACCTGAGTTCCCAGCATTCTTCCTGTGGCCTCTATATTGCATGCTTTTGTAGTAAACAAAGATGGAATTCCTGGCCAACAAATGTCCCTATTTTCAGAGAACTTGTTGCTCTCCCACAGTTGTGGGTCCTGCAGTCATGTTGGAATCACATACCCTTGTACCCACAGGAGTAGATTTATACAAGTCAAGATAAGCTCAGAGAATTCTCCACCTACCAAAATTTGGAATGAAACCTAGAGACCCCAGTTAATTTCTTTCATGCCTGAACTGAAATGACCTTTACAATTACCTACAGCTGTTACATGGAAAAGCCAAGAAAGTTGATCTAAAGAGAGAAGAGAGTAAAGATGAGATGCAAAGAGAAACAGATGATTTGGGAGAGAGTAAATGAGGTTATAATAGCCTTACAGTCCTCAGTAATCTCTATGTGTGAGATACATCTGTTTCCCGACATTGAGTTCCAATAAGAAATTATTTTAATAAATTCTCCTTTTTCATTTAAACTATTGTAACAGAAAAATTGACCTAGCATGCCTTATGGAATGCAATCAAAGTGCAACTTTATTTATCTCCCCTTGTCCTTTAAACTTCATTCAGTGAAAGAAAATTTTTCTCTTGTCCTTGCATGAAAATTCTTTCTCTAGTAAACCCCATAAGTTTTTGTTCTCATTTAAAGTATAAAATGACCTCCAGTCACTTTAAAATCCAAAAACTGCCTCACTTCTCTAATTATCAAGGCGTAGGTAATAATTCAAACTCAGTTTTCCTCTCAGGCTACTACTGATGGTTAGCAACTTACAAGTGGAAAGGGAGAGAAGCTGAGGGGGTGCATCATCTTTCTTTCTCTACTCACCATGTCTCCTCTGCTAACTGCAGTTTCTGACATCCCCAGGTTTGAATCCAGTTGGGAAAGAGGGCCTGGGGTCACGAGCAGTCACACCGAAGTGCAGGGATCATCTGGCAATAGGCCCCTCTCAATGACAGATGAACAGATGCTAACCTATTTCATCAGAACCTTTGTGAACTCTCTAGAGGAATACCCTTCTCACCTCATGCTTAATCTCTTGGGCTGCAATACCTGCAGTGTGACAAATACACATATTCTTTTGGTAGTCCTTTCCTCTTTGACCCCCAGATTCCCAGGAATCCAGGTAATTCATACCACACAAAACTCCGTCTTGGAATACTCAAGCTATCTGGGAAGTTCTCTTGGACAGAATTATACATGGCTTCACCACTTCTGTCTTTCCTGTGAGGTCTACTCTTGGTGCATGGGAAGAACACATTCTTTGCACAGCTGCCTCTAGGAGTGGGTTACATTTCAAACAGTCCTCTGTTCTCTTTCTTTGCCCTGCTGCCACCAGCTGACAGCAACAGCCCCTCACCTAGACCAGCAGATACATCTTAGTTTCTGAGTTGTCCTATTGAGGTAGCACTACCCTCACTTCTTTCTCATGGAGGAGTGGAAATCAAGGCAAGAGTTCCCTTCTTCCCTAGATCACTTTATGCAGTTGGCCTAGGTCATGGTCCCTGAGAGAGGTCCAAGAGTTTAAAAACAAACTGTTCATTTTTTTTTAATTTCAATATAGGACCTTTTCTTTGTGTGTAGCTCCCACTGCATCCTGGTGCCACAGGCAAAAGTTAAATTTTATCATGTATCATTAACATTAGTTGGTTTCTATTACTATCCTTCCCACCCCTGACAAAGAACCATTAATGAGGCACTCACAGTATTCATGGAAAATGTCTACACTATAGGCGTTACGAACCTGAAGGTAAATCTCACTGTTGAATGACTGTGAATGTTCATGGAATGTAACTATTTGCTGAATCAAGAATTTGAATCACATTAGCTAACAAATGATCTAGCAAACTATTCCACATCCTTATCCATATGTTATCTTGATTTTCTTTACCCTGAGTAAAATAGAAAGTAAATCTTGTGGAATGGTTTAAGGAAAAGATCATTCTTATTTAGAAAATAGAAGTTGTAAAAGTATCAAAAAATCAAAGGCTGGGATTGTAGACTATGACTGTGGCTTAAATCTATGATTATTAGAACCCACCAGACAATTCATTCATTGAACAAATATTAATTGGGCAGCTAGCATCTGCAGTCCATTATGATGGGAGCTAAGTATAAATGCTGAATAAAATGAGCATGGGGCTTCCCTGGTGGCACAGTGGTTGAGAGTCCGCCTGCCGATGCAGGGGACACGGGTTCGTGCCCCGGTCCGGGAAGATCCCACATGCCGCAGAGCAGCTGGGCCCGTGAGCCATGGCCGCTGAGCCTGCGCGTCCGCAGCCTGTGCTCCACAACGGGAGAGGCCACAACAGTGAGAGGCCCGCGTACCGCTAAAAAAAAAAAAAAAAAAAAAAAAAAAAAAAAGAGCATGATTCCTGCTCCTTTGAAGCTTACTATCTATATTCACTCTAGTTAAAAACAAGAAAAAAAATTCATGAAATTATTTCCTCCAGTACCCTACTTACTCATCAAGAAAGAAAGAAAATTGTGATTAAAGGTAAAATCTGCTTAATTTATGGTGTACAAATATGCACAGGAAACATGTGCCTTTAGTCAAAAATGTGAATCCTTAGAAAGCCATCTGCCATACAAGTTCTTTTCATGGGGCAAACATAAAAGAACTGACCTTTAACAGAGTAAAGGTATAGAAAGGCAAAGAAATATTTTTGCTGTGTGTAATATGAAGTTAACAGGAAAAAGAATAAAAATAAGGTAATCACATTTCTGCAGAATTGCTCTCCTCCAATCTGAAGAAACTAACGAAGGATGAAGGTTGTAGCCTGGAACAAGTGTTCAGTGTCCGCTGAAGAAAATGCCTGCAAATACACACCCACACACACACACACACACACACTTCATACGTAGTACACAGAACAGCTCTCATTCATCAATGCTGCTTTCATTTTGTACACCCAAGGAGGATGAAGGTTGATAGTATAATAATGATGACACATAAGATACTATAGGGTTTATTTTGCTAGCAGAAATCTGACTTTAAATTTTATAAACTACCTTATTCCTCTATTTATGGGTTACTCGGACATTTCATTTATATTTTGCTTTATTAGAGAGATATATAGGATATGGATTCTGAAGAATTATTCTTAAGATTGTCAAGAGACCTACCAGTTGCACCTAAAGTCAGCTGATATACCTGGCTTCCACCAGTGCTGATACCTAGGAGCAGTCAGACAAACTCATGAATCATGAATATTTAGAAACCTGCTTTAAAACGCTTTATCAAAAATGAGTGTCGGTAACCTGCATTGTTATTTCTGGATATTTTGCATGTACTTTGCCAGGGTCTACTATGATTTAATACTAATTGGTGATTCTTTTCTAGATTTTGGAAACCAGAACAGCCTCTTGAGGAACAATTCCCCATTAGGGTTAATTTATAATCCAGCTCAGGATACTCTTGAGATCAAAAGGAGGAGCTATTACAAGATATGGAAACAACCCAAATGCCCATCGACAGATGAATGGATAAAGAAGATGTGGTACATGTATACAATGAAATGATATTCAGCCATAAAAAAGAATAAAATAATGCCATTTGCAGCAACATGGATGGACCTAGAGATTATCATATTAAGTGAACTATGTCAAAGAAAGACAAATACCATATGACATCATTTATATGTGGAATCTAAAATATGACACAAATGAACTTATCTATGAAACAGAAACAGACTCACGGACATAGAGAACAGACTTGTGGTTGTCAAGGGGGTTGGAGGATAGGGGAGGGATGGATTGGGAGTTTGGGATTCACAGATGCAAACTATTACATATAGAATGGATAAGCAACAAGGTCCTACTGTATAGCACAGGGAATTATATTCAGTATCCTCTGATAAACCACAATGGAAGCGAATATTAAAAAAGAACGTATATAGATGTATACCTGAATCACTTTGCTGTAGAGCAGAAACTAACACAGCATTGTAAATCAACTATATTTCAATAAAATCAATTTTTGAAAAAGGAAGAACACTAATAAATATGCCAAAACAAGAGTTATAAACCAGCAAGCAGCAACTCATGGTCACTCTAGCTAAGTTTTCAATCTCCGAAGGCACAATCTAGGATATTTGCTTTTCTTGAATAGAATAATAAAAATGCAACTTCAAAGGAAGCAGAGATGTCACAATGTGAGGAGATACACAATGTGTGGAGGCTCATGGCTGAGCCGTGTGTATCTTCAGCTGCTTAAACTGCTAAAGATAGTAGCAATGGAAGAGAGGAAAAAGACTTGATCTGACACCTCACTGCCCACACAGTGTCTACCTCCCCCAGATGGCGACTAACTCATAGGCTCTCTGAGTTAATAACTAGAGTGCTCAGTATGACATCAACTCATGAACTATGCAATCCCATAATAGGAACAACCAGACCATGTGGGAGCAAGAGCACATCCAAAAGAGCAAATTTTGCCAACTCACTTATCTAGAAATTGTGATTTTATGGGATTGCTTTGGGGAAACTTAGACTTAGCATAATTTGCCAGTTATTTGTCTTTAAATATAATTTATTTTCTGTATTTATATCTATACCACAGAACCTTTTATGTCACCAGGACTCTGACATTAGGATTATTGATGTAACTTAAGGTTATCTCTCTGATCTACCCAGCAGGATCCTAGGTCACCTCTCATATCCAGAAGGCTATAAATAAGTGTAATTTTCTCACTAATGATCTCTCAGAAATTTCTGTGTTATGCCAAGAGTATTTGTCTTTATTATTGGTACAGAAAGGCATGACTGTATTTGAATAAATTACTTTCTGGGAATTATCTTTGCTACTGATACATTATCAAAATTTAAAATCATGAGTTTATAACACATTCTTTCTACCCATTCATTCGTTTGTTCATTCATTCATTTCTTCAACCAATATTTGTGCCTACTATGCACTAGGCATTGTGCTCTATTGTAAGGACACAATGATGGATAAAGCACAGCATGGCTTCTGCCTTTGTAAAGCTTTCCACTTAGTGAGGGAGACAGACCACAAACAAGTAAACAAACCTACAAGTGAAGGCTATGGTCCAAGTCACTAGAAAATAAAAAGGGGATATGTTTAGATAGAATAGTCAAAGAAGGCCCTTGGAGAAAGAAAGTCTTCACTTGCTCCATTCTTTCTTGCTATCTTTAGATTCTCTCTCTTGTTTTTTTTTTTTTTTTCATTTCTTCAAATTTCTAATCTTAAGTGACATACCCTTATGAATTTGTTTTCTTTCTCATCGTATTTATTTGGTTGCCTTATTAATTTATTCTACACTTTTACTCCCTCTTATCTGTGTATGTGGCCTGTCAGTTAGGAAATCTTATGGAAATTCACCACTTTTCTCTGGTATAAGGAAATTTAAGCCAAAACTTTACTCGTCATTAACCTCATGTTCACGACTTTGTCACATTATACTATTTAAGTATTTTAACAGTATTTAAAATACTGTTTAAGATGTGAAACAAGGGTCAGAGCATATTCTGTAACATTTTATTTGAACTTTCTTGTATGCCCTACATTGTTTTCGCTAGAAAAAATAATTGACTCAGTTAGTGAGGCTACTTGTCCCATGAACATAACTTGGATTTCTTTTCTTTTCCCTCTCGCTCAGAAGTGTTATGGGAGACTTCTGAACATTGACAAAGCATCTGCAACATCACACAGAGGCATAAGAAGATATTTCTAATCGTTTTATGTAGCCAATTCAACAAATTCATTAAACTGCATTCAGTGGGGAATACAAGCATAACCTTGTCCCTCCAAGCTCATGGGCCAGCAGAGTGGAGAAATGTGTTTTCATTACTATGTAACGCAAATTTGTCCAAGCTTCATTAGTCTACTGGTAGTAAATGGAGTTCATATTAACAATAATAACTCTAATTTCACTAGTTCTTATCTGATTGCTGAAGCACGGCCTTCGACTCCATGCTGAGGCCCCACTAATATTTCTGGTGTCTGCCAGGTACTCTATTCTGTTCTTCCCAGATGGCACTTGTGTTCTGCAGTTTCTGACAGGCACTGCGATCTCACATCCAGAACGTGGTACCTTCAATGTTTATTTATAACCTACTCTTTTCCTAGTACCCAGCTTTGTTATCGGCGTGGCTTACTGTGCCTGTATCATTCTATCCTCAACATACATCCTCTCCAAAGAGGCACCTCAGGCCCTGTGCAAGCAGATGTGAGCTCTCAGGTCATCCGATCAACTGGAAATAATTGGCTAAACCCAAGATAGATGGTCTCTGTTTACTTGGACCACAGCACCCCTAGGCCTTTTACAGCTGTGGTCCGGAGTTAAGAGAGAACAGCACAAGGGGGAGTGGGAGAGGGAAGGACTGGGAGTTTGGGATTAACAGATGCAAACTATTATATATAGAACGGATAAACAGCAGAGGGAACTATATTCAATATCCTGTGATAAACCATAATGGGAAAGAATATGAAAAATAATATATATGTATATAACTGAATCACTTTGCCGTACAGCAAAAATTAACACAACTTTGTAAATCAACTAAACTTCAATAAAAGAGAGAGAGAGAGAGTGATGCTCAGCTTCCCCAGCTATCAATCTCATTAAAGGGGTTAAGGTGGAGCCTCCAGGTTTGGTATAAGTTTGTTCCTCAATTAAATGACTGGAATTAATACCAAGCCTCCTCTAGATCTTCTACCCCCTTTACCAGAGGTCAAGAGGAAGTCTGTGTAATGAGGCTGAC
Source organism: Lagenorhynchus albirostris (assembly GCF_949774975.1). Taxonomy (NCBI): domain Eukaryota; kingdom Metazoa; phylum Chordata; class Mammalia; order Artiodactyla; family Delphinidae; genus Lagenorhynchus; species Lagenorhynchus albirostris. Next base: position 98,560,793 of record NC_083097.1, on the reverse strand, counting down.
TACATCTCAAGATGGCTTTAACTATCATCTTGACCCTAGATCAGTGGATTCAAGAAGGAACCCCAAAATCTAACCACCTCCTATCCCCAAAACTCACACCTTTGCCACAATGTGTGTTGATTCCAACAGGACTAATCACATTATTCCCTTTATTCTCTATAATGTTACCATAAGAATCCAGAATCCCAAGATATCATCCATCACCTGCACCCTAATCTCCACTAGTAGATACAAAACACATCCTCTCTTTCCCCCACTTCCACCCAAACTTCAAAAACTCTTCCACCCTCTCCTCTGAAATTCACCATTCAGCATCATCAAAACCCTCCATCTTAATATTTCTGAATATTTTCTTCATTTTCCAGCTTTAACAAAAGGCTGATTATTCCCTTAGAATACTCCTTCCCTTGCAAGCATTTCAAGTGTTGGATTTTTTTTTTTTTCTCTCTTTTTGCTTCCCACAGTCTTTACAGTATTGAGCTTGGAGATTCTCTGGGTTCTAACTGCCACTTCTACACTATTTTCCCTATGACCTCCGTGTTAGTAAATCCAGCACTCACTCTTAGTTTTCATCCCAAGTCATCCCTATTGCAGTGAATAACTTGCATTCCCTCCATGTACTTATTTCACTTGTCATCCGAGACATCATCTTCTCTTGGTTTTCCTCCAGCATCACTAATCACTTCTTCTCCATTTCCTTTGATAACTCTTTTTCTTCTCACTGATTTCTTACTGTAGAAGAGCCCCAAACTCTCTCCTTCTTGGTGACTTCATTAAGTTCCATGGCTATATATTTTATGTATGAGAGATATATATATCCATCTCAGCTCAGACCTCTCTCCTGAATTCTAATCTCATACATTCAATAATCTTCTCAGCAGCTTCACTTGGTTGTCTAATAGATATCTCAAACTTACTATATCCAAAAAGTTACCATATCCAAAACTGAACTGTTAATCTTACCCTCCACACTTGCTCTATCTACAACTTTCTCAAGTGAGGACAATTCCATACTTTCAGTTGCTCAGGTCAAAATTCTTGGAATCATTGTCAATTCCTTCCTTTCCTTCACAACCCATATCCCAAATACCAGCAAGTCCTATTGGCTCTGCCCTCAGAATATAATTAGAATCTGACCACTTCTGAACTCCTTCATTGCTACCATCCTAGTTCCATTCTGTATCATGCCTAGCATGGATTTCTGTTTTTCCCTTTGCTCCCCTCCTGTCTGTTCTCAACACAGCAACCAGAATGATCCCTGCAAAATGTAAATAACATAATATTTGTCATTCCTCGGTTCAGAATCCTCCAACGGTTACCTTTTGTTCTAAGTACAAGCCAGTGTCCCTGAGGGCCTATAGGGCCCTACATAATGTAGCCTCTGCTATCTCTCTCACTTCATCTCCTAGTTTTCTTCCCGTTGTTACAAACTGGGCACATTCAAAACTACGGTCTTGCACTCTCTCTTTCCTTTCCTTAGACGTTCATTTTCCGGAGTGTCACATGGGTGATCCCCTCACTATCTTCATGCTTTTGCTCAAATTATCTCAACAAGGTCTATCTTACCCATTCTATTTCAGATTTAACCTGTCCCCCAATACCAGCCAGACTCCTGACTCCCTTTGTCCAGCTCTCATTTTTTCTCTTTTTCATAACCTTATCATTTTTTAACATACCATGTAGCTAACTTACTTATGATGTGTGTTACTCATTATCTGTCCCCCTTCCCATAAGGGCAGGAATTTTTATTTTGTTCACTGTCATATTCCAAGTTCTCAACATAGTGCCTGGCATAAAATACATGCTCAACAAATATCTGTTCAATTGGATTAAAGTTGGGACCCAACAAAAGTACTGTAAAATGTGGTCTGTATTTTCAAAAAAAGGATAAATAGAATATTCTAGGGAAGAAGATAAAGGAGATTATATTTCTTCTAGAAACACTGAATAAAGCTTTATGAATAGGCAGAATTAACAAGTCTTGGTGACAAAAAATAATTACAAAATATGAGAGAAATGGAGATTACAAGGATTCTATTCTTAATGACTTAATAAAGTATAATAGAGAATGCAAGATGAAGATGTATGCAAGATCTCTGATTTGAAAGTATATTTGAGAAATTCATGAAACGTGTTGGAAATTTGTGTTTGTAGCTCAGGAGAGAAGTTTAAACTGGAAATGTATATTTGTGATTTTATGGTTACTGGGTACATCTATGAAGTATGTGACCATTAAGTTCAGAATATACAGACAGAAGCAAATAATAACAGAAGGAAATGTCTTGGAAATATTTAGAGAGGTGAGGGAAATGATATCATAATGCACTTGAAAAAGAGGAGGAAAAAATGGAAGTAGGAGAAATATAAGAATGGTCAGAGACATAATGTCAGTGTTCCAGATCTTTGGTAAGTCGAATCTGAGCTATAGAAAAGTTCTATACACTTAATAAAGAATAGATCAAGATCATTAGAGTGGAAGACATGAAAGATTGATGAGATCAGAGTGATCAGAGTCATTAACATGAATGCTGAACTTTGAAAGGACAATGACAGGTCTTGGCTGAAGAGAAACCTATATATTTGCAATGTATTACGGCTACGAGTGCAGAAGATACCAAGCAAAGTGATAGAAAAATGTGGTATATTTCTGTGTAATTACTTAAGCAGATGACACAATAGTAACCAGTTTTTACATTTTTAGTTAATGATCTGACAAATAAGTGGTGGAGCTCTGAAAGGGTTGCAGGGCTCTATAATAAGCCAAGTACATGAGAAAATAATAAATTAGCTACCCATAGAATCATAAGGAGAAATTACCATCCACTGTCCGTAGGTGACAATAGATTCAAAAGTCAGTTTTGTTTCATATGATTTAATATATTATTATGTGGTGTTTCATTTATGTGAAATAGTTAGACTTCCTTACTGGGACAGCAATAACTGTTACAACGTTACTTGCTATGAAAATAAAACAATAAACTTGATAGTGATCAGTGACTTCCATTACATTCAGAACCTAGGTTCAATTGCTGGCTCAGGACACAGAGGTATACAAGGTCTACAAAAAATGAACAAACATTTTAATATGTTTTAGAAGTCCTAGATTTGTATATGAGTACTTCACTTGCAATTCACTTCTCTATATCTATTTTAAATGAGTAGGTCCTATTCCTGTAAAGATTAAAAGATTAAAGATTTCATCTTTGTTCTCTATAAAAGTCAATGGCCGAGTTTTTTTCTTTTTTGTCGTCATAAATCTATTTTCTATTTGATGTCTTGGGGTTCAGCCACATGATTCCTTACACTATGAATGATGATTTTACAGCTGAACCTTGGAACTATCTCTCCAAAAGCACATCTCAACATTAAATATTAAGACATTACATTAAAAAGGTAAGAGACACAGGCAGCAGCAAAGATAATTAAAGTTACAAAGAAAAAACTAGACAGGAAAATAGGTGATCTAAGGATGATTCTGGGTTGTCAAGAATTTTTAAAATTTGTAAGAACAGAAAAATCCAGGTCCCTTTGCACTCATTTCTCTCTTCCTTTACTCTGATGATCTAATATCTGCTATCAGTCTCAGTCTCTAGCACTCAAGGCAATCCTTAAACCTCAAATGAAGGTATATGGATTTTCTTTAAAACTTTTGTTTGTGATTATTTTGCCTTCAGAATAGAGGAAATGGGAGTTTCTAGTTGTCAAGTATATTTATGTAGCAAGTGTTTTGTTTGTGAATAACTTGCCTTGAGAAGAGATGGGAGTTTTGAGTTATCATGTTGATTTTAGTGTTGAATAGATTGCTTTAAGGAGACAGGCATAAGCTTGCATTTGTTAGCAACTGCTAACAATAAAATATGTCCATTTCTAGCAGGGTGGTACTTTATTTCACTAAGAAGTCAAAAGTTAAAGATTTAATAAAAAATAAATCTCCCACTTGTGGTGACTGAAATAGAAAAAGGCACTCAAAGAAGATTAAAACCAGTGAGAGGAGCAGAACTTCACCAAAGGGCCAATCCTGTTGTTCTGGAGCTTGTTAGAGAACCAACACAACTCCTTACCTTTGGATGAATTCCAAACTCCAAGAGGAAAGGGTCGTATTTAAATATTGAGAAAATTGGGCAATATTAAATTTGTATAAATCCCTTGGTTGAGGGAGGTTTAAAGAAAAGAGGCTTCTGTGATTGGAACATTCATTAGTGCACCCTCTAAACTCCTTTATCAGGACTGTGACTTACTTTTGGTAGTACACCTCAGAGAGGTCAGCAGTATACTTAGTTCCCTGAGCGTAGCTGATGGCAAATGACCACTAACGAGCGCTGTGCTCCCCAAGGGGCATCTATTAGTGCACAAGGCTCTGTAAGCAACAGGGACCAACTTCAGAGGCTGCGAAAACTATTCTTATCTTTGGTAAGGCATGTCTGGAGACTCTCTTGGATCAGCCCCTGACTCCTATTTAGGGACTGGCTTCACGTTCTGATGGTAAGGCCCTTCATTTTCCTAATTTATTCTTGAAACTTAACCAGGTGAAGAGGCAACTCCAACAACAAACTTCTCTCACTAACAAGAATTTTTGTTATTCCCTTCTCTCTACTTTTACTAAAGTTAGAAATCATACTCAAATGAGAATTTAATATTTTTTTTCTAATCACAAAATGAAAATGAAGTATTTGTAAATCCACAGGATTAAAGAACACTCTCGAACGTAGAGGATACAGTGTTTCGTACCTGACATTATTCCATTACACAGCAGTGTTATTAATCTTTCTTGCTTTTTCACTGAACTTGAGTGATCAGGCATCCTGTCTGTTGCTTCATTATAATGTGTTCTTCAACAGTGAGCCAAAGATAGATGTCAAGCTTCAAGTAGAGGTTCATTTACCTTCATGTACTTTGCAGAGAAAGCCTCTGATGATTATGTTAAGATGCCATAAGAATTAATTATCAAATGGATGAATGAATTTTAAAATGAGGTTATAATTCATTGACCAGATTCTTGTCCACCATTCTTCAATCAGGGTGGGTGTATTCCATCTTGGATTAACATTCTTCTTTCTTTTTAATTGATCTCTTGTCATTCTTGAACAAAAAGTCATTTGTTAGTGCAAGAGGAGCCTACTGATGTTGAAGGATTCTATCTCATAGAAAACATGGCATGCAGAGTGCTTGCACTAGATAGAAATGGATTGCACATACACATACACACACAAATACACCCTGTTGGAATTATGTTAATCAGGGTTGATATTCAAAATATGTTACAACTAGTACAGTATAGACCCAACAACTAGAAAGAATGAAATGCCTAATCAGAATGAGTACAATATACCCATTGGTATAGCCAGATTTATATATTTTGATTGAATATTAGCTTTGGGAAATATGATTTATTCTCCTTATCTTTCAATTTAAAATTAAAATGTCATTTATAACTCTCAAGCAGGAAATTCTATAATTCTATAATCTTCATTGATATTTGCAGTGTAAACTAGGAAATACAACCTCAAATGCTAAGGGGCAAGGCAGGAAGTCAAAGCCAGGAAATAAAGCTGGGAGAGAGTGGCAAAGTGTAAAACAGGAGAATGCATTCCCCAACCAAAAATATTCAAATTCAAATATTTATAAAACTTCTGGCTAAAAAAACAACATGCTCAGATTCTGTCTCATGTTCAGACTTATAAGCATTCCTAAGTCCAATAAATATCTTCAAACGTTGTCATATTTTCCAGTCTAACCATCTATTTATGAAATACACTACATTCCTCATGATGGCCTATGTCTTTATGTCAAGAAAGTAAAATCATTTATAATAAAAATAAATAAAAATCAAAGACAAAAATTTCCCTCATGTATCTCTTAGACTATAAAGGGAGGTCAGGGACCATCACTTATATCATCCTTACACCTAACATGGTGTTCCTCATTTTATGTTACCCAATGCAGAATGAATTTTTTAAAACTTTGTTTATTAGTTCTTTTAATATTTTAAAATAAGAAGGCTATAATTTTTCCAAATGAATGATAATAAAGTATAAATATAAGACTACTTCCCAAAAGTCACTATAAATTATGAAGGGCAACAGAAAAGTGTACAACATTGTTACTAAATTATAGGTCAAATTACTCAATACTAATAAAAGCTATATGGAGAAAGAATAAGTATGACCGCAAATACCACCCACAATTTCTTTACCCTATCAAAAGATTTTGCCAACTTAGTATAATTCATGAGCATCTTGAAACCTACAAAGTTATCCAAAATTGGCAAACCAACCTATTCATTCATTCAATGGGATTGCATGAGAATCGTAGCCAATTTGTTAGAGCACCATGGAATAAATGCAGAAATTCCTTGTGTATGCTTTGATTCTAAAGGGACTTCAAGGAAATTCTTTCAAGTATTGATGAGGAAACTCACAGTTCAAGACTGACCACTGGAATAGAATATAGTACCCAGTTTTCCTTAGGCTTGATACTTCTCCAGCAAACCATGCACAATGGGGTCATTCCTCAAGATCATGTATACACTGCTCTCTTTGTATCCTCATCCTTGGGGAGGTTGGTTCCAGGACCTCCACAGATACCAAAATTTGCTGATGCTCAAGTCCCTTATATAAAATGGCATAGTATTTGCACATAACTTATGCAGTCCTCACAAATACTTTAAATCATCTCTAGATTACTTGTAGTATCTAACACAAGGTAAATGCTATGTAAATATTTACCAGAGCATGGCAAATTTAAGTTCTGCTTTTTGGAAAGTTCTGGAATTTTTCCCCCAATATTTTTGATCTACCAGTTGGTTGAACCCATGGTTGCAGAACTAATAGATGCAGAACCTGTGCATATGGAGGGCTGACTATATACAGAGAAAAATACAGTGCATGTTATATATACCAGTTCTCAAATCCCAAAAGTCTAACTATTTCTTCATTTGCCCCCAGTGTCCTATTTGTGTATCTCAAACCTCGATATTTTAATTTTGTGGCTAAAAATTAATTCAAGAATTTGAAGAAAGCAGGCTGGGAGCAATAGATATAAAAAGGCAAGAGGATTAAGTTATAACACAGTGACATTCATACCTGAAGACCACATTCCCAAGGTCACCGGACAAATGATAAAAATAAAATGCAGACACTAATGGGAGTTTTCTCCAAGGCAACAGGAATTAGGACATACCTCATACCAAGAAAATGCATCAAACAACACACTTTGTAAAGCTTGACGGCACAGAATTAGAAAGTATGCCATACACTACTTATAATTCACATTTTTAAAGGTACTTTGAGATAACACTGGTCTATCACACTAACTGATGACAGTTTATTTCTTGCTGCTATGGCAGCATGTATGTGGTGGTAGGTGATTAAAGGCCGGCATCTCCCTGTTTTGACATTTGATGAAGGCTGAAAAAATATTTCTTAAACAGAATTTATAATAGCAGCATTAGTCAGGTTTTCAAATCACTTGATTCTCAAGATGATACCACAATTTTTTTATCTTTCCACTGACTACTAATCTCTTAAGGAGAAAAATGTCATGTAATGGGTAAACTGTATGTTTATTTACATTTCTCCTCTTAAATAGCTACCAACTTTTAAATGCCCTGATATAAGAGAAACTATTAATTGCTTCAATAAAATCTATCTCAAAGATAAACTTTTAGCTAGTGAAATGCAGGGTAAATCAGAGAATAAATATATTTATTCCAGAAATATTAACAAAAACCTATTGAGAAGTCCCATTATATCCTGAAATAGGATACATAGATAGATAGAGATATAGCTTCACAGAAATCATTACTCAGACTCATTTCTATTGATGTCAATGAATTCTTGATTAGAAAAAAATCTTCACATACATTCTTCATTCTAAGGTATCAAGAATATGATTCTATCTCTGTCATTTAAACTAAATAATAACATGATAATTCAGGTATAACCAAAGATTTTATAGTCAATCCTAATTAATTTAATCTCTTGAATGTCTGTGGATTGAGTGAGGCAAAGATTTCTACAATCTAGACAAATGCAACATTGAAAGCAATTTTTACATGCAGGCTACCAACTAAACCTTCAAATGAAAATGCAGACAGCCAGCCTTGAATATTGATCGCCTTGTAAGCCCCTAAACGGAGGATCCACTTGAGCAAGTCCCTGACTTCTGACCCATGAAAATTGTTAGATTAAAATGAGAGTTGTTGTAAGCTTACCTCAGGAAACAAGAAAAATCTCAAATAAAAATAACTAACCTTACACTTAAAGGAACTAGAGAAAGAAGAACAAACAAAACCCAAAGTTAGTAGAAGGAAAGAAATCATAAAGATTAAAGCAGAAATAAATGAAATAGAGACAAATAATAGAAAAGATCGATGAAAATAAAAGCTGGTTCTTTGAATAGATAAACAAAATTGATAAAATTTTAGCCAGATTCATCAAGAAAAAAAGCGACAAGGCTCAAATCAATAAAATCAGAAGAGAAAAGGGAGAAGTTACAATGAACACCACAGAAATACAAAGGATCAAAAGAGACTACTATGGGGCTTCCCTGGTGGCACAGTGGTTGAGAGTCCGCCTGCCGATGCAGGGACATGGGTTCGTGCCCCGGTCTGGGAAGATCCCACATGCCGCGGAGCGGCTGGGCCCTTGAGCCATGGCCACTGAGCCTGCGCGTCCGGAGCCTGTGCTCTGCAACGGGAGAGGCCACAGCAGTGAGAGGCCCGCGTAAAAAAAAAAAAAAAAAAAAAAAATAGACACTACTATGAACAACTATATGCCAATAAAATGGACAACCAAAAGAAATGGACAAATTCTTAAGAAGGTTCAAGCACCCAAGGCTAAACCAGGAAGAAACAGAAAACATGAACAAACCAATTACCAGTAATGAGATTGAACCGCTAATTTAAAAACTCTCAACAAACCCAACTCCAGTACCAGATGGCTTCACGGGTGAATTCTACCCCAAACATTCAGAGAAGAGTTCACACCTATCCTTCTAAAACTATTCCAAAAAATTGCAGAGGAAGGAACACTTCTGAAATTGTTTATGAAGCCAGCATGACCCTGATACTAAAACCAGACAGAGATATCACAAAAAAGAAAATTATAAGCCAATATCACTGATGAACATAGATATAAAAATCCTCAAAAAATATAAGCAAACTGAATCCAACAATACATTAAAAGGATCATCCACCATGACAAAGTGGGATTTATCCCAGGGATGAAAGGATTTTTCAATATCCACACATCAATCAGTGTGTTACACCAGATTAACAAATTGAAGAATAAAAATCTTTGATCATGTCAATAGGTGCAGAAAAAGCTTGTGAGAAAATTCAGCATCCATTTATGATAAAAATTAGTAAAAAAGTAACAAGGTCTTTTCAGCTCTGAATTCCCTACCTCTGGCTACAAGGATGTCTCTCTGCCTCCTGGTGCAGGGAGGGTACCTTTCACATGAAAGATTATTTTGTGATTTCATACAGGCAGGGTATCTGTCAGTGTCCTTGCACTGGCTGTTTCTCAAGTAACTTTAACTCAAATAATTAATATGCCATTTTGGCGTATTTGTGGGCAATCTGCCCTGGGCCTCAAAAGTTCCCTCCTCTGAAATTTCCCTGGAAATTTCACGTATTAAAAGCTGAGCTGGTAGATTGCTCTATGATTTCACTGAATCAGTGATCCTAAGTAATTCAGTGATTTCACTGAATCCTAGTCCTAAAAATAGGTCAGTTCAGTTAAATTCATTTCAGGAGGCTCCCAAAGTTAGGCCTACATTACACATTCATTCAGGTATTTAATAAGAGGCATGTCTATGGAAACAAATAAACAAACAACAAAAAACCAAAGGTTAATGATTGGAGTGGACTATAAACCAGCTTCTGAACCCAGGGAGCAGCTAATCAAGAAAATTCTAGATATCAGTGTCAAAGCATGTTTTGTAGTTTGAAATGTCTCTGATGATGTTATCAGATATTCAGGTAAACTTTCTAAGTGACCCATACAGCAACAGGCATGAAGATTATTTAAACATGAGCTGTTCTGGCAATTTCTCTGAAGTTTATATCAAGTCACCTAGCTTCCCTTTGCAGGGCTTCAGGAAAAAGGGCAGTTTTAAGTTCTTAATGATCCCAAATCAAAAAGATATAAGAGGAACTTCCCTGGTGGGCCAGTGGGTAAGACTCCACGCTCCCAATGCAGAAGGCCTGGGTTCGATCCCTGGTTGGAGAACTAGATCCCGCATGCATGTCACAACTAAGAGTCCGCATGCCGCACTAAGAAGTCTTCATGCCGCAACTAAGAAGACTGCATGCCGCAGCTAAGAGTCTGCATGTCACAACTAAGAAGTCTGCATGCTGCAACTAAGGAGTCCTCATGCTGTAAGTAAAGATCCCATGTGCTGCAACTAAGACCCAGTGCAGCCAAAATTTAAAAAAAGATGGAAGAGAATTGGAAACATTAGTTTGGAGAGTCATAGCCAGATATTGAAGGAAACTAGAATAATTCAGGATTTAGTCCAGTTTACAGGAAAATAACAAATCTCAAAGACAATTAATAGAAGCAGAGTCTGATATTCACATGCATGTATTATAGATTCTACTGAAACATAATTTTTCTCTCTGAAATCACTCTCATTTTCTATGAAAGATAGCCAAATTAAGACAAATTTGTTTGCAAGATAAACCTAGATTCAATCAACTTGGCCTGGTTATTTGCATAAGTGCAGCAAGAATAGCAATTGATCATATAGGCTCTTTTAAATCTTCTTTGCTGGACCAGTTCAAAAGAAATTTCAGACTGAACTTTTATTTATTATTTTTTTATTTTTTGGTTGCGTTGGGTCTTCGTTGCTGTGCATGGGCTTTCTCTAGTTGTGGCAAGCGGGGGCTACTCTCCATTGCGGTGTGCAGGCTTCTCATTGTGGTGGCTTCTCTTGTTGCGGAGCACAGGTTCTAGGCATGTGGGCTTCAGTAGTTGCGGCATGTGGGCTCAGTATTTGTGGCTTGAGGGCTCTAGAGCGCAGGCTCAGTAGTTGTGGCACATGGCCTTAGTTGCTCCATGGCATGTGGGATCTTCCCAGACCAAGGCTCAACCTCATGTCCTCTGCATTGGCAAGCAGATTCTCAACCACTGCACCACCAGGGAAGCCCCCAGACTGAACTTTTAAATGTCTCTCAGGGCCGGGAAGATGAGCCAAGTCAAGGACTTGCAATCAGACTTGCCTGCAATACTTATAGATTTGAGTAAATCACTTTCTTTGCAAGGTCCCCAAAATATCTTGAGGTTCCTGCATCTTCCTGGAAGTGACCTTCCTTACTCACCTGGTAAGGCTGCTGGTAGCCATATAAGTAAGGTACTAGGCTGTTTTTCCAAGGGGCTTTATTGGCTTAATAAAGACAACTTTAGTTCCTTAGAGCTGTTTGGTCATACATGAGTCTCCATGTGTCTCTCTCAAATATGACACTCCAGTCAAAGCTTTGCTGATATAACCAGTTTCCAATTGTGTCCTGCTAAAAGGGGAACAGATTCTTACTGAACTTACGCAAATAGCCATATTGCCAAGGAAATAAGAATTCTCATTACAAGTTTCAGAATTGTGGAGGGATCAGGTAAAAAGAAAAGATATGGAGATCTTTTCATCTTTGTTTACAAAGGTATACTTTATCAAATTACTCTGAGTCATATTTGGCTTAAGAGGAAATATTTTCTTATATCTGGAAAACAAGATTAAAGAATCAGCAATTAAAAAAATTAAAATTATAATCATCCTCATCAGTCTATTTAGTACCATTTCATTAGTTCTTGCTCTCCTTGATCTTTTTTTTTTTATGAAGCTATCATTTTCTCCGTTAGGTTCTATAAATTTTTACCCAGTTCAGTGGTATGATTTGAGAGTTATCAGAAACTTGTATTCTAGAGTACTTGTTCCTTTCCATGAATTTCTCTGAAGATTTAACACATTTGCAGGAAGCTTTTATAAAAGCATCTGAGTAAAACAATAACTGTCTGCAAATGATAAAAGACTTAAAATGCCTATTATTAAAGATCTGATTAATTATAATGGAATTGACAAGGAAATTTCGTTATTTTTGTGACATACTACATTTAAGATAATAACTACAACAGAATTATGATTGATAACATTATACCAGGACATATCCAAATTTTAGGAACTTCACATAATTTATAGAATATTTATATCAACATTTACCCATACAATATAACCTAAAGTTTATCATCACTTATTTGAGAAGGCTCCCATGTAATTTAACATATCAAAATAAGCCTAACTGGTGGCGCAGTGGTTACGAATCCACCTGCCAATTCAGGGGACATGGGTTCGAGCCCTGGTCCAGGACGATCCCATGTGCCACAGAGCAACTAAGCCTGTGTGCCACAACTACTGAGCCTGCGTGCCCTAAAGCCCGTGCTCTGAAACAAGAGAAGCCACTGCAATGAGAAGCCTGCTCGAAGAGTAGCACCAGCTCACCACAACTAGAGAAAGCCCACGCGCAGCAAAAAAGACCCAATGCAGCCAAAAATAAATAATTGATTTTTTAAAAAAGCCTAATTAACTTAATACCTCTCTTTTATAAGGAGAGAAAAAGAAATCTTTTGAGGTATTCCAAGGGCCCTCAGGAAATCCCCAAAGTTATTTCTAGGTCAATAAGACTTCATTTAGAATTTGATTTGGGGAAATTTTTCAAAAATATAAAAAGCCTTGGATACTTGACTTAACAGAATCACAGATCATTATGAAATAATAATTATCTATTTGACCAAAGTGACAATAAAAAATTTCAAAGGAAAATACAAAAGGTTACAGTGTCATAAGTTAAACTTACCTCTTTTAATATTAAGATGACTCAATTTTAAACAATCAAAGATCTGATGAAGACAGTGTGAAGCACAGTTAGTAAGACTGTGCTTACCCTTGCTTTTTAGGGAAAACAAAAACAAAAATATTTTCACAAAAATCTTATCAGGAGCAGACCAATAGTCTACTTAAACTTTATCCTTTTAGCAGATGGAAGAAAATCAAGTTTTTGTTTTATATTCGTATGTTACTAATATTAAAGCTTATTTTTATAACCTTTGTAATACATTTATTCAATTTCAGCTAGCTTGACAACAAAAGGTAAGATTCTCTCTCTTTCTCTTTCTCTCTCTCCAACTTTTTGTCTGCATTTAGTTTGTCCTTCATAACCAGAAGTTCTAGTTTAGACAAAATTACTCTCATTTTCCTTAACAAAAATATATCTCCATATCCGGTACCCTTTTTTAGGCAAAAATGTATCTTACTCTCCTTGCATACAGAGTTGTTTTCCTAATTAATTCTAGTTGTTTTCATTACATACATTAACTAGAATTTTTAACCCTTAAAAACCTTAATTTTTAGTGAATTAAAGAAGTAAACAATTGGGAATTCCCAGTAGTCCAGTGGTTATGACTCCACACTTCCAGTGCCGGGTGCCGGGCACCCGGGTTTGATCCCTGGTCAAGGAACTAAGATCCCACAAGCCACATGGCACAGCCAAAAATAAAAAGAAGTAAACAATTATGAACTATCTTTTACACCAGCATTCTGTGGATCACCAAATTTATGAATACATTTCATAATTTCTAGAAACATATGCTACTTCATATACAATGTTTCAATAAAGTACAAGACTTGTTTACTAATAATACCAAATTTATTTTTAGTTTATCTGTAATAGGAAGTCAAACATAGATAAACCAATGTTCATACTTAAAGTTTCATAATTTTATATTATTTAGAAATTGTCTAGATAGTCAATGATTTTCCATCTCTTAACCTAACTTACCAAATTTGAAGGGTGGAAGTTACCAAAGAGACTTGGGAAACTATTTAACTAGACATATTATAAAATAATCATTGCTTAAAAGTTCACCTAAAAACTCTTATCTCATTTACATCTATTTAATTCAGTTGTTCTTAACAATTATACGTAGATTACTCATGAAAATTTCATGAGACATTAGTCATCATGTTAAGGATTTTTTTTCTTACTGACAAATTTTGTAACAGATAACATGAGCTTATTTGACTTTTAGTAAACTTAGTTAGAATAAAAGTATTGTATGCAATGCTGATAACTCTAAACACATGTCTGTATTAAATAAGCCTAAACTTAAACTAGCTTGCATTTACTAAAGATTAATGCTAGGTCATGTGAACTTGAAAATCATTTGGGTTAGTTTCTGTTATATTTTAATTCATTATAAAATTGTGGTTGTTTTAAAGCCAGTTAAATAGAGCTCTTTTACATATTAATTTTGACAATACCACCCAGAGATAGAAAAATACCATATCTATAATATACATAATATAGACAAATATACGGATACAAACACATAAATAACAGTTGGAATAAATTAAATTTGCTTGCTCAGATGGCTAAAGTTTTTTACTACTTGGGGAGAAGACTTTTAAGATTTATATTTGCCCTTGACAAACAATCTTAAGGAGGCTGTGGTTCAGAGTTTGGGCAAGGAAGCCCTTTTAGCAGTTTGTGTTTAAAAAGCCTCTTTCCCTCCTTTTTTTTCAGTCTCAGGCAAGTTTTTGTTATCTCCTTAGGTGTTTCCATTTCAAATATATGGTAATATTAACACCTGTATGGGACAGAGAAAGAAAATGTTAAGTTTTCTCCTACGAGTTTTGGAATATATTTGTCTAAAATCAGAAATCTTAGGGCAATTACTATTTAAATTTTTTCTTCTTTTTCTTAAGTACAGGACAATTTTGTTTCCAATATCCTGATCTTATAATATCTACAAGTATTTTGAGAGGAACAGGTGATTGGTAAAGGGAACAGGGATTGGTAAAGATAAGTTGGTCTTAACTTGCTTCTAGAGCTGCATTTCTGGTTTTACAGAGATTTATAAGACAAAGATAGTTGCTTCTATTAGCTCTTGAATATTGGCTTCTAGCTGACCAACTTCCTGATTATTTCTAAGAGGGCCTGGAGAATTGCTGAGATGGGGCAGTTTTTAAGAAGGGGAAATCACCTTGGATTTTTCTTTCAAGTCTAATTTGTGTTCTTTCATCTTGTTAAGGAGTCCCTAAAACTAGCTGTTTTATACATACATGCACATACACGCACACACACACACACACACACACATATCTATATATATAATGTTAATCCACTTTTTAATTTGTTTTTAGGATGAAAACTCTCTATAATTTCCCTTCTAAGTATAGCCAACTCAAAGGATCCATCATCTGGCCATTAATGAGTAGGATCTTATATTAATGTCAAATAGCTACTCAAACTAATAAGTCTTTTTATGGATCAACCAAAGACACAGGAGGCATCTCACAAGAGAGCATGCAACCCTCACAAGCTCTGAAAAGTTTGCTCCCAGAGTTAGTTTAAGAAAGTAAAAGCCCTTCATTGCTGTAAGTGATAAGAATAGTGTAGTGAAAATGGTGTCTTCAGTTTCCCAAGAGAATGTGTGGAGTCAAGTCAGTTTAGCCAGAATCCCCAATTACCCCCTGATGTTTTCCCTTAATAATTTTCCATTCACTTATCCTCACCCTGCTTCTTAAATATAAATCTCCATTTATCCTTGGTGTATTCAGCGTTGAGCCCAATCTCCCTCCCCTACTATAAAACCCATTATAGTAGTCTCCCTGAATAGAGTCTGTGTTAATGTTCTTTACCACATGTCATAATAACTTTTTCTTTAACATGTTAGTAGTCTGAATGAATTGGTAAATTTTCATTTTATGTGTTAATTATTGTTTTAATTATATATAAATTATATAATATATATATAATTATATGTCTGAAAAAGCATTATGAGGTTTTGCAAAAAAACTTCTCAATAACCTCTCAAAGCAGATATTTAGGGAAAATCTGTGGAAGACTTTGAAATGTACCCAAAAAATTTAGTGAGAGTCTTCAATAAAAAGCAAGCACTTTCTAGGACACAATATTCCTAGTTACCTAATTCTATTGGATCTGTGACTTTTGTTGACTTTCTTTTTACAACTCCATAAATTGTAGACAACTGACTGAAATGAAAATGAGTCTTGACAATAGACATGCAGATGAATTCTTCCAATAGAGCACTTCCGCCAACTTGCAGAAAAAGCTAACATTGCACCTATTTGTAAATTCATTAAAACATTCCTGCCTACCTATTTCTGTGTGTTATTTTGAATTCGCTTTTGAACCTACTGTAGCATCGTTTTGGTTTCCTCAATAATGAATGAGTAAATAGGGACTTCCCTGGCAGTCCAGTGGTTAAGACTTTGCCTTCCAATGCAGAGGGCGTGGGTTGGATCCCTGGTCAGGGAGCTAAGATCCCACATGTCTCACAGCCAGAAAACCAAAACATAAAACGGAAGCAATATTGTAACAAATTCAATAAAGACCTTAAAATAATGGTCCACATAAAAAAAAAATGAATGAGTGAACAAAATCTTTGACATTTTATATTTGTACAAGAGTCATGATTTTACCTTAAAAAAAAATTCTTTAACAGGTATTACGGTTGACCCTTGAACAACATAGGTTTGAACTGCGCGGGTTCACTCATATGCAGATGTTGTTTCAACAGTAAATACTACCTTACTACACAATCCATGGTAGGTTGAATCCACAGATGTGGAACCACAGACACAGAGGAAGCACATACACAGAGGAACAGCATATGGAGAGGGTCGATATAAATTATATACGGATTTTCGACTGCACGGCAAGTGGGCACCCCTGACTCCCACATTGTTCAAGGATCGACTGTATTATTATTCTCAATTTTACAGATGGAGAAATTGAAGTTCAGAAAAGCTAGATAACTGGTCCACAGTGGCACCACTAATAATCTGACTCATGATTGTGGAAGTCAAAGTGCATACTTTTCCCATACACTATACCTGTATTAATATAAACAAAATCACATGGAGTTTGTGTGCTAGAGCACTTCACAGGACACTGAATCATACGCAGCATGAAAACCCAGCCAACTAATAATTACTACTGATTAGACAATTAGTGACTAGAACTGCTAATTACATTTCAACATTGTTGCTGTATGGTAATAAAAACAAAAATAATAGCTCAGTGAAGCATACACAAAAAAGCATTATACAAACCTAGCCATCA
This sequence comes from Lagenorhynchus albirostris, assembly GCF_949774975.1. Taxonomy (NCBI): domain Eukaryota; kingdom Metazoa; phylum Chordata; class Mammalia; order Artiodactyla; family Delphinidae; genus Lagenorhynchus; species Lagenorhynchus albirostris. Next base: position 98,543,656 of record NC_083097.1, on the reverse strand, counting down.
AACGTGCCAGTAAATCATTTCAATTATAACTTTAAGAAGTCTCAGGCATATTTTTCTTCTCTCCACTGATTCCTAGCATTAGCAGAGATCATTAGCTGATTTTGATTGGTTTCATACATAGTAAAAGAAAGAGAAAAGGGGAGAAGGAGGAAAAGAAAGTGGAGAAAGAGGAGGAACAGCAGGTTTCAGCATGTGATAAGCTAAAAATTGTTTACTTATGAGACATGAAATTCTGTTTTGCAATTGTGTGACACTGGGCAAGTTTTAATCTCAGTCAGGTTCTTTATATTGTATACAAAATGGGCTTAAGACCACCTACCATTAAGCTATTTAGATAAAATGAGATAGTTACTGTAAACTATCTGGCACATAAGACTTCAATACATTTTAATCCCCTTTGCTCAACTCTACCCCTATCCAGATCATTCCATAACCCCCAAAACACAGTGAAGCAGTAAAGAACAAGAATTTAGAATTCACTTTACTGTTAATTAATGCCCGAGAGTAGATGGTGAACCTAAACGTTCAACTAGATTTTGTTTCCAATGTATACCTGTAAGATATGAATCATTAATGACAATTTACATAACAAGTAACTTCAAGACTTACATTTTGAATGTAATGAAAATGTGTTTGCCTTTAAAAAATGTAAGACAAGCAAATGCCATATGACTCAGAAGTTCTGATCTCCATCAAATGGCATCTGAGAGAAAGATTAATAGTGGTAAAAGTGTGATATCCTGGAGGGACAATTTTATGCTATGGTTATCTTTGTACACAGCTGAAGTGACAAGCTAATATATAGTCTTAAATCCATTTAAGATGACAGAATGCTCTGTACTTCCTCACTTAGCTACAGTTTTTTGAGGCGGGAAAGGATGGGTGTTTGTTTTAAATCACATTCCCAATTTAGTTCATGGAGGATAATGGCAAAACATTGAGAAGATTAATTTTTATTTTCCTAGCTTCTTACATCTTCCTCAGTGATCTCATAGCTCATCCCCCAACTCTTCCAAAATGTTTCACCTTCATGAATTCTCTGAAATAAAAAAACATGGACACTAAATATAATAACTCTAAACTTTCTGCAAACAACCCAAAACTCTTCATGCTATATACTAAATATGAAACGTAAATGTAAATATAAAATACTAAGTAAATAATAAAATAAATATTTTATTTTTTTGAGAGGCCAATTCATAAATTGTTAAAAACTGTTATAAAGTAAATGGAGAGTTTTCCATCATACAGAGGGAAAAAGAATTGCCTTAAAGAGAACACAGAAAGAGAGCATAGATGATGAGCCATTCTCTGGATCTCTGGCAATCAATAGAAGGTTAAAAATCACCTTGGACATAGAGATATCAAACATGAAACAGTTTCTTCTGAGCAGAGGTCTATTTCAGGTTTACTGTGATTCAACTGAGTTTGAACACATCACCATGAGGCCACCATAAGACAATCTACAGGTATGTGCCGACAGCATGGCCTATGTCTAGCTTTTCAGACATTCTTAATCACCTGGAGAGTAATGAGAATTAGTCATATAGTCCCATCACCATCAAATGCCAAGAACCAAAACTCTGTCACTCGCACCCCTTTCCTAAGTTATTAAATACCTTGGCAAGTTCACATGGGCACTTAACATGATGCTGATTATACTCATAACGCCTATCATTGAGTCAGTTAGTACAGATGAAACTATCCCACCTATACCCAGGCAGAGTTAGTCCCAAAGACAAAACTTACCCCAGTAAATAACTGAGATCAGAGAAATTAAAAGTCCAAGATTTAGAAAATAGCTTGACCTGCCACGTGTAACTCTCAATTAACAAATGATGAGTCAGTGGGTAATTTAATAATACATCACCCCTTTTGAGGTCCTCCACTTCAACCCCAACTGGTCTAACATCAACTAGTATACTGAAAATCATTCCTGACACTATCTGTAGTTAATGTAGACTCCACAAGTTAAGGGCTGAGTCCTTGGAAGACTGCCCCTACTTAAGATGCCAACCACAAGTTCAAGTGATCCCCAGGTCATACTTACTACTGACAAACTGGCCACAAATCTGGGTTCCCATTAGTCTTCTCACATTTGATAATTTGGTAGAACTCAGGAAAGCGCTATACTTACAATTACAGTTTTATTATGATGGATACAACTCAGGAGCTGCCAAATGAAAAGCCACAAAGGACAAGGTCTGAGAGTGTCCCCAGTATAGAGCTTCCATGCTCCCAAACCATGGAATCAGGGCACATCATCCTCCAGGCATACCGATGTGCTCACCAACCAGGAAGCTCCACTGAACCTCATGTAGAGTTTTTACTGGGGTTTCATTATATCCTTGGCCACATGATTGAAATCAATCTCCAGTCCTATTCCTCAACCCGGAGATCAGGCTGGCTCAAAGTCCCAACCCTCCAATTACATGACTGCCTATGACCAGCCTCCTTCCTGAAGCTATCTAGAGGGCCACCATGAGTCACCTTATTAACATAAATTCAGGAATGATCCACGGGGATCATGAATAACAAGGACACTCTTATTCTCAGGAAATCCTAAGGATTTACAGTCTCCCTTCCAGGACTCAGGGACAAAGGCCAGCCAAATTCTTTATTATATAACACAGGGACATTATACATGTTGTAATATGAAATGAGCCAAACAAGGCCTGAACGTGGAACTGATGATTGAATAGTGTAGTACAGGGAAACGTAAGTGACTTGCTTCTTCTGCACCAGAACCACAGATCAGCTTTAGTACTTAATTAAAACTGTCAGCTCTCTCATTTCTTATCCTGTTTTTAGAAAATAATGGGACTTGCAGCCTGAAAATGAACCACTCCAGGGGTACTGACACCATGTGGGTGGACCTGCATAATCTACAATATTTAGCACTTTCACACTCATATTAGGAGTCTATTTAGCAGTCTAAAAAATTCATGATCATTAGCCAAAAGGGTTTTCTCCCTAAGCATTGATGGGCTTAAACAACACTATTCTCTTAGTGTTACCAAATTTGAAATAGCTGATGCTCACAGCAAACTCTTCCAGATAAATGTACCTATGAAATCTGCAACAAAAAGGTATCAGATCATCTGGTCCCTCACTGTACCTCAGAATGGACAAGATGCCAATCCTTCCAAGCTATAATTTGTCTCACATGTTTTCAATACCTCTTCTGGGGATGAGGTCTGTGAAACAGTTTATCCTGTCCAGCCCTCCAATTCAGATAGCACATAAAACACTGGAGCTGGAATTGGCAAGACTAAAAGCTAAGTACCAGCTACACCACTCACTTTGAAAATTTTATTCGACCTCTGTACTTCAGATTTATCATCTGTAAAATGAAGATAATGACAATATCATAATTATATAGTAATGATAAAATGTGATAATACATGTATGACTTTAAGGTACTTTGGAAGATGAAATTGTTAAAAGAGGGAGAATCCTGATTTATATTCTGACATCATTTTCATCAAGAAAATTATCATTGGCTTTTTCTCTGATACGCTGTCCTTTAGGAACAATGTACAATTACACACACACACACACACACACACACACACACACACTCACCCATGCAGACAGTGATGTCTCTTGACTCTACAAAAGGCTGCTTAGAGACCTAATATGCATAGTCATATTAAGTCATATCCCTACCATTGGGCAAGGGAGGTAAGTATGGAAAATAACCTGACATATTTAAAAAGCCCGCCAAAAGGAATCCAATACTATATAATGCCCAGAGCTTGACCGTGCCTACAGCTCCTTCAGCTTACCTTCCTGCAGAGATGAATGGCTCTCCATAGTTAAGTCAGATACTGCCATTTGTGTGTTAAAAATGCCAAATTTGACCCCCAGACTCCTGACAGCTAAAGTGAAACATTCAGAAACACCAAATACCTATATTTAGAGCATTCTCCAAAGATTTCATTCTAGAATTGACAGCCATATGGTTCCAATCCAAAGACTAGATAAGACAGTTCATATTTGACAATGATAGTCAACCAGTGTGTTTTAATCTTCAAGTCATGCTTCTTTCCATGCTTCCTCCCATAACTTCTGTGTGTTCATAACAAAGATAGTTATAAAAGTCTTGGCTTTCTATTATTTGCAAATTATAATCAATAAATATTGAATATATTTGTTAGACAGGCTACTTTCTAGCACCACATCAGCTCTCACCATTTCAAATTCACCAGAGTCCCTGAATTCCAACTCTCTTTTCATTAAGTTATTCCTAGAACATATGATTTTACCTTCTAATGAAAATGCTGCCACAGATTTGTATAATAATTTAATATCCATAATTTCTATGATTCTTGAATATATATTCGTATTCTAATAGTCATGTTGCATATTTCTTCAGTCCTCAAATAATGTATGCCTGAGTGACCAGTACCACGCTAGGTATCAGAGGCACAGTAGTGAAAAAAAATGAATGTGGTACCTTCCCCCAGGAAGCTCACTTTCTGTTGGTGAAGATACACAGTAAAAAAGAAAAAGAAAGCAAAAAAAAGAAAAAAAGTAAAAAGTAAGCAACTGATATAAAATAATTTAATTTGAAAGAGGTGCTACGAAGGAAACAAATGGGCCTGGGAGAGAGAATAAGGAAGCAGGAAAGCTCTCTTAGAAAGAGAGCCTCAAGGAAGGACTGCATAAGGAGGTGAAGTTTAGGCTGAAGAATAAAGGGTAAGGAAGACCTTGCTACTGAAATTAGAATCTGCCAGCAAGAAGGAAGTGCATATATAAGGCTACAAGATAGGAAAGAGCTTGGGATGGTTTAAGAGAAAAAAAAAAAGTTTGGTGTAGCCAGGGGATAGGGATTGAAAGCAGAGTGATAGACAACAATCTGGAAGGGACAAAGAGTGGTTGGGTGGATAATGAAACTATTTTCAAGCCCTGAGATATGAGATACAGGGATGTAAGAGGGGAAACTGCCTCTATTTACTGCAAGAAAACCAGCACCCTCTGAAGCTAGATTTCAGTTTAGGCAAGGAAGCCAAAGGAATGCTTTGTGACAGACAACATGAGGATGAAGAGGGAATTTGCTGACAAGCAGAAAGGAGTTCTGGAGGCATTGTGGGAGTTTGGGTGCAGAGTGGGGGTCAGCTCAGGGCTGTGCTGAGCAGTACAGGGAAAAGACTCCAGGTGGTGAGAGATGGCAGGAGAGACTTGTCCTTCTGGTGGTAACTGGGATAAATAGGGATGTGAGGCAAGAGGGATTTGTCCTTACAGTGCTGTTGATGACAGAGAACAACCAATACTGCTATTTACCTCCACAAGGAATCTCCAGGGATACCTGCCCATGAGACTGTGGACTGTTTCAGTGAGATGGGGTTGGGGACTACAGTTAACTTCTGAAGGCTATTCCACTAATTCATCTAGTGGCAGCTCCCACAATGCATAACAACTCTCCAAACTACTGAGATGCAGAAGGCAAGAACGTGGGGAGATTCAGTCAATGTAATGGTGCTCGTGACCAGAGGCTATTTTATGTTTCTTCCTTTTATTGCACTCCAGCTTTTTAATTATTCCTGTAATTTGACGGTATCATAATACATAAGATAAAAAATACGTATTTTTGAACTACACAGAGTTCATCTATTTGCATGCTTTCCAACTGTGGGCCAACAAAAAAACTAATAAATTCAATGGGTTGGAAAAATTTACCACCTAAGAACAATATCAGTGGTTGATTTAAAGGTTGAGAAATGGTTAGGAAACAGATTAATAATTGCAAACATCCCTATAGAAACAAAGAAAATACTCTGAAGTTAAGGAGGAAAAATATAGTCAGAAGCCATCATGATTGAGGGAAATAGTAAAGCTGCAGTTTTGGAAATTCCCAGCTCCATTAGGATGAAAAATGCCGTAACAGGGCTTCCCTGGTGGCACAGTGGTTGAGAGTCCGTCTGCCGATGCAGGGGACACGGGTTCATGCCCTGGTCCGGGAAGATCCCACATGCCGCGGAGCAGTTGGGCCCATGAGCCATGGCCGCTGAGCCTGCGTGTCCGGAGCCTGTGCCCCGCAACGGGAGAGGCCACAGCAGTGAGAGGCCCACATACCGGAAAAAAAAAAAAAAAAATGTCTTAACAGCTTATATATCATTCAACAGTTCCACCATATAGGTCTCCTGAAAAAAGCATTCCATTCCCATTCCCCAGCACTTGTTTTAACATATGTTTCATACATGAAAATCTCTACCCCATGATCAACACTTATCATCAGTTTTCCAAAACTGAAAAAATGCAAAAGTATTTTTTCACCTTTAATTTTGCATATTTGTCAACTTAGAGAAGCTACCATGACTTTATGTGTATACAGGAAAGTTTAACCTAGGCAGCTTCTCATAAAACATAAATATAGTGTCATTGTACAACTCTTCTATTGGCATGGTGTTTGGTGTTAAAAAGAGAGCTTATATATTAAATACCTAAGTGTGTGTGTGTGTGTGTATATATATATATATATATATATTTCTGTATATTACATCTTATATCCTTAGGTATTTAATATAAAAGTGCCCTTTTTATGTGTATATATGTATGTGTGTGTATATATATATATATAAAGAAATAGAGACAGAGACATACATATATATATATATATAAAGAAACAGAGACAGAGACAAAGAGACAGAGACAGACAGAGAGAGTGTAAGCATACCACAAATGACTCAAGTTATGAAGTCTTGTCTCTCTGCAAGAGTCCTACTAGGTTAGGCTGCCCTCACTCAGGCTCCTATTTCACCTAATATTCCACAGCACACATTGTGAGGATAGGAGCTAAGGATGCCTTGAACAACTGAGGAAATAATTTTCTGAATGCCTTCCTCAGCAGTACACATTGCCTCTGTCCCATTTTCACTGTAACAACATTATGAAGCAAGATCTTCACAGCAATTACTTGGCTTGCAACTTGTGGGTATGGTTCCTCCCCTTCCCCATACCCCATCCAAAACTCCCATTACCAGGGACTGAAGCAGTCAGCCTGCGCTAGTCCACACTAGAGAAGACCGACCTGCAGCCAAAGAATTGCATACACAACATACAAGGAAAAATGCTACTGCATTCAGCTGCTAAAGCTGAGCACTGGCCAAATGGTGTTTGCATCATCAAAGAGGAAAAGAATTGAAACTAGGGGGCCCAGGTCCCTGTGGAGAGACTGATAAGCATAATGTGGCTCTAATGTGGCAAGGGGCATCCAGATGCACTCCAGAGTACAGGGCTCTGATAATATGACTTCCTAATTACCTCTGCATGGGTGAGACATTAACCAAGCTGCTTCCACAGAGAAGCCTTCAGCCATAAAAAGAAACGAAATTGAGCTATTTGTAATGAGGTGGATGGACCTAGAGTCTGTCATACAGAGTGAAGTAAGTCAGAAAGAGAAAGACAAATACCGTATGCTAACACATATATATGGAATTTAATTTTTTTTTTAAGAAAAAAAAATGTCATGAAGAACCTAGGGGTAAGACAGGAATAAAGACACAGACCTACTAGAGAATGGACTTAAGGAAATGGGGAGGGGGAAGGGTAAGCTCTGACAAAGCGAGAGAGTGGCATGGACATATATACACTACCAAACATAAAATAGATAGCTAGCAGGAAGCAGCCGCATAGCACAGGGAGATCAGCTCAGCTCGGTCGTTTGTGACCACCTAGAGGGGTGGGATAGGGAGGGTGGGAGGGAGGGAGACGCAAGAGGGAAGAGATATGGGAACATATGTATATGTATAACTGATTCACTTTGTTATAAAGCAGAAACTAACACACCATTGTAAAGCAATTATACTCCAATAAAGATGTAAAAAAAAAAAATCTAATGGGGAAAGTAACACCTTCCCCCACACCAGGTCAGTTCCTGCTGAAGTGACTGGTGACTAATGGGAATTCTATCCTCTGAGCTGCATGTAGGGAAAGGGTAGAGAGAAAGAGACCACCATGGCAGCTGAGATAACAATGAGATCAAAAGGTGTAGCTGTAAGAGGAAGCAGAACTGATGCCCTGAAACATGGCTGTAGGCTTGGTGGATAACCACGTCACCAACAGGCTGATTGTGCAACAGCCTCTAGAATGTGTGTGCCTCTCTTGAGCCAAGCTTCAGGTCAGCTCAGACTCTAAGTATTATTAAGTCACATATGGCAACCAACTCTTGAGAAAGTGCAACACTTTAATCACAAAATAAACTTCAGGTGCACAGAGAGAGGAAGAAAACACAAAACCAACCAAGGAATCACTGACAATAATCCTGTTTTTGCAAATGAGAGAAAGCAAAATGATCCAAAACAATGCTGCTTTATGATGATCTGAAATGTTGCCAATACCACCATCCAACAGAGATATAAAATAACTTTCACTTTCAAGAGAGCAATAATTAGATGATGTTGCTGAATTGAGAAGGCCGTACTGTCTTAAATATAGTTTTTATTACTCTAAAAGACATTAATGTTGTTAGCAGAAAAATTATAAAGTTCAGATTAGTATGAAAAAAAACATAATGCTACCTCCAGAGGTAACCACTGTTATTATTTTGTCATTCCTCTCTTCTCTTTTCTATACATATTTTTACATAGTTGATATACTAAATATGAAACATTATACCCTGCTTTTTCAGTTATTATAATGTTTGCCAACCAACTTTATATTTTAATATACCTGGTTTACTTGTTACAAATTATTTATTTTAGGTCATATAAAGTGCAATATAGTCTACCATGTAGATGTACTACTTAGTGATAAATTTTAAAAATATAGTTTATGAGGGCTTCCCTGGTGGCACAGTCGTTGAGAGTCCGCCTGCCGATGCGGGGGACACGGGTTCGTGCCCCAGTCTGGAAGGATCCCGCATGCCGCGGAGCGGCTGGGCCCGTGAGCCATGGCCGCTGAGCCTGCGCGTCCGGAGCCTGTGCTTCGCAATGGGAGAGGCCACAACAGTTAGAGGCCCGCCTACCGCAAAAAACAAACAAACAAAACAAAACAAAAATATATATATATATATAGTTTATGAGCTCTTACTACGTTCAAATAACTGAGCTAAACAAAAAAAATCTAATGAGTGGAATTTCTGCCCTCAGCAGAATCAGAAACGGGGAACCCCAATGACACTACACATAAATGAAGAATTAGAGCTGCAGGGAGCTTCCGCCCTTACATTGTGCCAATCATCATTTTGATTACTGTTTGCAAATGAAAGAAAGCAAAAAGATCTAAAAACAATTCTTTTGTGATTGCTCCTTCACTCCTCTACAGTCTCCTGGTGTCTATTAAGACCCACTTCAAAATCACATTTCCACAACTCTCCCCATTTCCCTCTCCTCTAGGAAAACTCCATCGTTCCCCACTTGTGCTCTCATGGGACTTTAAATAAAACTCTGTAATTTAGCACATTTATTATGTTATTAATTTACTGTAATTGCTTGACCCCTTCAGGAGTCCATGAACTCTTTGTAGACAGAAATATTTTATATTTATTTGTTCCGCAGAATCTAGCAATGACTAGTAGAGAGCAAGGGTTCAATCAGTGTATTTTTGAGTGACTGCAACTGAATAAATCTAAAGTGAAACACTTTTTTTTCTGAAAATTAATAATAGAGATAATAAACATATCTGAAGTCTAAAGTTGTTTTTAAACTATGCTCATGTATGTACTTTTATAGAATTCTCAAATGAGTGTTTAAGATATCATCTCTTTCACTTTCTGAAACGTGCAAAAAATGCATAATAATATTTGTGTTTCCAAAGAATGGAATGCCTATTATTTTTGTGAGTATATCAGCAACTTGGTATTGTGGTGGTTAAAACTACAAATAGAGTCAGGTAATGACAGAAGTCACAGGAGAGACAAATTAAGCTCTAGCTTAAGAGAGGTTTAAGAAGATTTCCCTTTAAGTCAAGAGTACCAAGGAGAACTATAAAATTATTCATCCTCTTTTTCAACTGTCAAACATCCATGTCAATAAATTCTAGGAGACAGCATACGAGAACAGAGGACAGCTCAAATGGTTTATCTACAATCACAAAACAAATCAGAAAGGAAGTGGTAATCCGTGATTATACAACATTTCCTCGCAAGGATTTGGGACATCTTGAGATTATTTGAAAAGCTTTTTAATCCTTGGGGGGAAAAAATCTGCTCTTAGAGTTAATGGGAAAGATTCCAATACTGTTTCTTGATTCTCTTTTTCTCTTTCCTTTTTCTAACTTTATTTCATATTCTTTTCTATGTATTTTAAATTTATAGAACACAGAAAAATAATTTTTAAATAAACTGCCATATAGTATAAATGCATATTTTATAAATAACATTAGAATATTGGAAAATTAAAATAAAATATACATTCAATATGTATGACATACTGTGCAGGAATACATGAGTTTCCTCACAAACAATTCAATTTAAACTTTACTAAACAAACACAATTTGAATTTTGCTCGGTATTGATCCCAAGGGAAGTTAGTTCAAGCTCTTTGGAGGGGAGTTATCCATTACAGCAATCACCACTCCAGAGAACCAAAGAAGCAATTGAATCAGAAAAACTATTTGCAAATGGCCAAATTGAATGGACTCTAACACAGAGAAAGTATAAGCCCTATTTTTTTTTTTTTTCTGCTAATATACAGTGGTTTCTCTTTAGCCAGACAATCACAGGCTGGCTGTGTTGTTAGGAAAAATCCATTCAAAGGCCTGGAAAATGTCTTTGTAGAAATGCCCTTTCTTTCACTAGCCCTGGCAAAGGACAAACATCCCTGGATAGCCTGGAGCTGAGATCATTCTTTCAAGCCACCTGATCTCCTTAGGCAGCCTCCTGTTGGGGATATTATGAAGACTCCCAATCTGGCCAGAGTCACACTTTCAGGGTTCATATAGATACAGCTCTCCCAGGGAACACTGATTGCCCTAGAGCAATCATTAAAGTGTGGATGCATTTGGGCACGGCAGTTGGAAAACAGGTGATAATTGCTGATTAGACAGCCCTGGCTTGGTTTAAGCACAGAAGGTTACAGCTCTACTGTGACATTTCACATAGCAGAGAGTATAAACCAACAAACAACTCACCTGTATTTTGTTAGGACTGCAGCCATTCTGATTGTCCACTTGGAACCAAAGCTAAAAAATATAGCAATCTGATATAAAGCATTCAAATTTACACACCATTCCATCACTTTTTAAAAATTAAAAATATTTTCTTGGCCCTTATGAAGCTTTTAATGGACCTTAAAAATTTTATCTCAAATAATAACTACGAATTTTCAGGAATGCCTCATTTAACTCTGTTTGGAAAACTTTATTCAATTATTCTCCAATTCTGTAAACCCCAGAAAGAAAAACACACCATTATTCCTGTTTTCGTTTATAAAAATGTTTTATTAGATACACACAAGAAAGATTTATAAGTATATATTTTAAAATTAATAATGTAATGAACACTGTATACCCTCCACCCAGCTTAGAAATAAAACACTACAAATATCTTTGAAGCTCCTTGTGTAGCCGTTCCCAGAACCAACCCTTTTATTCCTTGCCATTTTTAAAGTAAGTACCAACCTGAATTATGTATTTAGCTTTCCCTTACTAATCTTTATAGTTTTATTATACAATTATGGATCTCTAAATAACATAGTAAGTTTTGTATTTTACATATTGCAACAATTCTACATGTATTCTTTTGTGGTTTTTTTAGCTCAATGTTAAGAGATTCATTCATGTTGATACTTATAGCTGTAATTAACTCATTTTAGCTGTGCTATATTATCCCACCATATGATTATACTAATATATTTATCCGTTATGGTATTGACAACATTCAGGTTATTTTCAGTTTTTTGCTATAATAAGCAATGATACTTTGAACTTCCTTCTTCTTGACACTGGCAATAAATTTTCAAGGATACATAACTAGAAGTAAAATTTCTAAGACACGGAATACCTGTCTTTTTTTTTTTTTTTTTTTGCGGTACGTGGGCCTCTCACTGTTGTGGCCTCACCCGTTGCAGAGCACAGGCTCCGGACACGCAGGCTCAGCGGCCATGGCTCACGGGCCTAGCCACTCCGCGGCATGCGGGATCCTCCCGGACCGGGGCACGAACCCGTGTCCCCTGCATCGGCAGGCGGACTCTCAACCACTGCGCCACCAGGGAAGCCCACCTGTCTCTTTTTGTGTATTGATTTCATATGATATGTTTATGACTTAAGTGGAGTTGTTTTAATCCACTTGTTTATGACAAAGACCACAAAAAAAGTTTTAAAAAAATCATTTTATTGAGGTATAATTCACATAGAATAAAATGCACACACCATTTTATAAGTTTTGACATATGAATACACCCATGGAACCATCACCAAAATCAAGATAATGAACATACCTTTCACCCCCAAAAGTTTCCTCATGACCTTTTGTAATACATCCCCCCTCCTGCCTACCACCCCACTCCCAGGCAACCACTAGTCTGCTTTTGGTCTATAGATTAGTTTACATTTTCTAGGAGTTTTAATAAATGGAGTAATAGAATGTGTACTCTTTTAGTCTGGCTCTTTTTTTCCTTCCAATTCTGAGATATAATTGACATACAGTGCTGTATAAGTTTAAGGTGTATAGCAAAATGATTTCACTTACATACATCATGAAATAATTACTACAGTAAGTTTAGTGAACATCCATCAATTCATATAGATACAAAATAAAAGGAAAAAAGTTTCCCTTGTGATGAGGACTCAGGATTTACTCTTAACAACTTTCATGTACATAACACAGAGCAGTGTCAATTATATTTATCATGTTGTACATTACATCCCTAGTACTTACTTATAAGTGGAAGTACCTTTTGACTAACTTCATAAAATTATGCCTTCCCAACCCCCCAACTCTGGTAACCACAAATCGGATCTCTTTTTCTATAAGTTTGTTTCTTTGTTTCTTCATTTTTGAAGTATAATTGACCTATACAGAACCATGTTACTTCCTGCTGCACAACATAGTAATTCAATACTTCTATACATTTCAAAATCTAGTTACCATCCGTCACCATACAAAGATACTACTTTATTAATGACTACATTCCCCACACTGTACGTTTCATACCCGTGATCCATTTATTTTGCAGCTGGAAGTTTGTACCTCTTAATCTCCCTCACTTCTTTCTCTCATCCCTCTATTCCCACCCCTCTGGCAACCACCTGTTTGTTCTCATGTCTATGACCCTGTTCCTCTTACGTTTGTTCATTTGTTTTGTTTTTTAGATTCCACATACAAGTGAAATCATATGGTATTTGTCTTTCTCTGTCTGATTTATTTCACTTAGCATAATACCCTCTAGGTCCATCTACACTGTCGCAAATGGCAAGATTTCATGGTTTTATATGGCTCAGTAATATTCCACTGTATGTATCTTCTTTATCCATTCATCTATCAATGGACACTTACATTGCTTCCATTATCTTGGCTATTGTAAACAATGCTGCAATGAACATAGGGGTGCATATATATTTTTGAATTAGGATTTTCATATTCTTTGGATAAATATCCAGAAGGGGGTTAGCTAGATCATACGGTCATTCAGCTGCAGCTGGAACTCAGCTCATGGTGGTTTACACCAACTCTCCTGAGAACCAATCTCCTAGAAAAAGTACAGCTCAACTGGAATTGGACTTTATTTCTGTCATTTCCTTTGCCTGGAACAATAGTGTAACTCATTTATTCTTTGTTAGTAGTACACTATTTCTTTATTGGCTTATTAAGAGACGTTATTGGCTTGTGAAATCATAATTCCCACATTGAATCTGTAACCAAGCAGGACCCTATGGGCCCTTGCCAGGACAGACCCCTCCCCAATATCCTCTGTTTTAGCTCCTCTCTGAAGTACCCAGGTAACTGTCTTATGCACATTTCCCGAGTTGTTTAACAGATGCTAAAACCCCACCAAATGGAAGACATTAACTACTTGATGACTATGACCTTGGGCACATCACCCCCAGACCTACTGGAGCCTGAGGATGGATAATGTTAACTCCTGTGATACCACCCTGTTGCCTCACCATCAACCAATCAGAGAATTGTGCATGAGCTGATCACACACCCTGCAACTCCCCTCCCTCCCTTAAAAAGCATTTCCTGAATCCCATCAGGGAGTTTTGAGCTGCCCTGGACTCCTTCTGGCACCTTACAAGAAACACCGCACTTTCCTTCACCACAACCCAGTGTCAGTAGATTGGCTTTACTGCACATGGGTGAGCAGACCCAAGTTTGGTTTGGTTACAAACCTGTTTTTTTTGTTTTGTTTTGTTTTGAATTTTATTTTATTTATTTTTTTATACAGCAGGTTCTTATTAATTATCTATTTTATACATATTAGTGTATATATGTCAATCCCAATCTCCCAATAAACAGTTTTGGCAAAGATAATCTCAGTCTCTGAGCATAATATGCTGCCCTACAAAACAAAACGCTCTTCAACTTTATTGAATAATGCCAAACGCTGTCACAAATGATTGATATTTCTACCAGCAATGTTTATAAAAGTTTTTATTTTTCTACATCTTCATCGACACTTGACAGTAATAGACATTTTAACTTTTGCCAGTCTGGCATTTGAACTCATTGTGGGTTACCATTTGCACTCAAGGTTGATCAAAGTTTTATTTATTTTATTGGTCATAAAGTGGTTCATCTTCTTTCAAATGTCTTTTAATATGCTTCTGCCTATTTGATCTTGTGTTATTTGACGTATTATAATCTGAATTTATTTCATGTTTGTTAATTACCATATCAATTTTTTTTTTTTTTTTTTTTTTTTGCGGTATGTGGGCCTCTCACTGTTCTGGCCTCTCCCGTTGCGGAGCACAGGCTCCGGACGCACAGGCTCCGGACGCACAGGCTCAGCAGCCATGGCTCACGGGCCCAGCCGCTCCGCGGCATGTGAGATCTTCCCGGACCGGGGCACGAACCCGTGTCCCCTGCATCGGCAGGCGGACTCTCAACCACTGCCCCACCAGGGAAGCCCCATATCAATTTTTTACTAGAAAAATATTCTTTTGTTAGTTTTATGTGTCAGAAGTACCTTCTCAGTCGGTGGCTTTTTTCCCCTTTTTTTGATTCTTTCCTTTTATAAAATTCTTAACTTTAAGTTAAATAAATTTACTAATGACTTTCTTTGTGATTTGTGCTGTTCCTGTCTTCTTTTAAAAATTCTTCTAAATTCTGAGGTCATAAAAGTACTCTACTATATGTTCTACAAATATCTTAGCTTTTCCTTTCTTATTCAAGCATGCTTCCTTCTGGAATTTCTCTTCTGCATTATATAACTTATAGATCTAACTTTATATTTTTCACATAGGTAATTAATCCCAGCACCATTTATTAGACAATCCATCCTTTACCCACTGATCAACATGCCCCCTCCACCATAAGTCAAATTTTCATATACACAGGAACCAGTTCTGAACTCTTTATTTGGATTTACTGTTCAATTTGTCTTTGTGTGAGTAAATATAGTACTACCTCATTGACTACAGGTTTTAATGTCTTGATTTATGGTAGAAAAAAGCCCCTATGTTATTCTTCATCTATTTTAGCCCATCTTAGCCCTTTACTATTCTGTAATTATTTTAGAATGAGATTTTCAAGTTCTATGAAACCTTTGTGATTTTGATTCAAGCTGTATTAAATCTATAGATCAACTGGGGATGAATAATAATGTTCCCTTCATAAACATGGCATATCTCTACATTTATTTTGATATTTATTACTACATTTAAAGGATTTTCTATATCTTTCCACATAAAAGATTTGTACATCTCTTGTTAGATTTCTTCTTAAGTTATCTTACATCTTTTGTTCCTATTTTAAATAGTAACTGATTTTAAATGATATTTCTATTTCTTCCTGGTGTATGAAATTAATCTTTTATGTTTATTTTGCACCTAGAAATTTTGCTAGAATCTTATTTATGATTCTAATTTTCTAAGTATAATTTTATTTTTTCATGTAGACAATCACAACACTTTTAAATGATACTATTTTTGTTTCTTTTCTTCTAACACTTAAAACCTGTATTTTTTTCTCTTGACTTTCCTCATTATTTAGGATTTCCAGTACAATGTTGTGTGAAGATGGTAGTAAGAGCCCTTGCCTTGATCTTAAATTTAAAGGAAAGTATTTTAATATTTCATTATTATATACAATCTTTTCTTTAATATTTTCCTTAATCAAATTCTCTCGGAAGTTTCCTCTATACCTAATATCATAGGAGCTATTAGTACAGTGTATTATAAATTTTATTATACACTTTCTTCACATATTGAGAAACTGTTTCCTCCTTAAATCTATTTATATAATAGAAATAGACTTTCTAATATTAAACCAACCTTATTTCTGGGCTGAACCTAAACTGATCATCATGAATTATCTTGTTTACACAATGCTGGATACAGTTTGCTAGTAAGTTATCCAGGATTTTTGCATCTTTGTTCATGCCTGAGATTAGCCTGTGATTTTTTTCCTCCTGTATCTCTTTTCTGGTGTGTATCAAGGTCGTATTAACCTTATAAAAAGAGTCAGAAAGTGTTGCCTCTTTTATTATCCTCTGGAAAAGTTTGTATAAGATCGGAATGAATTGTTTTATGAATGTTTGATGGAATTTGCCTACAAAATCATTTGAACCTGAAGTTTTCTTTGTGGGAAGGTTTTAAATAATTGATTTTATCTTATTGATAGTTACAGGACAAAGTTTTACCTATTTGAGTCAATTTTGGTGGCTTTTCTTGAAAAAAAAGATTTTTCTAAAAATTTTTCATTACATAAATTATAAAGTTCTTTAAAACATTGTCTTTTCATCTTTTTCATCTTTATTGCATCCATACTTATATCCTCTTTTTCATTCCTGGCATTTGTGTCTTCTTCATTTTGCTAAATAGAGTTTGCCAAAGGTTTGTCATAACTTTTAAGCTTTTCAAACTAACAACTGTGGAGTTCTTGGATCTTTTCCATTGTATTTTTGTTTTCTTTTCATTCATTTTGGCTCTGTATTCGTGATTTATGCTTGAGTTGGTCTACTTTTCTTTATTTTTTTAATTGAAGTACAGTTGACTTACAATGTTTCAGATGTACAGCAAAGTGATTCAGTTTTTTATATATATATATACATGTATATACATATATATATGACCTATAATGGAAAAGATTCTGGAAAAGAATATATATACGTGTAAATAGAATATATATGTGTATATATATTCTATATATACACATATATATAAAAGAATATATATATTCTTTTCCAGAATCTTTTCCATTATTGGTTATTACAAGATATTGAATATAGTTCCCTGTGTTATAAAGTAGGTGCTTGTTGGTTATCTATTTTATATATGGTAGTGTGTATCTGTAAATCCCAAATTCCCAATTTATCCCTCCCCCTCATCTTTCCCCTTTGATAACTGTAAGCTTGTTTTCTGTATCTGTGAGTCTATTTCTGTTTTGTAAATAAGTTCATTTGTATCATTTTTTTAGATTCCACATATGAGTGGTATCATATATTTGTCTTTATCTGACTTACTTCACTTATATGATAATCTCTAGGTCCATCCATGTTGCTACAAATGGCATTATTTCATTCTTTTTTATGACTGAGTAGTATTCCATTATATATATATATATATATATATATATATATATATATATATATACACACCACATCTTCTTTATCCATTCCTCTGTCAATGGACATTTAGGTTCCTTCCATGTCTTGGCTATTATAAATAGTGCTGTATGAACATTGGGGTGCATGTATCATTTTGAATTAGAGCTTTCTTCTTTTCTGGATATATGCCCAGGAGTGGGATTGCTGGATCATATGGTAACTCTATTTTTAGCTTTTTAAAACCTCCATACTGTTCTCCATAGTGGCTGCACCAATTTACATTCCCACCAACAGTGTAGGAGGGTCACTTTTCTCCACACCCTCTTGTTCTACTTTTCTTTAACTGCTTCTTTTATACATTTTCTTATTTCTTCAGTTTAATTTCCAACCTTTCCTCTTTTCTAATACAAACATGTAAGGTAATAAATTGACCTAGAACTATTGCTTTAACATTTACTTTTTTGTTGATATAAAATTCAATAGAATAAAATTCACAAATCTTTAATCTTCATTTTGATGTTTTGACAATTGTATATGTCCATGTGATATGATTCATATCGAGATCCAGAACATGTTCATCACTCTAGAGTATTCCACAATGCTCCCTTTCATCAGTCTTCCTCCCAAAGGTACCCTATATTCTGATATCTTTCACTATAGATTAGTTTTGCCTGTTCTTGAACTTCATATAAAAAGAATATTATAGTATATATTCTCTTGTGTCCATACTCTTGCACGTATTCTCTTGTGTCCATATTGTTGCATGTAGGTTGTTCCTTTTTATTGCTGAGTAGTATTCTGCAATATGAGTATATAACAACTTGTTTATTTATTCTTCTGTTGACATATACTCAGGTTGTTTCTGGTTTAGGGTTCTTATAAATAATATTTTTTGTATAATGTCTCTATTTTTTTTCATTTTAAAAAAGGAGTTTATAATCTTGGCATTTATTGTAAGAAATTTTTATATTTTCTGGACACAGTTCTTTGTCAGATACTTCCACAGTCACTGGCTTGAATTTTTATTTCTGAATGATGTATTTTAATTAGCAAAGTATTCAATTTCCAAGAAGTCTAGTTTGATTTATCTTCTTTTTGATTTAGTGTTTTTTCCAGTCCATCAAAATATCTTTGACCACCTCCAAAGACATGAATATATATACTTCTATTTTTTTTCTTCTGGAAGCTTAATGATTCTAACTTTCATGTTTACGTATATGATCCATCTTAATTTGTGCAAGGAATGAGATATAAGTCAAAGTTTTAACCAGTCCATTGAAATTTTTATTTGATTACATTTAATTTCTAAAAATTTTAGTTTTTTATTTTTAATCTGCTTAATGAGTTTCATAATATCTTCATTAGTATTTTTGATATACTTGATTTTCAAAGGTTATTTTTTTCTTCTGTGGCTGTTAATTCCAATAACTGAATTATTTGAAGTCTCATTCTTGTCATTTGCTTCTTCTAGCATTTACTCTTTGGCTTTAAGGGGTATTGTGTTTTGTGATTTTTTTTTTTTTCTTTTTAAAATCTGAGCTAGACTTTTCTTTGGGGGAATTCTTGGAGCCTGGATTGAAAGGGTGTTCCTTGTTCCTATTCTTATTTCTGCCAGGTCCTCAGGAGCACTCCTAATCAAGTATCATCCAAACTAAAGCTTTAGATGAAGGTTTTTGTTCACAAATGAATAGTGTGAATTTTAACTTTAAACCCACTGGGAAAAGGACTTGGGTTACAAATTTTCTTCTTTGTATACTATCATGGTTGAGATAAGAGATTATCATTCTTGTCTCCCTCAGTGGGTGAAGTTTTCCTTTCACTGAGGATATAGTTTTGGGGGGTCCCACGTTTGGGCAAGAGTTTCCTTTTAGATTTTCCAATGTGTGCAGGCTAGTCTTTACATTCTTTTTCCCAACATTTTTAAGATTATAAAGGGAGTCTTCAGGGTCATTATTAATTAATAGTTGCCCCAAGATAACCAGCTATTTTGTGCTTGCTTACCTTTCTGGATTCCAGGTTATATTCTGTTTTTAGCATCTGAATATTTTTTCTTACTTTCTTGTTAGTTTGATAGCACATTTAAAATATAGCTAATATTTTTCAATGTCTTATTTTACTTTGAAGTAAAAAGTTCGTTGAGGATTTCTACTCCACTATACTGTCAGAAATTGAAAACCCATATTTTCTTTCAAACTGTTTACAGTCTCATCAGCTATCAATGATGCAATTCATATAGTTGGCAACAACAAGAGTAAAAGACAAAATTAGAGGTATACTGCACTGATTAATAGTTCACTAATTTTGATCTAAATATCTTAACTTCTATTTATCATGAAGAGTATTTTTTAAAATAAAGGATCATTTTCTGCAGTCAGTATATCCAAAGATAATTCAAAAATGGCAAATGTACCAGCTGACTAAGCAGGAGAGAAACCAAGTCAAACAAGCGAAAGAACCAGACAATAATCATACTGGTGCATACTTGCTGAATGACAGTCTGAGTACATGAAGTATCACTGTGGACCAGAGCGCCCAGAGAGTTCTGTTGATTAAAATCTTTAATACTGCATTTGATGCTTAAAGTAGCATAGAAATGAACAGAGACCCTTTAATATTTTAAGGCCATGGCCTCTTACCAAACTCAATGCAAGGATTTGTTAGAAAGCCACTGCATTTGTAAACTTAATGCTCACTACCAGAAAAGAAATGGAATCAAATACACTCTAGAAATAAGCAAAAACTTGGTCAGTTTAGGATTACAGATTGGTGGCAGGAATGTCTCAAAGGAAGAACTTTGGTAGAACTAATGCTTCAGAATATCTCACTGAAACAAGCCATTGACAATCAAATGGTTCAAACATTTTAAATTAGCCCACTTAAATTTATTTAAAAAGTATTATCGAGTTCTCACCAGTTCTCATGTGGTAGCAATAATGTCAACACTGCCTGCAGACTTCTCTTCATCTTTCTTTTTTTTTTTCCCTGAATCCTGTTGAATAGTATGTGTTTTCCAGAATTCAGTGACTTAGAACATTCTATTTCAACTAAATGATCATAAAACAGAAATATAAACATACTTAGCCACACATTTTTACCTTTCTTTTAGTAAAACCTCTAAGCAAATATATTTTCTTTATACTTACTACTTAATCTTTTCTATTTTCCTCCCTCAACTTAATAAATTATCTTTCTCATCAATACTATTCACATTTAGCTCACTTTTGAACTCTGTTTTGTAGACTGCCTTTTTGGTGCATATTTCTCTTTGGAAAGTTCTGCTTCTTGATGTTTTAATGGGGTTAGTATTGTGTAATGGGCAGGTCCCTCTCCCACTTGGGTGTGATCTCCTATCCAAGAAAGGTCTATGAATGAACAGCTTATAAATTCTGCTTTAGACCTCAGGAAAAACACTGAAAAGACACTCTATTTCTTTGATCTATGTTCTGCTGACCTTCTGAATGCTAGGACCACTAGGACCAAGATTAGGAGGTAAGCCTAAAGGAAATGTGCCGAAGAGATCTTTTATATCAAGCAGGAAGAAACACTCTTGGTTCACATGTACATCTTCTCAATTCACCAGGACCAGGGGAGTCTTCTCGGTCTTGAGTCAAAGCCCTGTAGCAATATGTCTCCACTGGGGGACTAGGAAAGTGGAAGGGAGAAGGGCACTCCCCATGCACCCACTCCCCTCCAACTCCAGAGATTCTGACTATGTAAAGCATTCTGGCGAATAAAGGTGAAAGAAGAAACACAAATGAATAATAACTTTGCCCAAAGCCTCCTTTTTACATCCCATGTGAACCTGAAAAGGAGGTAGAAGACTGACTGAGAATTTGTAGCTCCAAGGTCCAAGCCATCTCTCATTCCTTCATACACAGGCTGTGTATGAAAAGATGATTCATGGCAAGAAAAAAAAACAAAACTATCTTCACTGAGTTATTACACACATAAGCAGTTACTCAATACATATTTTAATTCACAGTTTTGCATTTATTTTTGCTTACATAGAGTACGTTGGGTGACTCAGACAATTAATATTCTAATTTTAAATGTTTTCTTAATGTGTTGCATCAAAAAACGAAGAAGACTCATCTTACTGTGCTCTAAGATGGTCTCAAAAGAAACTATCCTCAATTCTTTCTAATCTTCAACCAGCTCACTGTTTACAATCAATTAACTTTTAACTCCCATCAAACAGTTAGCACCAAGATCACTTTCAGAGATATACACATCACACTCAGGCAATCCTCATTGCCCCCTTTGTGCTATACCTCATTTCACTAACAGGACAGAAGTTTGGGGAGTTGCCACATTCCAACAGGAACCTGACCAGGGTTAATGAGGCTTTTTCACGGTAGCCCAAATTCCACTGTACCACTGGACCTCATCATCATGCTGAGAAGCCAACACTAATTATAACCATGCTGCTATCCTTGAAACTGCAATATAAAGAATCAAGACTGAGCACAGGACAGCTATCAGTGGACTCAAGTGCCACCTATAGGCTATATCTCTATTTAGTTCTTTTCCTAGGACAAAATTAAAGGCAATATACCAAGAGAGGTGGTAAATCACACGGCTCACCAGAAACTAAAGCTGATTCTTATGCTTGGGCTCTCCTATAGTTTAACTTTAATTCAGTGGTCCATAATTACTCCACAAAGGGCATAATTTAAAATATAACAGAGACCAAAGTTTTTATATTATTATCAGAGGAAGTGAATTACTTATTTATTCTATAGTATTGTGGTGATATTACAAGCTGGTATGTTTAAAAGATGATAAAATATTAAGAAGCTATTATATTGGCATTAGTATTATTTCCTTCTTGTGCTTTTTAACTTGCTTAGATCATTTAACATTTGATGGTTAATATAAAGTATCTTATTACACTATGTCTACATAGTAGTCAATGAGGTGCTTAGAGAGCATTAGAGAAAATTTGTCTGTATAATAATTACCTAAAATTATCATATTCATTAAGTACCTACTTTGGAATGGGCACTGTGATAATTAAAAAAATCTATGCTGGGAGCCTTGCATTATGCAGTTTGGCTATCTAACTGAATTGAAATCACTTGCATTATAAAATTTGCCTACATTAATTGAAATTAAATGATTAAAATTAAATAACTAAGAAATGTTTGCTTAGCTTCTACTATATCCTCAACACTGAGCTAGTTAGGAGCAAAACAAGGAAATGAAAAGGATTTTTCCCTATTATCAGATTGTTAGCAATATAATTGGGGAGAGGAAACATATACCGATGAAAATGTAAAGGAAAGTTTCAGGGAGTAGGTGTTATAAGAATTGAAAAACATAAGAGATAGTAGAAGAACTAGGAATTTAACTGAGCCTAGAATGAATAAATTGAAGTGGAGAATAGGGGAAAATGGAAAAAGAGGTATGGTAGTATGAATGTATAAGGTATATGTTCTCAAAAAATATTTATGGTCAAAACCATATTTTAACATCTGCTCTGTGATAGAACTTCTATATACTTCTTCAGTTCTCATAATAACACTGTGAGTTGGCTACTATTATTATCCTTATTTTATAGATGAGGATATTGAGGTTGAGAGAGGTTGAGTAATTTGATCAAAGTCATTGAACTAAGTAGTAAAATCGGGATTCAAACCCAACACTTTATCATTCCAAAGTGGCTATTCTGAACCACTATGGCAATAATAAATAAACCATCTATCTTTAAAGGATACAGTGTATGGCATGAAATAAATTTAGGAAGTATAACATCCAGGAGACAGATGGCATATTCAAATTGGGTTGCTGAAGTTGAGTTTGATGCAGAGAATATTTACAAAGGTGTGTACAAGGTGTAGAGAAGCCACAAGAATAAGACAGGATCCCAGCACTTGCAAAACTATTCCCACCCTTCAGCCTGAAAGGTGGAGTGGAGAGTGGTAGTTACCAAACCCCAAAAGGACAGAGTCTTGTGGAGAGGGATGCCAGATAAGATGCATGACTTTTAGTAGAAAGGAGGAATCTGGGGGAATAAATTCCCTGACTTCATTCTCCTCCCTTCCCATTTCCTACCAGGGTTCCCATTGTAGTTCATGCAGATCAGCCGCCAGGGCCACAGAGTAGTTGAAGAGAGGTGGAGAATGGATCTGGAGAAGCAAATGGAAGAGAGAAGGCACAAGAATGTTCTGTGAGGTTCTTGAGTGTTAGGCTAAATTATTTAGACTTTGTTCTGTTGAGGATAAAGGATCAATACATGTCCAGGGGTGAGGGAATTGCATATGAAAGAACTGCTCTATGAACACTACCTTTTCATTAATGTGGACAGAATGAAAAGCTGGCAGCAAGAACACTTCTCAGAAAAGCCTTTGCAGAAAGTTCTGCTAGGAGACTTTATAAGCTTAACAGTGAGTAGTGGTCACACAAGAGAAAGGAAGAGGCTTAGTGAGCTATGATATTTAAAAGGAATGGACCTCCAGTCGCACAGATCATATGGTCCATTGATGAGAGAGTCTCCCCTCTGTTTTCTATTTTGTCCCTTGTTGGATTTATTTTAATGGATTCCTGCCTTTTGGTCCATCAGCAAAGCCCTTGGGTAACTGATGTCATTCATTACAAGAGTAATATATGCTGAAGGGTTAAGACAGTAGATCTCAGCAGTGATGACCTTACTTGAGTTGTTGAGGGGGAGCAGGGAGAAAAACGAAAAGAGAACAGATGCCAAAAGATTACAACATGCCATTGGCTATGCTCAGCAATTTTACATTTAAATTTCCCAGTACAACTGGGAGTACATATTAGTATCATTTTACAAAAAAAGAAATTTGTTGAAGTTCACATAGACAATAATAATCATTATAAATAACAACTATAATAATATGTTATATACAAGACTTCAGGGTATGTAAATGTTAATGAAATCTGAGTCTGTATCTTTGTTTTATTTTATGTTGTGACTTAGTAAACCTGACTGAAACAACCTCAGTATCACACTTTATGACTCATTTTAAAATTAATCTGATTTCTAAAATAATCAATTTGGTAAGGTAATATAAACAAAAGAGGTCCAAGAGATAGATAGTGTCTTTCCCACAAATGGAGTATGTCAGAGCCAGTATCAAACTTTGCATCTTGTATGTTCTTCTTTTAAATTCTTAACATTATGTCATGGTCTCTTGATTTAATACATTATGTGAATATGTGCATTTTATGCACGATGAAGTTAAAAAAGGGATAAAAGCCTCAAAACCAAAGTTGTGGGTGAATACCTATAAAAGCAGCGTAGTTTCATAGATATTTCCTAAATACACATAAAAAATAAGAGACTAATGGTGGAAGTTGAAGTTAAGAGAGAGAAAGTGAAAGGTTCATTTCAGGACTATAGCTTTTACTAGTTTCCACACCTCTCAATGATGCCACCAAAGTGAAGAGATTCCTGGAATGGCAAGTAAAACAACAGAAAATTGAGTGGGCTCAAAACAAGTAATCTGAAGTGCTATTCATTCAAAGTTCCACCTTTTGGGAAGAACAACCATGTTAAGAAATGAATCGAAAGGAATAACACTTGAATAGAACACCTAAGCAATATTTTCAGCTCAAATTCAGAAAAATGCAGCCTGTGTCAGAGAAATTTTTGTTTGTAGAGATAGAAACACCATAATCCAAAGAGATCAAAGCCTGTTTAGGAGAATCTAAAAGTTGGAAGTTTTGAACTTTTCTATGTATCTAAGTAAGTTTCTCCTTTAATTGAGAGCTATCACCATTAAACAATGGCATTTTTTCTTCACTTTCATAAATTATCTGTGTAATTATTTTTAAATAATACATCAGAAACCAACAAAATTAAATAATGCCTCATGTAGGTCCCTACCTCTATTTCTAGCTGCTTAGGGATGTATCAAATTATCCTTGCTTTTTTATTCAAGAGTTCAGGGCACTCACTCCTGTGTTCAGAACATTCAGAAACAGTTAAACAAGATAAGTTATTCCTAGTAATCCAATAGTAGCTGCTAGGTGCAGCCCAGAAAGTAAAACTTCAAGCCCGTACAAATAGAAGAATGACTTAGGTAGCAAAGAATGGTTAGGTAACAAATGATACTAAAAAGCAACTGCCAGGAAAGCAAATTAATATTAATTCTCAGCAATTCAAAGTTGACAGCTTTTCCTCTAAGAAACAGAAGCACCAGGAGAGAAAGGGAGTTTTCCCAACACCAGAAAATAAAAGTAGTTCTCAAGGTTTTCACCAAAAAATGCAATTTCAGGCTTATGTTCTTTAAAATTCCCAGGTAATGTCCGTATGGTGAGTCTACAGAGACAGAAATTCAGGCACAGAACTACACTCCCAGCCTTATCAAAGACTCTGATGTACACAGGTAACACGGAAACTGAAGAGCTGCCTAATTTCAAAGAATCCTGTGAGACTAGACAACGGACATGTCAGGAATAAGCAGTATGGACTCAATATGTATATATTACTATACATGTGACAACATTTTAAAATAAAGTTATATGTGGTATTGGATTTTAACTCAAAACGTAAAGTAAATATACTGATGAATAGATGGTTGAATAAATAAATGGGGGAGAACAGGCAAATCATCCTTAGAGAATTCCAAATAATATATATAAAGATACTCCCCTGTCCAGGAAGTAGTTTAACTCTCCCTCCCCACAGATGAGCTGGACTTAGTGATTTGCTTCCAAAAGATAGGTTAAGGAACAGGAAAAACAGTAACTTTGTAGTAGAGAAACCTAGCAATCATAAAATCTAAGTATGAACACAAGGACTTCTACTTCTTAGCCAAATGAAGCAATGAGGGCCAGAGCTACCCAACTGGCAGAAATCAATTAAAATGCCGGACAGAATAATTGAAACAATGGCTTTCAAAACTCAGGTAGCAAGCAAAAACTGTCAGTGATCCCAAGAGACATGAAACAAATTATGAAACACCACAGTTGCCCATCTTACTACCTATAGATAATTTACAGACCACAATACAGAGACAGTGAACCTAGGCCGAGGTTCACAGAGACCACTAGATCTCCCTGAGTTGTGGGGATAAATATGGAAGTCTGGGGAGACAAAACTGGCTAAAAATCATAGCCACAGTATCTAAGATGAGAGGACTTCACAGAGAGAGTATTGGAGCTCTTCAGAGGGTTTACCCTAAAATCTTCTGCTAAGTACTGACCAATACATACATGTGCTAGATCTACCTGAGGAAAGAACCAACAAAAAAGAATTCGAGAGATAAATCTAGGGAACTCACATAGAATTTTCTGTTTCCATCCAAGAAAAAACTAATTACACTGACCAAATTAAAGGTCTATGAGAGAAAAAATAGTTTGCTTTATATCTGGATCCCACTAGCAGTCTTGATGTCAATATGTCACTTAATACATGTAAACTGTGAATAGAAAAAAAAAGCTGTTAAAGGGAATTCTCCTAGGGAATTAAAATTTTACTGTTTTACCTTATAGGTTTCAGCAATATTTGACTTTTTTAAATAAATAAGTGATATTTCCTTGCTAATTAGGAAGCGGAATCATTATAGATTGAATATAATGAAATAAAATTGAAAACAGAAAAATCTGGGAGCCTAGAATGGATTCAAGAGTTAAACAACAGGCTTTGAAAAACCACTTTCTTTCTTCAAGCATCATAATCTCATATTAAAGGGCCCTTAACTAGAGCCAGGGACACACTTGCTCAGCCATACTCAAGAGGCTAAACTATATCCAGCACAACTATCAGTTAGAAACCAAAGGTTAGAACCTGGTTCTGTGAGAGTGAAAATCAGCTTTGCCATGACAGCACTTTGGAGAAATACATCAACTTTTGGGCAAGAGGCAACTGAAGATCAGAACTCCATTATTAGTTGGAAAGCAGTGAGGTAGAATACAGAGAATCCAGAATCACAGCATGGAAAACACAGAAGGTGAAGTAAATGTCTTTGGAACAAGACTCCATTCTGGCTAGAGCAGTCAGAAGCAACCTCTCTTAGAAAAAGTAGAGGTCCACATATAAAAGTCTATGGGAATCCATTTATCCAGTGAGCTACTTTAAATGTTACACTAATCAGCAATACTATATACTATTACCCAGTGTGATATTCTGAATTAAGCTGAAAATTGATGCAGTAGCGCATACTTTTCATGCCCAGATTTACTCAGAGGCATCATGTTTAAAACATCGATAAAAATTACTAAGAACCAGCTTCAGAAGGATGCAACAGGATAACGATTTTCTCCCATTATAAACCACATTGATAAGGAATTACCTTGTCTAGATGTACTAAATGTCATCACCTCTAGATAATTTGTATACAATAAAATGATAAAGCAAAATATTTTCATTTTTAATGGGGTACATATATTGAAAGTCTGATTGAAATATTAGTGTTTATGGAAATATTAGTGTTTCACATATGCTAGAAATTCTGAAATCTTATTAAATCAAGGCTAACTATGCTTACAATGTCTCACCCAGTCAGGTTTAAACTAGTAATGCAGAGAGATAAAAAACAAACAACAGGAGTTCTTGTACTGGGGATTTGAAAATTAAGTCAGTAAGTTGGATATTTAAGCACATAAAAGAATAATCGCTCCCTAACACCATACACAAAAATAAGCTCAAAATGGATTAAAGACCTAAATGTAAGGCCAGAAACTATCAAACTCTTAGAGGAAAACATAGGCAGAACACTCTATGACATAAATCACAGCAAGGTCCTTTTGGACCCACCTCCTAGAGAAATGGAAATAAAAACAAGAGTAAACAAATGGGACCTAATGAAACTTAAAAGCTTTTGCGCAGCAA
Organism: Lagenorhynchus albirostris; assembly: GCF_949774975.1. Lineage (NCBI taxonomy): Eukaryota > Metazoa > Chordata > Mammalia > Artiodactyla > Delphinidae > Lagenorhynchus > Lagenorhynchus albirostris. Next base: position 98,515,206 of record NC_083097.1, on the reverse strand, counting down.
AGGAAACCATAAAGAAGACCAATAGACAACCCTCAGAATGGGAGAAAATATTTGCAAATGAAGCAACTGACAAAGGATTGATCTCCAAAATTTATAAGCAGCTCATGCAGCTTAATAACAAAAAAACAAACAACCCAATCCAAAAATGGGCAGAAGACCTAAATAGACATTTCTTCAAAGAAGATATACAGAGTGCCAACAAACACATGAAAGAATGCTCAACATCACTAATCATGAGAGAAATGCAAATCAAAACTACAATGAGATATCATCTCACGCCAGTCAGAATGGCCATCATCAAAAAATCTAGAAACAATAAATGCTGGAGAGGGTGTGGAGAAAAGGGAACCCTCTTACACTGTTGGTGGGAATGTAAATTGATACAGCCACTGTGGAGAACAGTATGGAGGTTCCTTAAAAAGCTACAAATAGAACTACCATATGACCCAGCAATCCCACTACTGGGCATATACCCTGAGAAAACCATAATTCAAAAAGAGTCATGTACCAAAATGTTCATTGCAGCTCTATTTACAATAGCCCGGAGATGGAAACAACCTAAGTGTCCATCATCGGATGAATGGATAAAGAAGATGTGGCACATATATACAATGGAATATTACTCAGCCATAAAAAGAAACGAAATTGAACTATTTGTAATGAGGTGGATAGACCTAGAGTCTGTCATACAGAGTGAAGTAAGTCAGAAAGAAAAAGACAAATACCGTATGCTAACACATATATATGGAATTTAAAAAAAAAATGTCATGAAAAACCTAGGGGTGAAACAGGAATAAAGACACAGACTTACTAGAGAATGGACTTGAGGTTATGGGGAGGGGGAAGGCTAAACGGTGACAAAGCGATAAAGAGGCATGGACATATATACACTACCAAACGTAAGGTAGATAGCTAGTGGGAAGCAGCCGCATAGCACAGGGAGATCAGCTCGGTGCTTTGTGACCGCCTGGAGGGGTGGGATAGGGAGGGTGGGAGGGAGGGAGACGCAAGCGGGAAGAGATATGGGAATATATGTATGTATATAACTGATTCATTTTGTTGTGAAGCTGAAGCTAACATACCATTGTAAAGCAATTATACTCCAATAAAGATGTTAAAATAAATAAATAAATAAATAAATAAATAAAAAGAATAATCAATGACCTGAAAATTTCAATAACATGTATGAAGAGAAAAGTAAAAGCATTCCACTGACTTTTTATCAAATATTAGAAAAATAAATATATTTGTGGGACTGATAAATGGATGAGAGTCACTTGTTTAGAAAAGCTAAAATTAAATTCCTGATAACAGAAATTGCCACTTATCATTTGGAAGTGATCCTATGTCTTGTCATGGGAAGATTGGAGACTGGACTCCCAGAGAACAGTTTGTTTCCTGGACCTAGAGATGGGAACACTGTCTGGGTGCAGTGAATCTAACGTGTCAAAATTAAAAGAAGGTACCAATCCAAAATCATGCAAGAAAGACGTGATTCAAAAAGGCAGGAAGGGAACCCAGAAAGCCCCCTAAATCAGAGGAAACCAAAGGCAGATATGAAAGATCATGCACAGTAACAAGCCTCTGAGCCCAAGCTGCTGAGAGCACATGCAAAGCGTTGAGGCACAAACGATGTGGGACAGGGAGCCTGAACAATCAGTAGAATGGTTAGGTCGGGTTCTCTCTGGATATCTACTAGTGTGTGATGAAATGTGGTGCTTTCTGTACGACAGGTATGGATGTGGGAAGTGGCTTCAGGAGGACTTACACACATTTACCAAATGCTTAAAGAGAATTCTTGGACTGTTTTTCCAGGAATCAGGGGAAAGAAGGAACTCTCCAGCTGTTATCACAACCTGGCACAGGCTAGATTTGAAATAGCACATAACATACACAGTAACAGAGAATTGTGTTCTCTGTAGAGCACAGAACCAACATTTCATATAAGATATATGGTCTGATAAGGTCTTTTAATTACTAGAGCTATTTATACCAAATTTTCTTTCTTTTTATTCTGAGGATAAATGGACATTTATTTCTAACACGCACTGATTATATGCAAATACAAGTGAGTCATGGCCCATTGCTGAAAAGCACAATTTCTGGAAGTAATGCATGCTAATTACAGTACTTATTGAAAATCACTATTTTGACAACTATAATTTTGCCACCACCTTTCCAAATTCTAAACTGAAAAGTATCTTGTAGCAAACATATTTTAACTAAAATATACTTTTTAAGGCTGCTAAAAATCTCTGAGGCTGAGTCCTCTTTTATGAACCATGTTGATTGATCAGGCAAACAAAATAAATCGTAGTAAGGGATACCATATGACACTTTCAAAATATTCTGTTGAATAGTGCAACTGCCCAGTAATTGTTTTATTTTTAAGATTATTACTTACCCATGGTGCATTCAATAATTAATAACAAACTTCTATAAAACAATACCCAATTAATATTTATTGAGGGCAAACTATATACCAGGCATTGTGCTAAGCAGTTTACATGCAACTATCCATTTTCCCTTCTTTCTATCTATCTATCTATCTATCTATCTATCTATCTAATCTGCTTATATAGCTACTAGACCAGCTATATAATTGTGTTCTAAATTCTACTCCTTTCAACTAACATTATGGTATGAGCAATTTGAAAAGAACCAAAAATATAAATTAGAGAAAATAATCTAGCTCTATATAACAGACATAAATTCACTAATAAAGACAAAGCTCAAACAACTTAAAATGTTCAAATATGCCAAGCTTACTTGATGATAATTATGTGATAATAAACTATAACTCATAATCAATTTCAAAGTGAAACGTTTGTGAAAAGACTTGTAGTAGTCATAACATTTTACAAAATACAAGTAAACGTTTCCATTGTTTATCTTCAAACAGAATACTATAAAATAATCCTGAGGAAATGTAGGTACTTTGCATTGTTATAATGAAGGTTTTATTCTAACACCAAATGGGAAAACCATTATTACTATACATAAGGAACTAATTATGTAAAAATTGTGGGGGGGAAATATTTGTTGAATGAGGTATGCTCTTTAGCTATTGTTCCAAACGAAAACTCCCCAAAACTCAGTGATTTAAAACAATGAACATTAATTATTGTTTATAAATCTATGGGCCAGTGAGGGGGTTCTACTGAACTGAGCTGGACTCAGCTGATCATGGCTGGCCTTGTTTTTTATATCTGTAGGCAGCTAGTATGCTGGCTGGGAACTGGTGCTCTAGGAAGGCCTCAGTCACACTGCAATTATTGGCTATAGGCTAGACAACAGGGCTGTGAGGATAATGTGTCTTTAGCATCTAGCAGGATAGCTTGGGCTTCTTCACATGGCATGGACAGAGATTCAAGAAAAAGAACAAAAGCACCAGGCCTCTTGAGGCCTCAGAACTGACACAGTATCACTTCCAATGTCTTTGGCCAAAACGAGTCACAAGGCCAGCCCAGATTCAAAAACACTCCATCTCTTGATGAGAGGAGCTTCAAGGTCACGTTGCAACGGCTGTGGATCAGGGGTGGGTAAAGTATTTTGCTCTGTTTCTAATATATTTTATCACATGGTGGATGAAAAGGAAAAGAAGGTTGTTGATTCCCCATGTGTAATGTAACATAGGTCATACAGGGGTGTATAACACAGCACTTTTCTCTGAGAACTGCCCACCCCAACTATAGAGGTATCCTGTAAATAGCAAGGACTTTTCTTCTTTGATGAAGGGAACATGGCCTTCTAGACAGAAATAATAGAATAGGGGGACATATAACTCAAGATGGGCCAATCAAATTAGTACTCAATAATTGAACTGGGTGATTTACAGACTAGTATTTGAGATTAATAGCTGAGCCCTAGATAAGGGAATCCTGTGTTGAGATTCACAAACCTGGTCTAGACTTCATCTTTCATAATATCTAATTATTAGTATTTCCTTAGATTGTGTGGAATAAACCTAGACCATTCCATTCAATTCCCTTTCTTGAACAACCATGCTTATATTGATTTATATTAGCTAGAACAAAAGTAGCTTTAAAAAAAAGAAACATGGTGTTGAATAAGCTTCTTTTTATTTTTCAATCTTCTCTTTGTTTTTAAATTTTTCTCCTAAAGCAAAGCATCTTCACAGACATTAAGATACAACAAAGACCAAGAAATACCTAGTTTTTTCATCTATTTTTAATATCTTTTATGGGTAGTGTTTTTTTCCCCTGGACACCATAAAAGAATTCACTTAAAGCACTGTATTATTAAATAATAACACATAATCCAAGAGTGAGAGCCATGAAATGGGAGAATTTTATAAATGAATGGGACCTTAGTTATTAAAGACAGGAAAATCTTAGTGATTTGCTCAAAATCACATAAGAAATTAGTGAAAGAACTGCATTATATTTCATGGATGTTTCTACTTTCCTCATGAAATGAAGTGGTTTTTATAAGACATTGAAGATTCCAACTATTAATTTGGCAACTAAAAATAAACTGTGCTGTGACAACCACTCTACACTTGCATTACATGTAAAATAAACAATAATAATACCTATATATTATAGGGTGTTTTGAGAATTATAAATGAGTTAATACATGTAAAACTGATAGAACAGCAATGGTTCGTATAACAAGTACTCAACACATATTAATACTAAGCATTTTCACCTGTTATTTAAATATATTATTTTTAAAAATCAACTGATTATAATTTACATAGAATAAAATTCACCATGTTAAGTAGAAATTTCAGTGAGTTTGGACAAATTTTTATACCTGCATAAACACCACCACAATCAATATAAGCTACACTTCCAATGATCCAGACTTTTATCATTGTACTTCCCAGCCAATATTTACCCCAGGAAACTATTAACTTGGTTTTTTGTCACTATAGATTAGACACCTGTTCTCTAAGTTTCAGATAAATGGAATGACACAACACTCATTTGTGTCAGACTTCTTTAACTTAGTATTGTTTTTGAGACTCATCCCTTTTTTTTATATGTTAAGTAGTTAACTCTTTCAATTGCTAACTAGTATTACATTATATGTATGATCATACCATAATTTAAGCGTTCACATATTGATATGTAAGTCCTCCAACTTTGTTCTTTTTCAAATTGTTTTAGCTATTCAAACCCCTTTCTCTTTTCATTTGAATTTTAGAATCAACTTGACATTTTAGCAAAGACAGATGTGGTGGTTTTGATTGGAATTGTGTTGAATCTATACACCAATTTAGGGATAATTGTTATCTTAACAATAGTGCACCATGAACACGGTATATCACTCAATTTATGTAGGTCTTTATAAAATCTCTCTCAGCAATGTTCTTTAGCTTTCATCATACAGGTATTGGATATGTTTAATTTGGTTTTAAGTCTTATACTTATCAGATGTTACTGTAAATGATTTGCATTTAATTTCTAATTGTTCATTGCTAGTATAAAGAAATACCGTTTTATATTGACCTTGTATATTTCAACCTTTCTACAATTACTTGTTAGCTCTAGTAATTTTGTGAATTAAGACAATTTGACTCCATTCTTTCTCATTTGTATGTCTTTTCTATAATATTCTTGCCTTATTATACCAGCTAGGATCCTAGTAAAATAATGAATCACAGTGGCATTACCCATGTTACAGTATAAGCATTCATTATCTCACCTTTAAGTATGATGGCTATTGTGAGTTTTTCATAGTGCTCCTATCAGATTGAGAAAGTTCTCTTCTGTTCCTAGTTCATGAAAAATTTTTATCATAAATGTGTTGCATTTTTTGATGAAAAAGCTCCATGATGTTGGGCTTGGAAATGATTTTTTGGATATAACACTAAAGGCACAAGCAACATAAGCAAAAATAAATAAGTGGGACTACATCAAACTAAATACCTTGTACACAGCAAAAGAAACAATCAACAAAATGAAAAGACAACCTATAAAATGAGAAAAAATATTTGCAAAAACACATATCTGATAAGGTGTTAATATTCAAAATATATAAGGAACTCATACAACTCAATAGGAAAAAGATAAACAATCTAATTTAAAACTTGGCAAAGGGTTGGCAAGGATGTGAAAAAAGGTAACCCTTGTGCACTGCTGGTGAGAATGTAAATTGGTTGCAGCTACTATGAAAAATAATATGGAGGTTCCTTAAAAAATTAAAAATAGAACTACCATATGATTCAGCAATTCCATTTTGGGGTATTTAGCCAAGGGAAACAAAAACACTAACTCAAAAAGATATAGGCATCACAATGTTCACTGCAGCACTATTTACAATAGCGAAGACATGGAAGCAACCTAAGTGTATATTGATGAAAGAATGGCTAAAGAAAACATGGTATGTACAGATATTCCTCAACTCACCATGGGGTTCCATCCCAATAAATCCATTGTAAGTTGAAAATACTGTAAGTCAAAATTCATTTAATACCCTTAATCTACTGAACATCATAGCTTAACCAAGCCTAGCTTAAACATGCTCAGAACACTTATGTTAGCCTTTAGTTGGGAAAAATATCTAACAAGCATATTTTATAATAAAATGTTGATTATCTCATGTATCATATTGAATATTGTACTGAAAGTGAAAAACAGAATGGTTGTGTGGGTAGTGAATGGTTGTAAGTGTATAATATTTACCCTTGTAATCGATCACAAGGCTGACTGTGAGCTACAGCTTGTCGTCCCTGCCCAGTATCATGAGAGAGTATCATACAACATATCACTAGTTCAGAAAAGATCAAAATTCAGATTTGAATTTTGAATACAGTTTCTACTAAACTAGTATTGCTTTTGCACTATCGTAAAGTTGAAAATCAGTAAGTTGAAATAGTAACTCAGGGACCATCTGTATATACAATGGAATACTATTCAGTCATAGAAAAAGAAGGAATTCTTACCATTTACAATAATACAGATGGACCTTGAGGCATTATGCTAAGTGATACAGGCCAGAGAGAGAAAGACCAATACCGCGTGAGCTCACTTATAAGTAGAATCTAAATTTTAAACAAAGAAAATTATATTCATAGATACAGAGAACAGATTGGTGGTTACCAGAGGAGGGTAGGAGGTGGGTGAAATGGGCGAAGGTGGTCAAAAGATACAAACTTTCAGCTATAAAATAGTCATGGAGTTTAGTGTACAGCATGGTGACTCTAGTTATAATACTGTAGTATATATTTGAAAGTAGCTAAGAGTAAATCTTCAAAGTTCTCATCACAAGGAAAAAAAATTGTAACTACATGTGTTGATGGATGTTAGCTAGACTTATTGTGGTGATCAGTTGCAATATATACAAATATTGAATCATTCTGTCTTACACCTGAAACTAGTATAATGTTATAAGTCAATTATATCTCAACAAAAATTAATTACACCTAAAATATTTAATGTATGAAGAAATATCAGAGAAAGAAGATAAGTTAAACATTGCTTATATAATCTAAATCTAAATCAGTTGTATTTCATTATACAGAATAATGTATAAAATTCAGAATTCTCAGTAAAACTAGAATGAATCAGGATGGGGTCTTCTTATGCAAAATTCTGTTCTGTCAGGTCTATTTTCCATTGTTCTCAACCTCATTCACTTACCACATGGGCTGGGTTCTGGGAAATTTTAAACTAGGAAAGAAGAGAATTTGGCAGCTATGTGCTTGCAGATGCTATACTGAACTGGAATATGTATACAACAGACTCTAACACAGGGATTAGGGGCTCCTACCCTCTATGCAGTCAAAAAATCTACATATAACTTTACAGTTGACCCTCTGTATCAGAGAATTCAACCAATCTTGAATAGCATAGTACTGTGGGACTGTCTTTACTGAAAATACATCCATATATAAGTGGACCCACACAGTTCAAAGCCTTGTTGCTCAAGGCTCAACCGAGGTTGCTTCTCTGTAAACTAAAATAACTGGGAGAGAATTCCCTGGTAAAGGCCACCATGAAAGTTATCATAAAGTTGACATATTTGGTTTCTGAACTTCTTTCCAAATCTGACATCCCCATTTCTTTGATTCGGCTCTGAAAATAGGTAAGTGGAACTATATCAAGGAATCAAGAAGAAATAGTGAAAGACAAAAAACACACACAGAATAATTCCTACTTGCTCACTGGTATAACCAATGTGTTAACTAGGTAGGCTAATTTGAGAAGATGCTATGCCAATATAGAGTATTCTAGACAACAAATTTTAATTTTATCTAATTGAAATGTGTCTTTAGTTACCAAATAAATTTTTTAGTCTTTCTGAACTACACTTAATTTATAAAAATTATTTATGAAGTACCAATACTTTACAAGACTCCTCTAATTACAAATAAAATATATCAAAGAAATCTGCTTCAAGTTTAGAGAAATCTTTACAATTTAATTACAGAATATTTAATGCTGATTAATACAACACTAAAAAGTAATTTCATAATAGGCTGTATGCAGAAATATGTAATTAAATTAGAGATAGAGAAAATATTTCAGAAAGTTAAATCATATATTAACCTATGGAATGGAGGAGAACAGTATTACAGTGAATAATGGTAAAACCACATTTTTATAGCTAATTAATTCATTTACTGCCCCTCACCTTTCTTTTTAATGCATAAAATTAAATTTTTAAAATAATGTAAAAGAAAAGTCAAATAGAGATCTGTTATTTTTAATGAGACCTACATGTGCATTTGGTTAAGCAATAAATTCAATTTCCATATTACTGTCTGTAGAATCTTTTATTAGGGCAAGGTCAAAAACAGGGAATTTGGAAATAAGATTCCCCAAATTGTTTCAGTGCTGAATGATATCACTGTTGGACAAATTTGATCCAATTTGCAAGATTAAAGTTGTCTTGACTGATAAAGATGTAAGCCCCTTTTTGTTCAATATTGATGATAGGCTATTCTAAAAACAATAGAGAAATTATGGTCTTTTTTAAAATCAGGGTTTTTTTCAAGTTATTAAAAACAGCTCTTCATCTTCAATGGGTGAATTTAATATTTCAACAAGCAATATTTAAAAAGCTTAAGTAATGAATAAATTTCACATTAAGTTTCTTTGCAATAATTACTGAAAATGCTACAAACACCACTACGATGTAAAGCTCATTTTTTATGTTTTATGGTACTGAAAAATAGCAGCTAATGACTTATATTGATGAAAAATAATTTTGGACAGAAGACTGTTTTTTATATAGACTGGTTTTTAAAACTCTCCCACATCCTCATCCAAAATATATGCACAGAAATTCACAACGATCAATAAGTCTTTTAGTTTCAATGCTGTGGTATTAGATTAGTCTAGTCTTATGTGAGGTCAATTTCCTTTCCAAACATTTTCAATTAATGTCTATGTACTCCGATAAATATAGAACTCTGGAGAAATATTTAGATAAATTAAATTTAGCAGAGATCTGACTAAAATCACAAGCCACTCCTACCAACATAATCACTTCCACAATGACCTGGAAACTGGTTCCATATTTCAGCATATAGCCCTTGAACCTTTCCCATAACTATGTGTGGCATATTCCAAAATGTCTAAACTCAGCCTAATCTGATACAGTGTTGTGATACTCAAGAGCTGAAACACTTGAGCAAAACATATATGCCAGTAAGCAAAGTTAAACCAAGTAAAGGGTTCATAGAAACAAGGGTTATCTAGTTAACTACTTCCACCTGGGATTATAAGAGGGAAAAATGAGAACATATGAATCCAGGATATTACTATTCCATTCCACTTTTTAATAAATGTTCATCAGATAGCACAACTTCCTCTGGCATTTTGAAAAATAGGTCTATTAACAGCAACGTGAATTTTTCCTCCTCCCGATGAATATTTTGAAAAGCTTTGTCATTACACTAATGGAAAATACCTTTCAATAATCAGAGAAAAAATGGCTTTTGCAATGACGAATTGCTTAAAGCGAAACTAAAGTGTTTGTATATTATTTCTCAAACCTGACAAATAATGGGCAACTTGAATATGTCAATACAAAGTACATCCTCTAATTTTAAATTTTATTTTATGGCTAGAAGGAGGAAGTTTTAGATGAAATAATGCCACTGTAACAATGAGACTACCAATTTGATAAAAATACAATTTGGCCGGGGTTTAAGTTTAAGTACAAGCTTTTTATAAGCACCAGTTTTGAGAGTATAAATATGTGTAATTTACATTAAATTGATTCACAACTGTGTATATGTTGATCATGTGCCAAATTCCTAAAAATACCTAAAATTTATTTTATTTGTAATCTATCCACAGATCTTACAAATTGAATTATTATATAAGTATTAATTTTCAGTGTTTTTGAAAGCACAACAAAAGTAGCATTTTTATTTAGGTACTAATTAACCAGAAAAAAAAGTTAGATGTTTTCAAAAGCCACTTCATCGAAATAAAATATTGATGTTACCTTGCTACCAAGAGTTAATTTGTATTGTCTCAAATGGCTTTTCCTTTCCTAAGCAATTCTACTTTTCCTACCTCTTAGAAATCATTCAATGAATAAAAGGACAATGTTGTAAATATACATATTGTTATTATTTTTAAAATTTCCCTTGGGTATTATCTTTACCATCTTACTGAAGAACTACAGAAACAATAAATAATAGTTCTCTAATGACAATAACATATTTACTTCTAGTTTCCATAAGCCTACTTATTACTGGACTGAAAGTTGGTATAGGGTGATATAAGAATTACCAATTTCCACAATTTTCCTAGTGATAAGAATGCTAATAAGCTAACTTTTACTATTCAACTTAAAGAGCAATATTATTTCTCTACATCTAAGGGAAAATGTACAAGATATGTTAATTGTGCTTTTTCATTTTCGCGGTGTTGGAAGACTTATTATCAATAAGTCATGATGACAAGGACTGAGAATAGATTCTGCCTTTAAGATCTTCAAAAGCTACTAGGGAAATTAAATAAGTACACAGACAAATAAATTATAAAGCAAAATAAGAAATGAAAGACATGAGTACGTGCTACAGAAATTCAGAGATGAAAAATGCTTTCTGTCTGAGGGGAAAGGAAGGGAAAATCAGGAGACCCTTATCACAGATATCAGTTTGCAGACAGCCTTAGTACATGGGAAGAAGGGAAGAATCTAAAAATTAAAGTTAAAGATAGCCAAGTATATACCGAAAAAAAACAGAAAGAAAACTTCATTGGTATACATTCAAGTTATTTAAAAGTTTTTTATGGCCTTTTTTGTGTTTAGGAAACCACAATTTAAAATGCCCATTTTCACCTTACTCAATAAGGACCAAAAAACATATTTTTTCACTTTTTTATCTCTTACAAAGCTATACCTTGCATATAGTAGTTGCTCAATAAATAATTGCTAAACTAATGAAATACCTACAGTGAACCTACTTCATGGAATACTTATTTAATGGCATAAATAAATGGTATAATCTGTACCAAGAAACTGGATACTTCTATCATAGACATCAGTTTTTCTATGCTAGGCAAATAAATTAGTTGTCAAATGCTTTATAATACTGTATTCCTAGTTTTTCAACATATAAAAATTCCATAGATTTATTAAGCAAACTGGATGTTCAATAGCTCAGACATTGCACATTTTATGTTGCACAGTGTTTTATAAAGTGTCAACTTTGTTCCAAGCAGGTAAATAGACAACTAAGCTCATTTTAAAACAGACTTCCATGTCTCTGTGTGCAAAATGTGTCACAAATGAAGAAGAGTTGTGGGTATGAGAAGTAGAAGAATGTTAACATTAAAACATAAAGAGCAGTAGCAATCAGTTCAAGAGCTGTAAGAGAGATTATAAGAAATTTAACCTCAATCACATTTATTAATCCCATAAAAAATAAAGTCTACCAAATCATCCCTTAAGACAGTCTCTGTACTATTTCTCAACAAGAGTAAATAAAACTTTCATGGTGGATGCTATTTTTATTTTGAAACATTTGCAATTTCCCACTTGTTCAATACTTCAAGCACAACAAATGGGATACCCATTATTAATCTAAATAATAAGAAAAGAACTATAATATTTTACTAACAGTAAACTTTCGTATGAAATACCCCATTTAAATGGCATGTCCTTTTTCATTTTTATTATTTAAATCACTTTTTTTCCCTTAAACTTTAGAATTATTTGAGAGGTTACAGTTAAGAAGAATAACCATTTCTGTATTTTCCTCCAGGATCAAATGACTCAAACAGACTTCCTTTTCAGGGAGAATTGAAGACTAGGTAACATAACTGAGTCTGCCACTGAAACAAATGTTTTAATGTAGGCTAAAACATTAAAAACATTATTTAAAATATATTAATAACTGGCAAAAAAAAAGAAGTTTGAAAGGTTTCACCATTTCCCCCACTCCTCCCCAAATAAACCTGACTATGAACGGGAAACAAGAACACTGAATGCAAATATTCCACCGGGGCATTTGTCATACATGGTTGGCCTTGAAACCTGGTTATCAATGACATAATGTTCAGGGGATCCAAGATAAAAAGTAGGCCCTGCCCAAGATGTAGATGTCTAATTCAAGAGAGGATCTTATCATTAATTTATCCAACAAAGAATTACTGACTGGCTTCTCTTTGGCATCCCTCTATGCTCTGAAAATATAGCCGTAAGAAAAATAATCAAAACCCCCTCCAACAAGGAGATTGTATCAATACAGATAAGTCTAATATGTTTTAAAATATATTTTAAAATATTAAGTGTAAAATCTTCAAACATAAAAAATAAGAAAATAATTTAAATATTAAGAATAAAAGGCAGAACTGACACCATAAATAAGAAGTTATTAAAAATGACCAAATAGAACTTATAAAAATAAAAAATATATTAAATGAAAATTTTTAATTGATGGCTGAATTAAATAGTTGATTATACATTGTATGTATATACATAATGCTCTCTCTATATATTACCATTTTTGTGTGTTGTGTGTATAATGTACAAAGAAATGAAGATATAAAAAATAATTTAAGAATAATGTAGAACAGAGAAAAAAGGTTCTGGAACATAAGAGTTCAAGAATGAGAGAAAAACTAGAATGTAAAAAGATAATTTTTGAAAAAAAAAAACTGAGATTTTTCCAAAACTTTTGAAGGATACTATACTGCTGATTCAGGACACCCAGTGAATCTGGAGCAGAATAAACAAAAACAAATCCATACTATTACTTAACATAGTGAAAAACCTCGGAGCACCAAAGACAAAGAGAAGAATTTAAGAACAGTGAGGAAAAAAATTTTGAAAAGACGGATTCCCTACATAGGAATAAAAACAAGACTAAAAGCTGGCTTCTCAATACCAGGAATGAAACCCAGATGATAAATAAATATGCTAAGGGAAAATAACTGTCAACATAGAATTATATTCCCAGAGAAAATAACTTCTAAGCACTAGGGTAAAATATAGGCAACTTTTGAACACACAAAAACTTAAGAGTTTGCCATTAATAGAACCAAGAAATTCTAAAATTTTCAAGCAGAAGGAAAGTAATCCAAAATGGACATCTGAAATGCATGAAGGAGTACTGAAAACAAGATAAATTTGTAGATTAATCTAAACAAACATTGACCATATAAAACAAATAATGTTGTCATGTGGGATGAAAAACAAATGGGATAGAAATAAAAGTCGCATGTGAAAGGAGAGAAGTGTGATAACTTTCTAAGTGTGTTAACCCTCTAAGATCTTCAAATTAAGGAAGAGTGTAAAACTGCTAGTTGCCTCTTGATTTTGAAATATTAAGTATAGTGTTAAAATGTCTAGGATAGCTATAAATAAAAAGCACAGGTAGTATATAGCTTCTCAATAAACAGAGGTTTAAAAAGATAAGAAAAAAAACAAAATTAAGTAAAAAAATATAGAAAAGCAAAGAAAACATACAAAAAGTGGAATGAATAGAAAGCATGAAATAAGATAGAAGAAACAAATCCAAAATAAAAGTGACAACAATAAATGTAAATGGAGAAAATGTTCCATTTATAGAAAAACTTATCAGACTGAAGTAAAAAAAAATACAACTATTGTCATTCATTTAAAACATAATGATAAAGTAAGAAAAATAAAAGATATATATCAAGCAAATGTTAATCAAATAAACTTTGTGTGCTTTTATCAATATCAGAAAATATAGACTTTATGGCAAAAAAACACTTCTAGAGATGATGTAGATAAGGAAGATTTAGCATTTCTAGACTTGGATGCATCCAAGGCAGCTCCAAAATATATGCAGCAAACTGACAGAAATTTTAAATAAGGAATTGAAAAATCACCCATCATGATTATATTTTCATACACATTTCTCTTTAATTTATAAACCAAGCAAAACAATAAAAATCAGTAAGTGAGAGAACAAAACATAATTTACAAATTTGAACTAATGGCACACATTAAATGAAAAATACACATTCTTTTCAAGGATGCCTAGAACGTTATAAAAATTGATCACTGGGTAATGCAGCAAGTCTCAAGAAACTGGAAAGATTTATGTTATAAAGACAAGCTTTATTTCCACCTGTTTATAAGAAAATTAATTTTAAAATCATATAAATCAAAGATAACTCTTCTAAAAATTTACGAATCATAGAAAAATTATAATTTAAAATAGAAGATATTTTACCACTGAGTTTTAATGAAAGTACTACATAAAAAAATTTATAGGATGCAGCTATCATGGAGATGCACAAAAATGTACAGTTTCAAACACATATTAGGAAAGAAGAGACTGAAAATTACACATTAGGCAACCACTTTAGGAGATTAACAGATAACTAACAAAGAAAGCCCAAAGAGAATAAGAAGAAATTAAATGATAAGTGTAAGAGGAAAACCTAACAAAAAACAATATATATAATAGAGAAGATAAATAAAATGAATAACTGATTCTTTGAAATCTATAATAAATTTGACAAACTTGTGTCAAAATGTACCATAATGAAAAGGAAATAAGGCACAAATAAACATTAGGAATGAAAAAGAAAAATCCACATAATTATGAATGCAGCAGATATCAAACAGATAATAAAAGAATATTATGACTACTTTATCTCCATAAGCATAAAAATGTAGATGAAACTGAGAAGTTGCTGGAAAAGTTTCTTTTTTTCAAAATTTACTCAAAAATAAATAGAAACCACCAAAATCCTATAAACATTAAGGAAAATGAACTAATCATTTAGTTCATTAGATAACTCTCATGTTCCTATAAACGCTCTACTTGACCAGAAATGCAGTGTATTAAGTCAGCCAATCCCCAAACGTCAAGCCAACACTGGGCCTTCCCACCCTAAACAGGACTGACTCTGTGACCCAGCCAATCAGATATTTTCTTCCACCTCATTTTGCAATTCCCTAGAAGGAGTCAGTCTGTTTCATGAAGTGGTAAATGTTTGTATCACCTAATTTGTTTTCTTTAACCTTTTTTTTTTTATCAAGAAAAGCCTTGAAAACCAAAAAAAGAATGACAGAGAATAGATGATATGAACAATGACTGACTACTCATCAAAAAATAATGAGGGACCAAAGACAATGGAATAATACCTTTATAGTACTGGAAGAAATAAAAACTGTCAACCCAGAACTTTATCCTTTAATGAGGGTAAAATGAAGACATTTAAAACAATTCATCACCAGCAGACCTTTACTACAAGAAATGATAAAGAAATTCCTTAAAAGAAAAAGTAAACTTCAAGAAGAAAAATATTACTAAAAATTAAGAAGGAAATTTCTCAGTACATAATATTAGTTCTTTTTTTTCTTTTTTTTTTTTTTGTGGTACGCGGGCCTTTCACTGTTGTGGCCTCTCCCATTGTGGAGCACAGGCTCCGGACGCGCAGGCTCAGCGGCCATGGCTCACGGGCCTAGCCACTCCGTGGCATGTGGGATCCTCCCGGACCGGGGCACGAACCCGTGTCCCCTGCATCGGCAGGCGGACTCTCAACCACTGCACCACCGGGGAAGCCCAATATTAGTTCTTAATAGTAACATTCCTAAATATATATGCACCTAAGTGAGCTTCAAAATACTCAAAGCAATACCTGTCAAAACTAAAGGAAGAAACAGACAAATCCATAATCATAGTTACATTTTTTAACACCTATCTCTTTGCAATTGATAAAAGAACTGAACAAAATAAGTCAATACAGATATAGAAGATGTGAACACTCGCAACCAACTGCAATATGTTTTCAAGAAACAGAACAGGTTGTGCAATGAGAAGGACATTATCAAATAAGTATTTTAAAGAAAATGCCCAGGGCTTCCCTGGTGGCACAGAAGAAGAAAGTAAATGCCCAGAATTTAAAAACATGAGTTTCTAAATTGATAAGGCCTATCATTTGTCCAACATAATGGGTGCAAAAACATCCACACAAGTCATGTCATCATGAAACTTCAAAACCCTGCAAAGGCATGTGTCCAAAAGTTCTCAGAGACAAAGCAAAGAGCAAATAAAACCAAAACAAACATTGCATCAGGAATCAGAAATCTATTTAAATGCACAGTTTCAGACATAATGGAGTAACTAGTATTGGATTTAACCATCTTGCTATAAACAATGTAAAATTAAACAAAATATATGAAGTCACTCTTTTCAGGGTTTGAGCAATAGTCATATAAATCAATAATCCTTGAGAGAAGGGAAAAACGAAAGGTAAATCACATTCTCCCCAGGGGCACTTTCCATACAAGCTACAGAGAAGTGGAGCCCAAACAGAGCAGGGATCTTACTGGGAAAAAAGATTGGAGCTCATTGTTGCTGCAATAAATTACCATAAACTCAGTGGCTTAGAACAACACCCATTTATTATGTCATAGTTTCCACGGATCAGAAATCTGGGAACAGTGTGGATCTTAGTCAATTCTCTGCTTAGGATATCACAAGGCCAAAATCAAGATACTGACAAGAGCAGGGTTCTTTTCTTTAGACACTCGAAAGAATGACCCTCCAAGCTCATTTAGGTTGTTGGTAGAAATGAGTTTCTTAAAGTTAAAGAACTAAGGTCCCTATTTCCTTGATGGCTGTCAGCCAGGAGCTTCTTCAAGCTCCTTAAAATCATCTGCATTCCCGATCACATTGTGCCTTCCAGCTTAAAGGTCTGCAAGGGTATGTCAAGTACCTTTCATACTCAACTCCTTCTCAAGTACCTTTCATACTCAACTCCTTCTGACTTCCCCTTCTGTCACATCTGACTAAATAGATATCTATATTATGTATAACCATCTTCAAATAAGATACTGGTGAACTATACCCCATTTTCATTGAAGAAGCAGCAAGAAATACTGGTGAAGAGAAGCTATATTATAATTAAAATAGCATAAGCATTAGCCAGGGGTCTAAGGTCTGTATACTAGAAGTGCATTTGGTAGTAACAGAAAACTCATGTATACACTGTGGGCTGCAAGTAATCAAGGGATAAGCAAGAAAAACATTTAATTATCTTACCCAAGAAAAAAATCCAGAGATAGACAGTTTTGCATGATGTCATCAAATACCCAGGCTCCTTCTATCTTTATGTTCTACTATCCTTTCAAGGACTTGCTTCTCCCCTCATAACTGCAAAATAGCTGCTGAAGCCTCAGGAATTAAGCCTAAGTTCACTGCAAAAATAAGAGGGAAGTGGAAAACATCAGATGCATACGTTCCTTTTATCAATAAGCACTTTCCAAAACCCCCAACAAGAGTTCTGCTTAAATCTCATTAATACAAAGTGTGTCGTATGCCCACTCCTAGCTGCAGTAGAGATGGAGATCAGATATGAAACTGTATAAGACTTGCACGGAGGGAGAGAAGGGGAGAGGCAATTAGGAACATGTCATTTGTTTTTCTGCCAAATGTGTCTGCTACAGGTAGAACACTTTCATTTTTACTTTGGGTAGTTTAACATCCCAAGCCTTAATCTCCACATATGGAAAATATCGACCTCGGGAGAAGATGGCGGAAGAGTAAGACGCGGAGATCACCTTCCTCCCCACAGATACACCAGAAATACATCTACACGTGGAACAACTCCTACAAAACACCTACTGAACGCTGGCAGAAGACCTCAGACCTCCCAAAAGGTGAGAAACCCCCCAAGTACCTAGGTAGGGCAAAAGAAAAAAGAATAAACAGAGACAAAAGGATAGGGACGGGACCTGCACCAGTGGGAGGGAGCTGTGAAGGAGGAAAGGTTTCCGCACACTAGGAGCCCCTTCACGGGCGGAGACTGCGGGTGGCGGAGGGGGAAGCTTCGGAGCTGCAGAGGAAAGCACAGCAACAGGGGTGCGCAGGGGAAAGCAGAGAGATTCCCGCACAGAGGATCCGTGCCGACCGGCACTCACCAGCCCGAGAGGCTTGTCTGCTCACCCGCCGGGGTGGGCGGGGCTGGGAGCTGAGGCTCAGGCTTTGGTCAGAGCACCGGGAAAGGACTGGGGTTGGCGGCGTAAACACAGCCTGCAGGGAGTTAGTGCGCCACGGCTGGCCGGGAGGGAGTCCGGGGAAAAGTCTGGACCTGCCGAAGAGGCTAGAGCTTTTTTCTTCCCTCTTTGTTTCCTGGTGCGTGAGGAGAGGGGATTAAGAGCTCTACTTAAAGGAGCTCCAGAGACGGGCGCGAGCCACGGCTAAAAGCGTGGACCCCAGAGACGGGCGTGACACGCTAAGGCTGCTGCTGCCGCCACCAAGAAGCCTGTGTGCGAGCACAGGTCACTCTCCACATCTCCCTTCTGGGGAGCCTGTCCAGCCGGCCACTGCCAGGGTCCCAGGATCCAGGGACAACTCCAGGAGAACGCACGGCGCGCCTCAGGCTAGTGCAACGTCACGCCAGGCCTCTGCCGCCGCAGGCTCGCCCCACACTCCGTGCCCCTCCCTCCCCGCGGCCTGAGTGAGCCAGAGTCCCCGAAGCAGCTGCTCCTTTAACCCCGTCCTGTCTGAGCGAAGAACAGACGCACTACGGGGCCTACACGCAGAGGCGGGGCCAAACCCAAAGCTGAGCCCCTGGGAGCTGTGAGAACAAAGAAGAGAAAGGGAAATCTCTCCCAGCAGCTTCAGAAGCAGCGGATTAAAGCTCCACAATCAACTTGATGTACCCTGCATCTGTGGAATACATGAATAGACAACAAATCATCCCAAATTGAGGAGGTGGACTTCAAGAGCAAGATTTATGATTTTTTTCCCGTTCCTCTTTTAGTGAGTGTGTATGTGTATGCTTCTGTGTGAGATTTTGTCTGTATAGCTTTGCTTCCACCATTTGTCCTAGGGTTCTATCCTTCCTTTTTTTGTTGTTATTTTTTTTACTTTTTTTTGCTTAATAATTATTATTTATTTTAATAACTTTATTTTATTTTACTTTATCTTCTTTCTTGCTTGCTTTCTTTCTTTCCTTCCTTCCCTCCTTTACACAACGAATCAACCCAAGTTGAGGAGGTGGACTTTGAGAGCAAGATTTATGATTTTTTCCCCTTTTCCTCTTTTTGTGAGTGTGTATGTATATGCTTCTGTGTGAGATTTTGTCTGTATACCTTTGCTTCCACCATTTGTCCTAGGGTTCTATCCGTCCGTTTTTTTTTTCCTTCTTTTTTAATAATTGTTTTTTTATTTTAATAACTTTATTATATTTTATCTTACTTTATTTTACTTTATCTTCTTTCTTTCTTTTTTGCCTTCCTTTCCTCCTTCCTTCCTCCCTCCCTCCCTCCCGCCCTCCATCCTTTCTTTCTTTCTTTCTTTCTACTTCTAATAATTCTTTCTTTCTACTTTTTCTCCTTTTTATTCTGAGCCGTGTGGATGAAAGGCTCTTGGTGCTGCAGCCAGGAGTCAGTGCTGTGGCTCTGAGGTGGGAGAGCCAACTTCAGGACACTGGTCCACAAGAGATCTCCCAGCTCCACATAATATCAAATGGGGAAAATCTCCCAGAGATCTCCGTCTCAACACCAGCACCCAGCTTCACTCAACAACCAGCAAGCTACAGTGCTGGACACCCTATGCCAAACAACTAGCAAGACAGGAACACAACACCACCCATTAGCAGAGAGGCTGCCTAAAATCATAATAAGTCCACAGACACCCCAAAACACACCACCAGACGTGGACCTGCCCACCAGAAAGACAAGATCCAGCCTCAACCACCAGAACACAGGCACTAGTCCCCTCCACCAGGAAGCCTACACAATCCACTGAGCCAACCTTAGCCACTGGGGACAGACACCCAAAACAACGGGAACTAAGAACCTGCAGCCTGCAAAAAGGAGACCCCAAACACAGTAAGATAAGCAAAATGAGAAGACAGAATAACACACAGCAGATGAAGGAGCAAGATAAAACCCACCAGACCTAACAAATGAAGAGGAAATAGGCAGTCTACCTGAAAAAGAATTCAGACTAATGATAGTAAAGATGATCCAAAATCTTGGAAATAGAACAGAGAAAATGAAAGAAACATTTAACAAGGACCTAGAAGAACTAAAGAGGAAACAAACAACAATGAACAACACAATAAATAAAATTAAAAATACTCTAGATGGGATGGATCAATAGCAGAATAACTGAGGCAGAAGAATGGATAAGTGACCTGGAAGATAAAATGGTGGAAATAACTACTGCAGAGCAGAATAAAGAAAAAAGAATGAAAAGAACTGAGGACAGTCTCAGAGACCTCTGAGACAACATTAAACGCAGCAACATTTGAATTATAGGGATCCCAGAAGAAGAAGAGAAAAAGAAAGGGACTGAGAAAATATTTGAAGAGATTATAGTTGAAAACTTCCCTAATATGGGAAAGGAAATAGTCAAGTCCAGGAAACACAGAGCATCCCATACAGGATAATTCCAAAGGGAAATATGCCAAGACACATAGTAATCAAACTGTCAAAAATTAAATACAAAGAAAACATATTAAAAGCAGCAAGGGAAAAACAACAAATAACACACAAGGGAATCCCCATAAGGTTAACAGCTGATCTTTCAGCAGAAACTCTGCAAGCCAGAAGGGACTGACAGGACATATTTAAAGTGATGAAGGAGAAAAACCTGCAACCAAGATTACTCTACTTAGCAAGGATCTCATTCAGATTTGATGGAGAAATTAAAACCTTTACACACAAGCAAAAGCTGAGAGAGTTCAGCACCACCAAACCACCTTTACAACAAATGCTAAAGGAACTTCTCTAGGCAAGAAACACAAGAGAAGGAAAAGACCTACAATAATGAACCCAAAGCAATTAAGAAAATGGGACTAGGACCTTACATATCAATAATTACCTTAAATGTACATGGACTAAATGCTCCCACCAAAAGATACAGATTGGCTGAATAGATACAAAAACAAGACCCATATATTTGCTGTCTACAAGAGACCCACTTCAGACCTAAAGACATATACAGACTGAAAGTAAGGGGATGGAAAAAGATATTTCATGCAAATGGAAATCAAAAGAAAGCTGGAGTAGCAATTCTCATATCAGACAAAATAGACTTTAAATAAAGACTATTAGAAGAGACAAAGAAGGACACTACATAATGATCAAGGGATTGATCCAAGAAGAAGATATAACAATTGTAAATAGTTATGCACCCAACATAGGAGCACCTCAATACATAAAGCAAATACTAACAGCCATAAAAGGGGAAATCGACAGTAACACATTCATAGTAGGGGACTTTAACACCCCACTTTCACCAATGGACAGATCATCCAAAATGAAAATAAATAAGGAAACACAAGCTTTAAATGATACATTAAACAAGATGGACTTAATTGATATTTATAGGACATTCGATTCAAAAACAACAAAATACACACTTTTCTCAAGTGCTCATGGAACATTCTCCAGGATAGATCATATCTTGAGTCACAAGTCAAGCCTTGATAAATTTAAGAAAATTGAAAATGTTTCAAGAATCTTTTCCGACCACAACGCTACGAGACTAGATATCAATTACAGGAAAAGATGTGTAAAAAATACAAACACATAGAGGCTAAACAATACACTACTTAATAATGAAATGATCACTGAAGAAATCAAAGAGGAAATCAAAAAATACCTAGAAACAAATGACAATGGAGACACGACGACCCAAAATCTATGGAATGCAGCAAAAGCAGTTCTAAGAAGGAAGTTTATAGCAATACAATCATACCTTAAGAAACAGGAAACATCTCGAATAAACAACCTAACCTTGCACCTAAAGCAATTAGAGAAAGAAAAACAAAAAAACCCCAAAGTTAGCAGAAGGAAAGAAATCATAAAAATCAGCTCAGAAATAAATGAAAAAGAAATGAAGGAAACAATAGCAAAGATCAATAAAACTAAAAGCTGGTTCTTTGAGAAGATAAACAAAATTGATAAACCATTAGCCAGACACATCAAGAAAAAAAGGGAGAAGACTCAAGTCAATAGAATTAGAAATGAAAAAGGAGAAGTAACAACTGACACGGCAGAAATACAAAAGATCATGGGAGATTACTACAAGCAACTCTATGCCAATAAAATGGACAACCTGGACAAATTCTTATAAACGCACAACCTGCCAAGACTGAATCAGGAAGAAATAGAACATATGAATAGACCAATTACAAGCACTGAAATTGAAACTGTGATTAAAAATCTTCCAACAAAGAAAAGCCCAGGACCAGATGGCTTCACAGGCGAATTCTATCAAACATTTAGAGAAGAGCTAACACCTATCCTTCTCAACTCTTCCAAAATATAGCAGAGGGAGGAACACTCCCAAACTCATTCTACAAAGCCACCATCACCCTGATACCAAAAACAGACAAGGATGTCACAAAGAAAGAAAACTACAGGCCAATATCACTGATGAACATAGATGCAAAAATCCTCAACAAAATACTAGCAAACAGAATCCAACAGCACATTAAAAGGATCATACATCATGATCAAGTGGAGTTTATTCCAGGAATGCAAGAATTCTTCAATATATGTAAATCAATCAACATGATACACCACATTAACAAACTGAAGGAGAAAAACCATAATGATCATCTCAATAGATGCAGAGAAAGCTTTCGACAAAATTCAACACCCATTTATGATAAAAACCCTGAAGAAAGTAGGCATAGAGGGAATTTTCCTCAACATAATAAAGGTCATATATGACAAACCCACAGCCAACATCGTCCTCAATGGTGAAAAACTGAAAGCATTCCCACTAAGATCAGGAACAAGACAAGGTTCCCCACTCTCACCACTCTTATTCAACATAGTTTTGGACGTTTTAGCCACAACAATCAGAGAAGAAAAGGAAATAAAAGGAATCCAAATCGGAAAAGAAGAAGTAAAGCTGTCACTGTTTGCAGATGACATGATACTATACATAGAGAATCCTAAAGATGCTACCAGAAAACTACTAGAGCTAATCAATGAATTTGGTAAAGTAGCAGGATACAAAATTAATGCACAGAAATCTCTGGCATTCCTATACACTAATGATGAAAAATCTGAAAGTGAAATCAAGAAAACACTCCCTGACGGGGCGAGAGAGAGTCATGGACATATACACACTAACAAACGTAGTAAGGTAGATAGCTAGTGGGAAGCAGGCGCATGGCACAGGGATATTGGCTCGGTGCTTTGTGACAGCCTGGAGGGGTGGGATAGGGAGGGTGGGAGGGAGGGAGACACAAGAGGGAAGAGATATGGGAACATATGTATATGTATAACTGATTCACTTTGTTATAAAGCAGAAACTAACACACCATTGTAAAGCAATTATACCCCAATAAAGATGTTAAAAAAATAAATAAATAAATAAAAACAGCATGGATTAAAAAAAAAAAAAAGAAAACACTCCCATTTACCATTGTAGCAAAAAGAAAATATCTAGGAATAAACCTACCTAAGGAGACAAAAGACCTGTATGCAGAAAATTATAAGACACTGATGAAAGAAATTAAAGATGACACAAATAGATGGAGACATATACCATGTTCTTGGATCAGAAGAATCAACATTGTGAAATGACTCTACTACCCAAAGCAATCTACAGATTCAATGCAATCCCTATCAAACTACCAATGGCATTTTTCACAGAAGTAGAACAAAAAATTTCACAGTTTGTGTGGAAACACAAAAGACCCAGAATAGCCAAAATAAGCTTGAGATAGAAAAACGGAGCTGGAGGAATCAGGCTCCCTGACTCCAGACTATACTACAAAGGTACAGTAAACAAGACAGTATGGTACTGGCACAAAATCAGAAAGATAGATCAATGGAACAGGATAGAAAGCCCAGAGATAAACCCACACACATTTGGTCAGCTTATCTTTGATAAAGAAGGCAGGAATGTACAGTGGAGAAAGGACAGCCTCTTCAATAAGTGGTGCTGGGAAAACTGGACAGGTACATGTAAAAGTATGAGATTAGATCACTCCCTAACAGCACACACAAAAATAAGCTCAAAATGGATTAAGGATCTAAATGTATGGCCAGAAACTATCAAACTCTTAGAGGAAAACATAGGCAGAACATTCTATGACATAAATCACAGCAAGATCCTTTTGGACCCACCTCCTAGAGAAATGGAAATAAAAACAAAAATAAACAAATGGGACCTAATGAAACTTCAAAGCTTTTGCACAGCAAAGGAAACCAGAAACAAGACCAAAAGACAACCCTCAGGATGGGAGGAAATATTTGCAAATGAAGCAACTGACAAAGGATTAATCTCCAAAATTTATAAGCAGCTCATGCAGCTCAATAACAAAAAAACAAACAACCCAATCCAAAAATGGGCAGAAGACCTAAATAGACATTTCTCCAAAGAAGATATACAGACTGCCAACAAACAAATGAAAGAATGCTCAACATCATTAATCATTAGAGAAATGCAAATCAAACCTACAATGAGATATCATCTCACACCAGTCAGAATGGCCATCATCAAAAAATCTAGAAACAATAAATGCTGGAGAGGGTGTGGAGAAAAGGGAACACTCTTGCACTGCTGGTGAAAATGTGAATTGGTACAGCCACTATGGAGAACAGTATGGAGGTTCCTTAAAAAACTACAAATAGAACTACCATATGACCCATCAATCCCACTACTGGGCATATACCCTGAGAAAGCAATAATTCAAAAAGAGTCATGTACCAAAATGTTCATTGCAGCTCTATTTACAATAGCCCGGAGATGGAAATAACCTACGTGTCCATCATCGGATGAATGGATAAAGAAGATGTGGCACATATATACAATGGAATATTACTCAGCCATAAAAAGAAATGAAATTGATCTATTTGTAATGAGGTGGATGGACCTAGAGTCTGTCATACAGAGTGAAGTAAGTCAGAAATAGAAAGACAAATACCGTATGCTAACACATATATGTGGAATTTAAGAAAAAAAAATGTCATGAAGAAACTAGAGGTAAGACAGGAATAAAGACACAGACCTACTAGAGAATGGACTTGAGGATATGCGGAGGGGGAGGGGTAACCTGTGACAAAGCGAGAGAGTGGCATGGACATATATACACTATCAAATGTAAAATAGATAGCTAGTGGGAAGCAGCCGCATAGCACAGGGAGATCAGCTCGGTGCTTTGTGACCACCTAGAAGGGTGGGATAGGGAGGATGGGAGGGTGGGAGACGCAAGAGCCAAGAGATATGGGAACATATATATATGTATAACTGATTTGCTTTGTTATAAAGCAGAAACTAACACACCATTGTAAAGCAATTATACTCCAATAAAGATGTTTAAAAAAAAAAAAGCTTATCTCTATCAGCTTTGAACTGTAGAAGACATTAATTTATTCTTCCCAGAGAAAAGGAAATATGTGCTGGTGGATAAACAGTTGTTATCCACCAACTACATTGCTATAGAGTATCATATTACTACAATGATTAACAGTAATTAAGTTATTTGAGAAAATGACTGACTGCAGTGATTTGTTCTAAAATCAGCCTAGACCTAAGTTGTTAATTATTTCCACTATGCCTAACAGCAATTCCAAAGGCTCTAACTTCAATCAGAGAGCATAATGTAATGAACTTGCCAAAGAGGCACTTTTACGGTGCATATTAAATGCGATGAAAATGTGAGAGTTGGAAACTTAAAAAAATTAACACTGGGAACACTGCAAGTTATGGGTCCCACACTATTGCTAATTTTCACATTACGCATTTGTCAGATTAAAGGAATGAAATAAGTATTGCTTACCTATGCAGTAATTGAGGGACTTTATACAAATGCATATATCTGTAAAGGGCACAAAACTCAATAAAAAACATTATTGAGTATTATTGTGAGATGAGTTATAATTAGAAACATTAAAAGTGCACTTATTACAAAAACTGATGGATGAGTGCTAAGTTCTAGACTTTTTTTAAGAGCTGTCATCAAATCCATTTTACTTCCAGGCTTCTAATAAGCCGAGAAACTGCATAGATAGGCAGGAGGCTCAATGGAAAAGCACAGGATTTGGAGTCATAGAACATTGGAAATTCTAGTCTGGCTCTACCATTTACTTACTGTGTTAGGCAAGTTATCTAGACTCTCAGACCCTCAGTTCCTTCAAGCATACACAATAGGAATAATAACAGTACCGACCCCCATAGGATTGTCATTCAGACTGAATGAAATAATACACATGTGAAGTACTTAACACAATGCTTGCCAACAGGTCTCAGTAAATGGTACCTGCCTTATTGTTGGGCTATTTTCAAATTGCAGAAACACACTGTTGTGCCAAAGCAGAATGACAACTAGACTTTCGAGATCCACTTTATATTCTGAAACACTGAAATATTTAAATACAAGTGCTCAAATAGACAACTACGTTTATCATTTAAACTCACTAAGAAAAAATATTATTTCTTATACTTTTTTGTAGTCCAATAGTAGGACACTTTGCACCAATTAAGTGCTTAGTAAATTTTGGTAAGTTTTTTTCCCAAACAAATCATAGTTCATCGACTCTCTATAAGCAAATATTCCTCCACAGTTTTATAAACTTTGTAAGAGGAAAATATGCATAGGAAAATATGCAAGAACATATTTTACAGTTATCTCAGGAATTTACTAGAAATTCAGATGTGCAAAGATAGATTGGGAATTCTACAAGTCTATCTGTTCAAGTGTCGGTACACAGTTTAGATATTACAAAACATTCTTGATTTCTCCATTTTCTTCACCCTCACATGCAATCAGTTACAAGCTCATGAACATCTCAGACTCTACCCACTGCTCTCCAGTTCCACTGCCACTTCCCATGTCAGGGGCCATAACTTCTCACCCATATTCCTATAGCAGCCTCTTACCTAGTCTTCCCTCCTGGCCTTCTCTCTCTCATAACAATTTTATATGTGGCAGCTGGTGTAATCTTTCTAAAATGCATGTCACTTCTCTCCCTAAAACCCTGATTTAATACCAGGGCAACTATTTCCCTCAGATAAAATTCCAAAGCATTAGCATTGCATATAAAGTCCTCATGGTGAGCTGCTCTGTACTTATGTCTTCAAACACATCTATGGCCACTCACTCATCCCCACTCCCTGTTCCAAATACAAATCACACTCCAGTTGGAATAAACTGCTTCAACTCCTCAAACACACCATTCTTTCTAACATACTCATTTCCTTCCATCTTGAGCACTCTTTTTCTACTTCTTCAGCTGGTTAACGGCTACTCATCCTTTAGGTCTAGGCTTAGAAGTCACTTCTTTTTACAAAATCTCTCCAGAGCCCCTAAGTTTGGATTAGGTCCTCTCTTATAAGTGATTTTAGCAATATATGTTTCTTTATTTAACCATTTATTCACTCAAGAAACATTTGTTTAGTGCCTACTACTTACAAGCTCTGTTCAAGACACTGGGATTCAGTAATAAAGCCCAAATTCTCCAAGAACTCGTATCATAATGGAGTAGGCAGAAATTTTTTAAATAAGCAACATTTATCAGATGGTCATAAGTGGCTTGGAGAAAAACGAAATTAGAATAAGAAGAATAAGATGTGCCAAATTGAGGTGTGATATTTTCTGACAGGATGTCAAGGAAAGCTTTAGAGAGAAGATAACATTTGAACAGAGACCTGAAAGAGATGAGGGAGTGAGCACGGTGAATTCTGAGGAAAAGGAGCTGCAGGCAACGGGAAGAGCACATGGTATGACCCTCGGGTAGTGAACAGCTTGGCTGCATGTCTTATTTGAGGAACAGCAAGGAAACTAGTGAGACTGGAACAGAGTAAGGAAGGGAAAAGAAAGGAGGTCAGAGAGATAACAGGGAAAGGCAGATCATTTCAGGCTTCGGTGGCATTGTAAGACCTTTAGATACTTCACCACACGAAATAGAAAGCCAAAAGACAGCTTGAGGAAAGCATAAAATGGGGACCTATCTGGTATGAGTAGAGCACAGCATCAGCAGTAGAAACCAGGAGACCTGTTAGGTTATCGCCATATACATGATGAGAGCTGATGGTGACTCCACGTAGCAAGGAGTGGTCAGTTTCAGTGGTCAGAGGTACTTTGAAGATAGGACCAATAGCACTTACTGATAGATGGTATGTGAGAGATGAAAATCAAAGGTGTCTCCAAGTTTTTTTATCTGAGCAACTAGATGGATGGAATTCCCATTACTGAAATGAGGACTGTTGCAAAAGAAGGTGGAAGCATGAGAAAGGCAAAGAAAGTAAAGTGGGGTACTTAACAGTCATTCAAGTAATGACATCAAGTAAGTAGCTGTATAAACAAATCTGCAGTTTGGTGGGGAATTCAGGATATAGACATTCATTAGTGAGTCATCAGCAATCCTATACGAGACCACCTAGGAAAGGAGGGGAAATAGAAAAGAGATGAAGCCCAGGGACTGAGCCCTCATTTGGGAAGATGTGGAGAAACTAGTGAAAGAGACTGAAAAGACATGACTGGTGAAATAAATATAAAGAGAGCATGAAACTCTGAAAGCTAAATGAAGAAAGTGTTCTAAGTAGGAGTGATCACTGTCTCGACTAAAGTTTACAGGTCAAGTAAAGTAAGATTAAGAAATTATCATTTAATTTGGTAACATGGAGGTCATTGGTGATATTTATACGAGGTATTTTGACGGAAATGTAGGGTGAAAATGTAACTATGTAAGGTTTGGGAAAGAACAGAAGGAGCGAAAACAGTCATTGATTATTGGCCAATTTTTCTGAGGAATTTTTCTATAAAGAGGCCCAGAGACAAGTAGCATGGCTGGAAGAAAACATGGGTTCAAGGGAAGGTTTATTTTTGAGTTAGGGGTTTGTGTGCTAATAGGAATAAATGAATGAATATTCTGTAGCAAGAGGATCACTTATAATATTTATCAAAGGGCACACTAATATTGAACATTTGTGATATGCCAAAAATATAAGAATATCCTGTGATCAACTTTCAGGTACAAAGGTTTTATCTGTGAAGCAATAATAGTAAAACAAACAACAACAAAGAGACCAGACTTATAAGTAGTTTCAAACATTGGTACCTGTTTTTTTATCATGAGGATTAAATAGTTCATTTTCAAATATTAAGGCAATATATTCATAGATTTCACTCCTGCTACAATTCTCTTTAAAACAGAATGAAGAATAGAATCTGTATACTACTCTCTTTTGTCTTCCATAGTGAATTTTTTTTATTATCTACACCAAAGACTTGGGGAGAGAAAAAGATCAATGGACAAGAGAATATAAATATGAATATTCATTTACCTTTGGTTTTATAATGCTCTGTCCTTCCAAAGGATTTCTTAGTGATTAGCTTAAATTTTTGATATGAAGATCAGTACAAATGTTTTTGTGAGAACCCACAATGCTGTTCCTTCCAGGAATAAGGGGAAGGAACAATAAGGGTATCTGTCGGGGACTGGTAATAACTCAGCATGTAGAACAATAGAATGACAACCATAACCCCAACAATGATTACCAGTTACCAAAGAGCTGGTATCTGTTCCCTGTCGTGCTTGGTGCTTTCCAAGCATTGTCTACTTTTCACAAAAATCTCTGACTCAAAATTATTATCCTCATATAAAAGGTGAGGGAACTGATACTCAGAGAGAATATATAATTTGACGGATGCTTCCAATTTAGCAAGCTATAGAGCTGGAGAATCAAACTCAGGACTGATGGCTTCCAGAACATACCTCTTTCCAACATGCCAGCTGCTTCTCTACTACCAATGTTCTGCAATTTAGTAGGTTAAATCTATGTATAACTTTAAAAGAGCTCTCTCTCTCCCTTTATATTTTACCCTACTATCCATATTCTCCTAAAAATGATTCTATCATTACCGCAGATAAATATTAAACAAATATACCAACCCCTAATAATAAGTATCTGTCCTTCTAGGTTTCCATTGCCTTGAAAAGTACAGACTAAAGGCAATTCTGCCTCACACTTGACCCAAACAAAACTGTGATGCCTATAAAGGGTATATAAGTAAGAATTCTTATTAGTATGCTGTGTACCCTTTGCTTAACTATTCTGAATTTTTCTTTCTTACATAATTGCATGTAAATGTAATGTTAAACATTAACAAGCATCACATTGCTGTGACAATAAAAGATATTTTGTGATTCGGTAACAATGAGAGAAGTTGCAAAATGGGAAAAGGAAGGTCTGAGTGGAGTCTTTTATAGGCATATAAAATTAAAATGACAGAGCCCTTTATAATCCTGCCAAAATGTAAATTCTTGAGTATACGATAGACTAAAAGCTTCGTCTTTTTAAAACTGACAAAATACATCAGACTTTAATTGACAGTAGAGTGATAATGGAAAGGAGATGTGGCTTAATTGGAGTTCTCTCCCTGAAAAGACAGAGCTTTTTAGTGTCATTTTAATTATTTCTAGCCATTAATCCTGCCGTCATCTACTACTTTCTCCATATATTACACCGGGAAGCACTCCCTGCTGTAAATGCTATGATATTTAAAAAGCAAATGCCCACTGAAAACAAAAAGGCCCAGACTAGATTCATTGCCGTAGCAAACTGCTCTGGAGTAACATAAACTGACTTTTACATCATGAATGTTCAGGATGGAGAACATGGCTAATTTCATTATTAACAATAAACACTCTTGTTCAGATGCCCATTTAATCTAATCATAACTCATCTGTTGCGTTAATTATTTAAGTAGTTAATTAGTTAATGTGATACTTAAGTTTCCTTTTAGTATGAGTCTTTGATTATCACTACACCGCTTTTACACAGCTGGATAAACACACTACATTAATGGTCACTGGTAGCAATTGTAACTGACAGTCTTCGCCAAAATGTGAAGTACTATAAAAGGAAGGCATGGTCTTAAGCCTTCTATGAACCATTCATTTCAGGTATAAGTCACAGTCATTACTTTTTTTTTTTTTTAATTTTCCTTCTTCAAGAACCCACTGACTCAATATATTCCTTTTTTTAATAGATCCCTTTTAAAATTTTTACTACATATAACTACAAAGGCTGTATAATATTTTGATGCCCACTGACCTGAGTAAGTAATTAACACACACTGAAGTCCATGCATTTATCTATCTGTAGGATTCCCATTTTACCCACCCATTTTCTGAGGCTTTAATTTAAATTTAATTCACAAACAGTTAAAATTATATGTTCAGCCATTTTTAAAGGTAAATGTATCCAATTAGTATTTTACTTCCAATCATAATTTTTAAGTATCATGCTATGTAATTAAAATCAATAAATGAACCATTACAGTCTAGCCCAGAAATATGCCAAAAAGTGTATTCTATGGGGAGTTGAATATAGCCTCAAAATTGTAATTATCTTAATTTTTCAAGTTCTCTCTTATTCCTCCAGTTCTTTTTATAGACATTTACAGATTACAACTCTCTGATATTAAATTAAAAATTAATTTTTATTGAGTTGCATAGAGTTGACTGATTTTCCCAAGTGCTTTCAAAGCAAAAATGTATTCCACTGTATTCCTTTGTAACAGATTACCAAATGTAAGTTGTTGATAGTCATTGGAGATCCTTTTAAGATTGGAAGTTATGTAACACTGAATTAAAAATGCAATGCCAGAACCTATCCACATAGGACTATCCTCAAATAGTAATGTTTTCTAAGAACTCTACTTTTAGGATAAAAATATTAGGAATTTATTTTAATAGCTAACTTCCAAGATAGCTGCTTGTATAACTAGAAATTCAACCTAGGTTCCTATACGTGTGGTCTCTAGAATAAGAACAGATGTCTAGACATGAACCTTACATGAACTCTATGCCTAGATGTGGAAAAATCTTCAGTGGAAGCAAACTTGAGTTATACTCAAAGAATTAAGGCACAAAAGTGAAATCATCTTACAGAAATTTCCAACGACCAAGACTAAAGAAAAGGAGGATATTTCTGGCCAACCAATCACAAACAGAGAATAGAGTGGTAATTAGGAGTATGTGTTCTGGAATCTAAACACCTGAGTTCAAAGTCTGAACCACCACTTGTTGGTGACACCACTTGTCAACTTAGTAAGAAAACAAACTTCTCTCTGCAGCAATTTCTTCATCTGTGAAAGAGGATAATAATTATCTCTACTTTATAGGATTGGTGTGAGAATTAAATGGGATAATAAATGTACAGCACCTACAAGAGTTATTAGCATATAATAGATTTTCAATAAATGTTAGATATTTATAATAATTATTATTGTACACTTTTCCTTTACTCAATCCATTCTGCATGTACTCTGACTACTTTGACCTAGTATGTGGGTGTGGTACATTGCTGGGCTATATATAATTCTTAGCATTTATACTTCTGGAAATATTAACCCATAACACATTATACTTTTTTTTTACATTCCAAAAGTAGCTTGTGAACATTGGAAATAAAAATAAATAAAAGAATTTCCCAGGGACTTCCCTGGTGGCACAGTGGTTAAGAATCCGCCTGCCAATGCAGGGGACACAGGTTCAAGCCCTAGTCCGGGAAGATCCCACATGCCACGGAGCAACTAAGCCTGTGTGCCACAACTATTGAGCCTGCGAGCCACAACTACTGAGGCTGCGTGCCATAACTACTGAAGCCTGCATGCCTAGAGCCCATGCTCTGCAACAATAGAAGTCACTGCAGTGAGAAGCCCGTGCACCGCAACGAAGAATAGCCCCTGCTCACCGCAACTAGAGAAAGCCCGCATGCGCAACAACGAAGACCCAATGCAGCCAAAAATAAATTAATTAAAAAAAAAAAAAAAGAATTTCCCATTCTCTGTCTCCACTGCTATTCCTCATACGTAACCAATATAATAAGAGTTTGGTGTACATCCTTCCAAACATTTTTCTAGGCTCTTCGTTATCTTTAAATATCTTTTCTAGGCTATGGTTTGTTCTACAAATAAGGAACGACTTAGATTATGGGAATGTTAGATTATATGTACTGGGCATAGTTTATATTCTCATGGCTTGACTTTTTCTAATTTTCAGTCATTTTTTTTTCATCTCTTCACTGAAACACAGATAAAATAGTCTGATTGATTATGAGAGAAGGTTGATTGGAATGGGTATATGGAGAAAGGCAGGAAAAAAGTAAGACTGTATGATGTATATATAATATGGATGTATATTATATATATATACATACAGAGGTAAACTAATACCAGAAATTTTATAAACAGATGATGTGCCTGTGAAGGGAACATAAATTCATAATCACTCCAACGCACTTCATCAGACATTTAATAAACACCCAACGGTTCTGTTAGTACCAGGACAATGAAAAGAAAATAGAGCAGCAAGCAGGAACCACTCCCATGAAATGAAATTACCAGCATAAACTTGATGATTAAAAGATGAAGCACTGCAGCACAAAGCTGCATAAAATAGATTATTGTGTGGCTTGGAAAATTCATTGTAAGAAAGCGAGATGGAAGCTGGGTACTTGAATTGACAATCACTTGTATGATTTCAAATATCTCTGACAAAAGAGACTGAACCCCAAGAACACCCTCTA